>NC_062214.1:101534812-101837843 GCF_902686445.1 Sciurus carolinensis
ATTTGAATGTTAAACGTGCATGCGGCCATTATCTGATTGTGTGATTTGTAAGGGCATATTTATGTCAAAACCCATTAAATTGTACATCCTAAATATATGCAGTTTAGCCAGGCACGGTGAAGCACGTCTGTAATCCCAGCAGCTTGGGAGACTGAGACAGAAGGATCGTGAGTTCAAAGCCAGCCTCAGCAACAGTGAGGCACTAAGCAACTCAGTGAGACCCTGTCTCTAAATAAAATACCAAATAGGGATGGAGATGTGGCTCAGTGGTTGAGCGCCCCTGAGCTCAATTCCGGGTACCCCCCCCCAAAAAAAATTTAGTTTATTATATGTTCAATAAACCTCAATAACATTGTATAAAAATATTAGTTGCAGGAACAAAAAACATTTTAGAGTTAGGCCTAAATTCTTGCCCTACTGTCAGCTGTGGGTCTTAAGAGTCATTTGCTCTTCTGAACCCCAGCTTCTACATCTGCAATGTAGAATTCTAAGGAACAAATGGAAAGCGTGTGAAGTGTGAAACTCATTGAGTATGAATTTCCCTTCTTGTTTCTGATAACCACGTATACCTTACTTTTTGTCTCAGGAAGTGCAGAAGAATTTAATTATACAAGAATGGGAGGCAATACTGTCATTGAGGGTGTGAATGACCAAGCTGACATGGTAGAGACCCGGAAGACCTTCACGCTACTGGGTGAGTAAAAATATTCTACCCCAGACTATGGTCATTTCCCAAAAATAAAAGAAAAAGAAAGACAAAGAAAGGAGAGAAGAGAAAAGGCAGGCATCCCAGCATCTCTGTGCTGTGAGGACTCCTAGTAAATTCTAATCTCGGATGAGCCACTCAGAATGTATTTGCAGACTAAGTGGCCAAGGCCGTGCTTCTCCCTTGGAAGAGCCAAGAATTCCCTCGCTTTGCCCTGGTGCTTGCTGGCTTGCTGCTGGAGGTGTGGGCTGTATGCCCTGTGGGTGCCCCTAAGTTCTCTGAGCCACTATGGAGAAGAGTGGTTAAGCAAAATTCTGGTTCAGTTCAGAAGTGAGTCATTGACCACACTTGGACTCCAGAGGATCTTGATAAGGAAGCAAATGAGATGACAAACACGTCCATGGAGCTACCACATGTGGGGCCCCATCCAAAGCACTTTCTCACCTGTATTAATTCATTCTAACTTCACCGCCACCCCATGAAGTGGGTGCTGGTATTTTTTCCCATTTTACAATAGGAAAACTAAGGCCTATTGATTTATCCAAAATCACATGGTTAAGGTGGAACAGAACTGGTTTTTGCTTTCTGAGATCTTAAAATATCTCACTTTTTAAGAAATATTTTTAAAGTTGTCAGTGGATTTTTATTATATTTACTTATTTATATGCGGTGCTGAGAATCAAACCCAATTCCTCACGCACGCGAGGCAAGTGCTGTACCACTAAGCTACAACCCCAGCCCTAAAATATCTCATTTTATATCAAATCCCAAATATCTCACTTGGCTGCAAACCCTGGGGGAACACAGGTGCTTCACAGGCAGCCAGGGGGTCTCAGTCTTCCTCCGCCTTCATTGTCCCACACGGAGCTCATGTTCAGAAGGATATAAATAGTCATATGCAATCTTATTTTATATTTGTCTCAACATCCACCTGTAACTGCCAAAGCTTCAGGTGAGTGTGAGAGCATAAACCATGTTTCATCTTAATGAAATCTCAGACCACCGTTGGTTTCCATTGCTGTGGCCTGATTAGCTGTATTTGATTGTAAAAGTCAAAGAATTTGAGATTAAAATCTATCAAAGTAATGGGCAAGAGGAGCACAGTTGGATAATTGAGAGTGAAAGCCAAACGTTTCCTAAGCAAAATTATCATCAGATTTTGCTCCCTTAAAACTGCTTAAAAAAAAAAAATGTTTCAAGAAGGGTGATTTACACATTTCTTAATAAGATTAACACTCTTGGTACTGATTAACATTTTTCTGAAAATAGTTATTGTCATAATTTTGATTTTTGTGTAACATACTCCATTGAGAGGGAGCGTGGCTAATGAGGAAGGACGGGTAGCCTAGCTCTGGCCAAGCGCAGGGGACCTTGGTCCCTATGCCTGCCCTGCCTATGCCCCCGCTCCCCTTTATCCTCCTGGTACTCCCTCCCACCTCCATAACATCCTCCTCCTCACAGCACAACGACAGAAAGGAAATAGAGTGTAGGCTTTGAATTGACATTCTAGTTGGCATGACTCAGAGGTTGTCCTCTCTGAGACTCAGTTTCTGCTCTATAGGATGGCAATATCCCTGACCTTTTATGACAGTTGGCAAGGAAATGTGCATAAGAGCCCTAGCCCAGGCCAGCACGCAGCAGGTTCTTGGTCAATACTGCTGCCTGCCTTCTCTCTCTCTCCTCTCTCTCTCTCTCTCTCTCTCTCTCTCTCTCTCTCTCTCTCTCTCTTTCTCTCTCTCTCTCTACCGGCTACTGTCCCACCCTACACCATTCTTTGTGTTAAACCATCTCCTCTTCTCGTGAAACTTATAACTATTGGAGATCAGCAGTTTTTCCTGTTGTATCACACAAATTAGATCATCTCCACAAATTTCCATGCCACCAGCGCTGAGACTAGGATGAGGTTAGAGAGGCACTCACTCTTGGAGTCAGAAAATGTAGGGGTGGCCCTGGCACTTACCCTGCTCTGCCCCTGTCCCAGCCCTGCACACAGGCCTAGAGTAGTAGACACAGCTCCCAGAGCTTTGTGGAAAGGTAGAGGACAATAACCCACCATTCCCAAGGTAGCAGATGGGTGGAAAGGTAGGGGACCTCAGCCAGGGCAGGGTGGCTGAAGAACTCTAGGACCAGGACAGAACTTGCTCATTCCCAACACCAGTTGTTTAAAGATGATAGTGATTTCCGTGGCCTCTCACTGCCTTGCATTGGCAGGTATACCTCAATTTAGTATTTCTTTATTTGTTATCACACATTCTCTCCAGTGTTTTTATGCAATCATAAGATCAGCGTGCAGCCTGGCAGGTGCAGTCATTACTTCGGAGCATCAGTTTCCCCATCTGTACAGTGAAGTAATGAAAATACCTTGTTATTCCAATTGTCTATTGCTGTTTTCCATATTTCGGTGGCTTCAAGTGACCGCTTCTTAGTATATCTTTTGCTTCTGGGTTAACTGGCTCAGAAGGGCGCATCTTACTTGGGGACTCTCACATGATGGCGCCAGGAGCTGGATCCTCTGAATCTTCCTCTCTTGGGGGCTGGGTGCCCCTCTCCAGTGGCCTTATCCCTGGACGTCTTACAGCATGCTGGCCTCAGGGCAGACAGACTTGTTATGTTGTGATTAGCTTCCTCCAGAACTGTTTGCAAGAGGTTCAGGTGGGCTCTGCAAGGCTGTCTGTGAACCAGCCTCAGAAGTCATACAGCACCACAGTTGCCAGATTCTCTTTAGAAGGTCAGAGGCAAGTCGGAGGGCCAGCTCAGACTCAGGACTCACGGGGAGGGGGCCACATGGCATGGGAACACTGAGGGTGCTGCACCAGGGGCCTTCTGGTGGAAAGGAGCCACCACAGCAGCCGGTAGGGACTTTACAAGGAGTAAGAGCCAGCGTCTAAAGTGGTCTAAGAGCTGTGCCCTGCTGTGTCAGTGTGAGAAGTCTGGACACTTTCATGAAAGCAATCACGAGAGAAATGTCCTAAACCAGGGTCAGCATTCTGGCATGTTTGGAAAATCTAGTTTCATTAAAACAACCATCTCATTTGTTTATGTATTATTTATGACTGTTTTTCGCTACATTGGTAGAGTTGAGTAACAGTGACATAGACCTTAGGGTCTGCAGAGCCTTATAAGGAAACCTTTCCTAACCTCATCCTAAATGGTGGCATGGGCATGGATGCTGAGTGCTTTAGGGTTTTCTTATAATACATAAAAAATCTGTGGACTTCATGAAGCCTGCTAAGCTTCATCGCAGTGTGTCTTGTCTAAACTTGGAAGTCCCCCAAAGACCCCATGCCAGCCAAAGGAGAAGTCTGAGCAGGCATCAGAGGTCCACTGACTGTGTAGGATGGGACCAGATAACCTCATAGTTACCCTGAGATTGCCATCATCACATAACCCCACAATCAGTGCTCTTGTGCTGTGTTGATTGCATGATCTCTAGACCTGTGTTATCCAACCCAGAAGCCACCAGCCACAAGTGCCTATTTACATTTAATTTTAATCAGTGTGAAATAAAATGTGAAATTCAGTTCCTCAGTTGTACTAGGCATGTTTCAAGTGCCCACAGCCATGTGTGACTAACTGCTACCTTATTATACAACACAGATATGGTATGTCTCTGTCACCAAGGAAACGCCTGTTGAACAGCACATCTAACAATGCAAATCCCTTACTTATACTGCAGGTTCCACTGCCTCGTCCTTTGATTGTGTCTTGGTATTATCTTAAGATAGAGAGCATCTCAAGGGCAGATTGCCTAATTTGGATCAAATAGAGAGGCTTATAACATACTTGGGCACATCATCTTGTTTCAAATTTGCTTTCCCAGAGTGGTGGCACATGCCTATAATCCTAGCAGCTCAGGAGGCTGAAGAAGGAGGATCACAAGTTCAAAGCCAGCCTCAGCAACTTAGTGAAGCCCTAAGCAACTTAGCGAGACACTCTCTCAATACCAAAATTGAAAAGGAATGGGCATGTGGTTGGGGTTCAATCCCTGGTTCCAAAAAAAAAAAAGTGCTTGGTAACTTAGTGGTTGTTGGTTGATTCACCTCTTGGTGGCGTTTGTTGTAGAGAAATGGGCAACTTAGCAGGAGGCCATCTGATTCAATCAATACTCAAATCCCCTCCACACCATGCCCAGCGAATGAGCTCTGGACTCTGCTCGGAGTTCTTTTCTTTGCTTGTCCAGGGTCCTTGGACCCTCTGGGTGAAGGTAAGATGGCTTGATAAACTCTGCAGGTCTTATCACGAACTGCTGTGGGCACTGGTGCCAAACTGCTTTTGTAATAAACACCTGGTGTGACCTCAGGTGAGTTTCCTCAGCTTTCTATGCCTTCATTTCCTCCTCTATAAAACGGGAATGATTCCAGTACTTCCTGTCGTTGTCCTGAGCATCAGATGAAAGGATGTGCGGAAAGTACTGAGGACAGGGCCTGGTGGGGGTTCCTCTTGCTTCCTTCTGGTCCTCCTCTGAGGAACCTTTGCTGGCTGAGAAACTGTCCCCTGAAACAGCGGAAGGTGGAGTGTCTGGGAAAAAGCACTTTTCCTCTGCTCTTTCTTCCTCATTTGATCCAGCCACTGATCCTTGCCATGACCTCTGATCTCTGACAGAAAGAATAGCCTGGAAATGGTCAGATCTAGTGTGGACTTCAGGCTCAAGGACCACCAGGCTGTTGCCCCTCATAGTCTAATCCAGGCCAGTGTTGCTTTTGTTGACTTTGACTTCACATATCACTTTGGAGTTGTTTTGCCACTTTTTTTCTTTGTAGAAGGCATGGAGTAGTGAAGGGACTTCATTATGGATCACAGAGAGCTGGCAGGAGTGCCAGAATGAAGATTCCCAACCTCTGCATGTTTAGCTGCTTTGCTTTGCCTCTTACTTACCTGTTATGTATTGCATCGATGACCTGAGAGACACGTCTGTCCTTCATGGTGTGGTGGTGGTGGTGGGCGGGGGAGGATTAGTTAACTCTAAGTGGGAAGGCAGCAAACACCTGCACTCGGTTTAAGCTGGAGTCTTCCAGATATTTTTGGTCTGGAATCTTTTGAGATTTCAGCTTTATTTAGTCTTGGAAGTAGAGAAGACTCATTAGATTTTGAAATTATGTAAGCATGTTACCTACCTGCTAATAAAATATTCCAGATTTCCTCAAGTGAGAAGTGTGGGTGAGAGTAGCTCTTCTTTGGGCTCAGAGCCTGCTCCATTTTGCTTGGAGGGAGTTGGGGGAGGCATTGACCTCCACTCCAGTGTGGTCTCGGGAGTGAGCCCTGGTGTCTGTCCCAGCTCCCAGACTCAGCACACTGTCACTTACACCCACTGGAGGGATCCTAACCCAGCTCACCCAGCAAAGCCCAGCTCATAGCTGGCAGCTTCTTTCTTGTGATTTTCAGAGCTAAACACAAAGTCCTGCCAGCAGCTGGTTTAGTTTCTTTGCAGCTCCAGGAGGTGTGTTGATCCTCTAATGGGGACTGGATGTGTTATATATTCGTGACTTATATTCCACCTGCATCCATCAGGGCCCCAGGGGAAACATGCAGTAAACAAAATAGGATTGAAGAAGGTTGGTCTGTTTATGAAGGAACCAACACAAAGAAGTAGATGGGGTCTAGGCAGGACCCAGGGGCAGTGGAGACCCTGGGACAGCAGCAGAGCTGTTCTCTACTCTCTCCTCTTCAGGTCCAGGAGTGTTCTGGGAGCCCGAAAGGAGATTTAGGTAAAGTTGGTACTAGTTCAGGAGTGGGGACATATGGCCACAGAGCCAGTCAAAGGCAAGTTCCCCCAGGGCCCTCTTCTGTGACCCACTAGGGCACCCCACTAATCAAACCCAGTCAGGGGCCAGAGGTCATGAGAGTCCCTTGCCTTGGTCTATAGAAGTCAGTCTCTTGAGAGCAGAGGAGGATCCAGAGGGACAAAGGGGATCCCTCCAGCGCCCCACCTCAAAGAGAATTCCAGGGACTCCTGAGCAGAAAGAGAAAAGAAAAACTTTCTAAATAAAGAAAGCACATGGGTTGGGGTCGTGGCTCAGTGGTATAGCACTTGCCTAGCATGTGTGAGGCACTGGGTTCGATTCTCAGCACCACAAATAAATAAATGAATAAAATAAAGGTATTGTGTCCATCTACAACTTGAAAAAAAAAAAAAAAGCACACAATAAATAAGAGCTTATCCTTCTGTGGAACCCTTCTATGGAACAATGGCTACTTGGATGTTTGTTTTTGCACTGCTCCCTGGCAGCCACGGCAGAGGGGAGGCCCAGTGGGCTGCGTGTTCGCCTTGTGCCTACAGAAGGAAGGTTGACTGGAAAGCACAGTGACCTGGCTTGTCCCCAGGCCCACTTCATGCTCCCTGTCCCAGCTTTTGGCACTGATAGGTACCAGAGGGTTTTGAAAGGGTCCAGGTGCTTCTCTTTCTAGGAAGAAAAGAAAGGCAGCATCCCTAATTTGGGAAAATGCTTTCTTTCAGGTTTGAAGGAGGATTTTCAGATGGATGTTTTTAAGATCCTGGCAGCCATCCTGCATCTGGGCAACGTGCAGATCACGGCAGTGGGCAACGAGAGATCCTTAGTTAGCGTGAGTGCTGTTTGTTTGCCCTTCCTGGGTTGGAGGGTTGTGGGAAGCCGGGCTCACAGCTGAGCTGCCTTTTCATTAGCACCATGCACAGTTGGACCAGCTGGGTAGACTGGTTTAGCAGGAAGGAGGAAGCAAGGGTTTCCTGGGGTTGGCTTCAAAGAATAAATCTTCCTCCCCTTGTGATGGGGGCAGGGGTTCTCTGGTTTTTTGTTTTTTTTCCCTTTAATTCAACAGATATTTTTGAAGTACCTACTCTGTTCCAGGGACTCTGGAGAACAGCATTGAACCAAATAAGAATCCTGTCGTAGAACTTGTGATCTGGGGAGGGAGGGCAGAAGGCATAATAAACAAATACAGGTTCCAGGATTGGTTACATCCATCATGAAGGAAAATAAAGCAGGGTTGGGGTGCAGGGCAGTCATGCCTATTTTGTAGGGTAGTCAGGGAGAGCCTTTCTGATAAAGCGGTTGCGGGCAGAGGCCCAAAGGAGATGATGATGCAAACCCTGCCTGTATATGGAAGGAGAACTTTGGAAGTAGAAGAAGCGGCAAGTGCCAAGACCCTCAGAAAGGAGATGGTGTCTGAGTAACAGAAGCAAGTCAGCATATCCAGAGAGCAGGGAGTGTGAGGCAGGGTGGCAGATGACACCAGGAAGGGGGAGTGTGTGTTGCAGACCATGTAGGATCTTAAGGGCACTGCACAGCTTTGGACAAAAGGCTACGTCCTAACACCTGCTCCAATCCACATCACAGGGCCAGCTTCCTCTCTGAGAACATATTCCCATGTAAATTCTGCAATAGTTTTCTCTATTGAATGGACACAAGATAAAGATTAGCACAGGTCTGTTCTGCAACAAATTTTATGAGCAGAGATGCTGGGTAGGGGGCATGTTTGGTTAGTCTCATCAATGTCCATATGAAGAAGAAAACGAAATGAACAACATGTAGAAAAAATACATTTCCATGAAGCACAAAATCACCTCACCTTTAAGGCTTTGTATTACTATGTCTGCATCAACTCTGGTTGCCATAATCATACCCTGGGTGACTTAACCACCAAAGTTTGCTTTCTCCCAGTTCTGGAGGCTGGAAGTCTGAGATCAGGGCACCAGCAGAGCTGGGTTCTGGTGAGCATGCTCTGCCTGGCTTGCAGATGGCTGCCTTTGCCTTGCATCCTCACTTGGTGGAAAGAGCAGGCTGCTGTCTCTTCTTAAAAGGGTGCTAACTCCATCATGGGGACCCTACCCTCATGACCTCAGCTAACTCTAATTACTTCCCAATGGCCCCATCTCCAAATATCATCTCATCGGTGGATAGCTTGCGTGTATGAATTTTAGAGGGTACACAAACAGTCCATAACCATGTCTTTATTTGCATCCCCAAAATAACTGATGGGAACAGTCAATAATTTTGTGCAACCTGTGATTTCTCAACTCTCTGGCATCTGCAGTTTAGGGAGAAAGAGTCAGGCAGAGCAGAGCATGCACTCTGGCTCAGTGCTTTGAGCTATTGCCTATGGCCAGGAAGTAATTCTTCTCCTCCAACTCTTTCCCCTCTATCCCCTCAATGTCCAGACCTCACACGGTGGTTGATTCTCAAATGACTGTAAAGGTGGGAGAGGTGACACCAGCCTGTGTGAGAATATAATGTACTTGAGGAGGCAGCTCCCCCTGTTTCCTTGCTGATTTATCTCAGAGAAGCTGAGCTTCTGCCCCTTTTCTTCTCAAACTCTCATAGACTAAAAATGTGATTTCCCCCAAAATATCATCATGTTAAGCTCTATTTCATGAAGTTTATCATAAAGGTGGCATTTTGGAGGAGAAATTAAAATTGGTAGACTACAAATTCTTTGGTAAGTATTCTAAGAATCTTTGTGGAATATTACCAATCTTAACCAGATGCAGCAGTGCACACCTATAATCCCAGCTACTCAGGAGGCTGAGTCAGGAGGATCCCAAGGTTGAGGCCATCCAAGGCAACTCAGCAAGACCCTGTCTTAAAATAAAAATTAAAAGGGCTGAGATATAGCTTGATGGTAGAGGACTTGCCTAGCACACATGAAGCTCTTGGTTGAATATCCAGTACCAGAGAAAGAAAGAAGAGAGAGAGGTAGGGGGAGGAGGAAGGGAGGGAGGAAGGAAGGAAGGAAGAAAGAAAATAAATTACCAGTCCCATAATTATTGGTCTAGCTTTGGTACACACATATAACTCACTTATATCAGGCACTTAGAATGTTGGACAAATTAAATTCACATGAAGCCATTTTTTAAAAACTGTGGCCTCTTTGCATTTCCTTCCCAGCAGAACCTATAGCTGAATTTTTTTTACTTAGAAGGTTTGGTTCCTTCTTAGAAGGAAGGAAACCAATGACTCTGCCAGTCCCTCCCCAGAGAGGAGATCAAGCACACCAGTTATTGTAGTGTTGGTCAGAGGGCAGCTGGGTGGACAGCGAGAAGGTCTTCCTCCCCGGATACCGATGCTTTTAAGAAGTGATCACACGGGTATGCTGCTGGGCTGAGTGGGAAGTTCCCCTGCCTGAGACCATCCATGGTGCTCAGTGGCACGGCATCACGTCCCCATGCCAAGCTGCAAGAGCCCACAGTCCACACTGGCTGAAGACAAATGGGAGCTCCTCTCCCTCTCCCTGTCCGCTGGCCACTAGGTGGCTTTCATGCCCAGGCCTGGGAGAGGCGTAAGAGTCTTTGGTGCATCCAGGATAAGTCCCCCACCATAGCCTTCATATTGACAGAAGAGCTCGCCCAGCCGAGGGAACCCCACCAGCTTCTGTCTGCCACGACACCTGGGCACTCCTGGGCAGCCCACCTAGGTAAACCCCTGACCTCACCAGGTGGGCTAGTGAGTACACATCCTGACAGGTGGCCTGGTGTGGTGCAAAAGGATGAGAGAGGACGGGTGGTTGTGTCCGTGTGCACGGGAGCAGGGGCCATGGCTTCCACAGCCGCCATCACTATTGATGTTCTTTGACCAGAATGAAGAATACCGGTGGGCCCAGCATCACAGCGGTGGTGCCTGCTCAGGGATGAGTGCAGGATCTGTGTCACTAGGGCCCCTCCTGATTTGCTCCACTACCTTAGGCCTGGTCTCCCTCCTGCCAGTTCTTCCTTCATTCTTACACAGGCCCAGGTGGGGGCCAGAGGCAAGGCCCCGGGCTGATGGGGTGATGCTACTTTAGATATCTGGGCAGTCCTGACAAGGTTTTGCTTGCTTTTAAAGGCGGATGACAGTCACCTGAAGGTGTTCTGCGAGCTCCTGGGCCTGGAGAGAAGCAAAGTTGCTCAGTGGCTATGCAATCGCAAAATTGTCACAACCTCTGAGACAGTGGTGAAACCCATGACCAGGCCCCAGGCCATCAACGCCAGGGATGCGCTGGCCAAAAAGATCTATGCTCACCTGTTTGATTTCATTGTGGAGAGAATTAACCAAGCATTGCAGTTTTCAGGCAAGCAGCACACTTTTATTGGTGTTTTGGACATTTATGGGTAAGATTCTCTTCAGTGAGCCTGTTTTTGTTTTTTTTTTTCCTCACTTAAATGTCAATGATCACTTCCTTCTGTTTCTAATTTTGTGTTTTGCATGGTTATGAAGATGGGGTTCTCTGTTTTCCATGTGTAGACTAAGTACATTTTCTTGGGTCATGGTATCTTTTACTTAGAATGCATACATAAATGTTAAATTAATCCTGGCCAACATCAAGGGTTCACAGAACGCCAGTACCCATAGGTTTCCTTGTAGTTTCTCTCCAAGTCCTTAAACAACATGATGACTGTCCTCATTTTAGATCTGCAGCAATCAAAGCTTAGAAAGATTCCATACCTTGTTCACAGCTGTCCCACTGGCAGGAGAGTCCAGTGCTGTGAAGGCCTCTTCTGTTTCCCCCAGAGACCCCTGAGGCATAGAGCCCTGCAGTACTTTCCTGGTTTGCAGAAGTGACAGCCACAGCTGGCCAACTCCTGGCCATGCTGTGGTGCCTGAGACTGATTCAAACCCAGGCTTTCTCACCTGCACCCACCTGAAGAAAGCCTTTCCCAAGTCAGGATGATAAGCTCCACCCCTTCTCCCCAAGATCTACACCTGGTCTCACCCTGGACTTTGTTCTTTTCCTTTTCTCTACCCGTCCTGCTTTTATGAATCTCAGATCCGGCTCCAGCTGAAGATGCCTACAAAGAGGCAGAGTGGAAGCTAGCATGGAGCAGGGCTCGAGGGGCTTGTCACCACCCAGGCTTCTGTTTGTCAGCAACTGGCCTCAGATGCCCAGCCCTCGTTCCTCCCCCAGGACCATCCCCATCTTCTCAGGGGGAGAGGGGGAAAGTTGTCCCATGAAAAGCATCATAGAGTATTCCACCTAGACTGGAAGTCCCCACACCCTGGTGACAATCAGCTCAATTGCCCCTCCCCACATAAAGGGAGAGCTGTGCCTGGGACGTCATGCCCCTGCTGCTGCCCACAGTGGACATGGGGAGAGCCTTGCCCTTGAGCTTTCACCCAGATAGAGTCAGCTCTTCCCTCAGCTGTTTTAGGAGAGACAATGCCACAAGGGAGTTACTGTTTAATTTAGACTCTAATACATATGGCTCCCAATTAATAGTATATGTCAACAGTTATAAAATACTAATACATTACTGGGAGGGTCTAGTGAATTATTTACCTTACCTTGTTCAAAGAAAGAATTTGAGCAGTCAATAAAAATTTAAGTAAACTTTTAAAAAGTCATAGTCTGGTTAAAAATAGTCTCTTTCATTATCATGGGAATTTATGACTAATGTTATTTCCTATTCTGTGTTTTGAAACTGACTTTGAAAATAAAGGCCCATGCCTATAATCCCAGTGACTCAGGAGACTGAGTCAGGAGGATAGCAAATTTGAGGCCAGCCTCAGCAACTTAATGAGACTCTGTCTTAAAATAAAAAGTAAGGGCTGGGGATGTAGCTCAGTTGGTAGAGTGCTTGCCTTGCAAGCACTAAGGCCCTGGGTTCAATCCCCAGCACCGCAAAAAAAAAAAAAAAAAAAGTAAAAAGGGGTGGGGGTGTGGCTCAGTTGTAGAGTACTCCAGGGTTCAATAAATAAATAACAACCCTTAAGGATATATTATTTTGGGCTGAGGAGATAGCTCAGTCAGTAGAGTGCTTACCTTGCAACCACAAGGTCCTGGGTTCGATCCCCAGCACCACAAAAAAAAAAAAAAAAAAAAGAATATATTTCCTATTTTCATCCAATAAACAAACATTTGCCGGTTACTATATTGGGCCATAATTGGGGAACAGAATAGATGCATGATCCAGGCCCTCTGGAGCCTTAGTTTTAGTGGGTAGGCAGACAGGTAAGTATATACAGGGGTGATGGCTTGAAGGAGTCAGGTGTGAGTGTGTTGGAGGTGAGCAGGGACAGGGATGGGAAGGAATAGTGAGTGAGGAGAATGACCAGCAGGCCAGACCCAGGTCCACCCAGCCTGTGGACCACTGAAATAAATCTGGTTTTTTAGCTAAGTGAACAAACCTGAGAGATTATTTGTGAATTCATAACAACTTTTCACATGAAAATTTATGATTTTAATTTAAAATTAAATTCCTCTTCAGAAATTACAAAAGTCACATGCTTGTGCCACCCGTGAATTCATGGTAACCCTCCAAAACGCAAGCACACCCTCCAAGGGGCAGAGCTGCAGCCTGGAGTGAATCTTTCCCTCTTTCTCCAACATGCTTATATGCAGACTAGCCCCTCACCTGTGCAGACCCTGCAACTTCTGAGAGGTCAGCTTGACCTGGAAATAAGGAAGCCTTGGAGGACGAGGAAACTCTTTATTCTTTGAAAATGAGTAAAGTCAAGTTGCGAGCTTTGAGGTTTAAGATTCAAGTGAAACAAAGGCTGTGACTTGTTGGTCCGTGGTGTGTTTATACTGGTTGGTTGGAAAGAACTGGGTCAGGGGATCAGAGCTACAGAGTTAGCTCCGTCATCCCCAGCTGTGTGTCCCTGAGAGAATCACGGCACCTCTCCAAACCTCAGTTCCTGTGTCTGTGAGACGGACCTCTCTCACAGGGTTGCTGTGAAGATCAAATGGAAAATTATGAAGGACCTTGAAGACCATATGCGTTGTTCAAGTGCAGAGTGCTGGTCTAGTCAATGCGCCTCTGGCATTTTAAATCACAAGTTTAGGTCTTTGCATGAGTTTTGTTTCCAACTTCAGTTCAGAGTTCATGAAAATAATCATTGATATTTGACATTCTGCTTTGTTCTGAAAAGTCTTGCCCTTGGTCTGGCTGTGGACCTTGGAGCATAATGAGGCCCATTTGATTTTCCCCCATCTCTCCTCCATGTCCACATCAGCCTCTAGACTTCTGGACCATGGAGGATGAGGTGGAATAGGGCTGCCCTGACTCCTCCTGAAGTTCTCTAGAGGACAGTTCAGGCCCTTAACCCGCCAGGGAATTCTAAACTGAGCCAAAATGGCTCAGTCAAGTGAGACTCCAGGGTACACATGGTTGGAGCTGGCAGAAACCTCTTGGGATTAGAGTGATTAAGAAAAAAGCCTTTGAAGGCACCAGGAACTGGGGACAAATCACCTTTCTGGCAGTACTTGTTGGGCCTCACCAGAGTCACGTTCTCTTCTGACCCTCGTGTATGGTGGGGTCAAGGAGTCCTTCACATGGGGCGGAGTTGAGGTGAAAGGAGGTGATGTGTGTGCATGCTGACACCTAAAAGCCTCAGCCAGTTCCTCCCAGCAGGGTGCTCCTCTGGCCAGGTGACAAATTTGGGGCTTGTGCTTTGTTTGGCCTGCACCATGTTTTACAGAGGGAATGATTCACCGAAAAGTCCAGATTTCTACCCTTTCTTGAGAATCAGGTGATCTAATTTCCCAGCCTACCTTCATCCACGGCTGCAGTTGGCAGGAACCAAGTAACAGCTGCCCCTAGGACAATCCCATTTGCCACAGCCCCTCAGGATTCGCTATTGTGTGATATCTAGCCTGTTTCCCATTTGTGCCTCCTGCCTGGCTGCTCCAGGCTCTTGAGTTTGCAACTCCAGGGCAACCTCAGAGACAGCTATGAAAAGCCTGAAAGAGGAGGCAGGACCTTGTGCACCCTGCCCCTGATGGGGTCTGAGGAACCATAGGATATTAGATGACCTTACCTTTTTCTTCCAGGAACTGCAAGAGCTAACCTTGGGGAGGGAAATTCATGCTGCCTCTCTGTGCAGTGGGCAAGGAGGGGGGATATAGGACATACTTGGTTTTCTCACTGAAAGCTTGGACACTCCTTTCCAGCACACAGCTGAGTTTGATCTCAGGCAAGTTTTGGATTAAAGGATACATCATATTGTGACATGCCTGTTTAAACATCTGGCTTTGAGTAGGTGTTTTGTACATAACTAGATTCCCTTTTGGAGATAATGAGGATAAAGGTGACTTATTTATAAACTTCCAGGATATTAAAAATGGAAGCCTAGAGGTATATTTAAAACTTGGAGAAAACAATAAACTTTTAAGCTCTGATATTTGTTAGAAAAGAATATAAAACCTCTGGGTTCAATCCCCAGCATCACACACACACACACACACACACACACACACACACACACAATTTGCCTATAAATGAATACATGTCCTTTTTTTTTTAACTTTGTTTAAACTCTGTTTCAGTTTTGAAACCTTTGATGTGAACAGCTTTGAACAATTCTGCATCAATTATGCTAATGAAAAACTGCAGCAACAGTTTAACCTGGTAGGTGACTTTTCTACCTTCTTGGGACTCGTTCTCAGCCCTGAGCAGGGAAAGAGGCCTGGTTTTCTTTCCTCTTCAAATTTCCTGATCCTCAAGGGAGCCACATGCTGAATTTCTGTGCCACCTTGTGGCCATATTTTGAAATCTCACCCTCCCGTCTTCCATTTCAACCTTTCAGAGCCACCAGCCAACTTTTGAGCTTCTGGTTGTCACCTGCCCTTCTTGGATAGACTCTCTATGCAACCAGGATAAACTCTTTAGTTTCCTGAAGGCTCCACTGTCTTGTGAGCCTCTGTATGTTTGCATCTGCCTTAACCCATCTGCTCCCATCCTTTCCCCATTGCTTCATCTTCACTGGGAGAACTTGGGCTTGTCTTTTGAGATTTAATCTCCGTGAGGGCCTTCTCTGCTGCCTTCTGACTCCTTGGGGTTAGGAAACATTATTATGTGCTTGCTTCTACCACATGGAATTATCATTGTTTGCATGCACATCTCTAAACAGACGTGGGCACCCAGAGAGGCCAGGACTTGTGTTCTTTATCTCTCCCCCTCCAGTGTCAACCTCAGTGCATCAGTACTAACAGCAGATGGCTGAGGGATATGGGAATGAGCTTCTGCAACCTTAATTTAGAGCAAGTCGTAAGTGGTATCTTCCTAATTACAATATCAAATATGCCTTCTGCTGGAAAGAGACAAGAGATGGATTCCAATTTTTCCCACAATGGGAAAATTCATTTATTCAAAAACAAATTTGCTGAATGTAGAGTATGTATTCCAGATACTGAATTGAGTGCTGAGATACAAAGATGAAGAACACACTTAAAAGCTGTTAACTATGTGTTACTTATGGATATTTGATACTGCTACCTATATTAAATACAACTGTCACCTCTCAAGTAAGTTCCCTGAATGCAAGAATTTTACTGAATTCATTTTTGAATCCCTAGCAGCACTTATGCCTTATTCCTAACCAGAGATCAATGAAATGAAAGGTTATCATTCTATGTTGGCTCCACCACAAGCTAGTGTGGTATTTTTATGCCGGAAGAGCCACGTGGAAAGCTAGACTGCTTTCATCATTAGCATTGTCCTTTAGCTTCCATCCATTCGGGATGGAAACTCCATAGAGAGTTTGATTCCTATCCAAAATAGAAATCACATTTTAAACCCTGACATTTATTCCAAGGAAAGGCTTATCACTGTTAGTACCCAGCATCCGGGCATTTCATTCTTCTACACAAGCATCCAGGAAAAGACAGCATGACATTGGGGACAGCATGGGCTTTGGCTTCCAGCCCTCTTCTCCTCCTTCTTTGTGTCCTGTGTCAATGAGCAGACCCCTAGGAGGGGCATTGCCCTCAGGTCAGCACTTGATGCCTGCTGAGGACTCTGTCTCTGGGCTGTGCACCTGGCTGCTGCTGGGCCGCACCGTATGCTCCAGGAGGCTCAACAGGAACGACCCAGAAGTGAACTCACCACCCTGCCCTCTTAGCCTGCTCACCCTCCTACCTGCCATGCTCCTTTTCTAAACTAGCACCGTTTTGACCTGTGTCCTGAGCCCACCATTCATCCTATCCTCTTCCCTGTTCCTCATCCCTCCCCCTCCCCCAGTCCTTGTTTTGTCTCAGCCACCAAAGAACACTGGGCTGAATCATATTGCTTCTGTCTTGCCCTCTTCGAAGTCACCCCAGGTGTCATCATGACCTTTCTGCTTTTTCCCTCATTGGCCCTAAGCCACAGGACCTCTGGGGAGGACATGAAGGCCGTGCATAATCTGATCTCTGCCATCCTCTGCCTTCTCATCACCTCCCCATCCCTGCTGTACTCTACGGCCTGTGCAAGGTTCACCTCTCAACCGCCTATTGAGGCCCCGAACCATCCCCACTGGGATCCTGCTGTAGGAACTCTTCTTTTTGCTTACTCCCCTCAGCCAGCCACTTGCCGGTCACAGCTTCTTTTGTCCTCCAGAATGAGCCTGCCCTGTCCTCTAGGAAGCCTCTCTGATACCCTCACGGCCCCAACAAGTAGTCAACACAGATCTCTAAGTTGTGGGCTTCCCAAAACAGCCATGCACAAGCATCCTCAGAGGGCTGCCCCTGCCCGCCACCTGCAGCCGGTCTGCTCCAGACCAAAGAGGTTGGATCTGCTGGGAGCGGGAGGTGCTCCAGGGCCACACTGAGAACCATGCTGTGATGGTGGTGACATGAGGAAGATGGGACCCACTAAGAGTGGGTGGGAGAATGACAATTGCACCCACATTGGGAGCTCGGGACATTGGTCCTCAGAAAGGGTGGTTGCCAACAAGGGTCTTTCTGTTTAAACTTAAACGTTCAATCAACCCCTTTATCTAGTTTCCCAAATGCTTGCGCCCTGCTCTTTGGGCACACACTCCAATATTCTTCTTTCTATATTAATTTTTGGACACCCAGCATGTCTTTAAACTTGAACAAGAAGAATATATGAAGGAAGATATCCCTTGGACTCTGATAGATTTTTATGACAACCAGCCAGTTATTGACCTGATTGAAGCAAAGATGGGCATTCTGGAACTACTGGATGAAGAATGTTTGGTAAGTTTAAAAACAAAATTTTTAATGATCTTATCTCTTTTTTTTTTTAGTAATATTTGTAAATTCCTGATGTCTTGCACAACTGATTAGATATTAATTCTGGGATAGCAATCATAGCAGGAACCCAGGGCCAGGTGGACCTCCCTCCCTCAGCACATGCACACCACCCTTGGGCAGCAGACAGGACATCTTGGGTGATGTCCAGCAAAGAGGTGGCCTCGGAGGCTGCCCCCCAGTGTACTTCGTATACACAGTAGCCATGGAAACAGCAAATGACGCCTGCTGTTGTTAATGACTCACAAGAATGGAGTTCTCTCTTCCCGGTTCTTGTGAGTCACCAGGAGGTGTAGCTGGAAAATCAACACTGTCTGATCCTGAAGAGGCCGCCAGGAGTGGTCCTGTTATTTTTACCCTGTGGGAGGAACAGCTTCACAGTGGGTCAGCCCAGCAATGTTCCACCAGAACAATCCCCAGGGAGTGGTCATGTTTTTGGTATAATTGATGTATTTTGATGCTTAAATATAGTTTTTGTTTCTTTTCCAAAGATTTATTTGTGTTAAAAATAATGATAAAAAGTGAAAAAAAATAATGGTGATAACACATTTCTTCTTAGAATTCTCAGTTCTGAGGTTCTTCTCACAAACTGTCCTTTCTGGTGCCACCTGCGCTTCAGCCCTTACAGTACATAGGATTAAAGGGCAGGCATCAGGGCCAAGGTTCCAGAATGATCCACAAGGCACAGGGTGCCAAGGCCCAAGAAACTGCTAGGAAATATTTGTATCTATTCTACACAGGTATTTCCTAGGAGAACAGAGCCATGAACACCTAATGCAGGAGTCACTTAGACACAGTGGGGTATTGAAGTCACAGAGTTTGGGGTGAATTTAATTGATAGTGTCAAAATCACCAGTATCAAGAACAAGTTTTACAAGAAGCTCAATTTGAGGAGGTAAGATCTTAGTTCAAGGTGGTAGTTTCTTAGTTAAGAAAACCCATTTTCCTGAGGTAGACCCAGTCAGGTGTGAGTCCTGTCCCACTTAGCCAGAAAGGAAGCTCCTGTCATGGAACCCATTGTGTTTTTTGTTTGTTTGTTTGTTTGTTTGTTTGTTTTGTTTTTAATTTATTTTTATTGTTAACAAATGGGATACATGTTGTTTCTGTTTGTACATGGAGTAACAACATACCATTTGCATAATCATACATTCACATAGGGTAATGAGGTTTGATTCTTTCTGTTATTTTTCCCTCAATTGTGAATTGAGCAGCTATGAACATTGATGCGGCTGTATCTCTGTAGTATGCTGATTTTAAGTCCTTTGGGTATAGGCCGAGGAGTGGGATAGCTGGGGCAAATGGTGGGTCCATTCCAAGTTTTCTAAGGAATCTCCACACTGCTTTCCAGAGTGGCTGCACTAATTTGCAACCCCACCAGCAATGTATGAGTGTACCTTTTTCCCCACATCCTCTCCAACACCTATTGTTGCTTGTATTCTTGATAATCGCCATTCTAATTGGGGTGAGATAGAATCTTAGTGTGGTTTTGATTTGCATTTCTCTTATTACTAAAGACGGTGAACATTTTTTCATATGTTTGTTGATTGCTTGTAAATCTTCTTCTGTGAAGTGTCTGTTCATATCCTTAGGCCATTTATTGATTGAGTTATTTGTTTTCTTGGTGTAGAGTTTTTTGAGTTCTTTATATATTCTGGAAATTAGTGCTCTATTTGAAGTATGAGTGGCAAAGATATTCTCCCATTCTGTAGGTTCTCTCTTCGCACTGCTGATAGTTTCCTTTGCTGAGAGAAAGCTATTTAGTTTGAATCTATCCCAGTTATTGATTCTTGCTTTTATTTCTTGTGCTATGGGAGTCCTGTTAAGGAAGTCTGATCCTAAGCCAACAAGTTGAAGATTTGGACCTACTTTTTCTTCTATAAGATACAGGGTCTCTGGTCTGATTTCAAGGTCCTTGATTTATTGTGAGTTGATTTTTGTGCAGGGTGAGAGATAGAGGTTTAGTTCCATTCTGCTGCATATGGATTTCCAGTTTTCCCAGCACCATTTGTTGAAGAGGCTATCTTTTCTCCATTGCATATTTTTGGTCCCTTTGTCTAATATGAGAAAATTGTATTTATTTGGGTTTGTGTCCATGTCCTCTATTCTGTACCATTGATCTACCTGTCTATTTTTGTGCCAATACCATGCCATTTTTGTTACTATTGCTTTGTAGTATAGTTGAAGTTCTGGTATTGCGATAACCCCTGTTTCATTCTTCCTGCTAAGGATTGCTTTAGCTATTCTGGGATACTTATTCTTCCAGATGAATTTCATGATTGCTTGCTCTGTTTCTGTAAGGTATGTCATTGGGATTTTAATTGGAATTGCATTGAATCTGTATAGCACTTTTGGTAGTATAGCCATTTTGACAATATTAATTCTTCCTATCCAGGAACATGGGAGATCTTTCCATCTTCTAAGGTCTTCCTCAATTTCTTTCTTCAATGTTTTGTAGTTTTCATTGTGGAGATCTTTTACCTCTTTGGTTAGTTTGATTCCCAAGTATTTTATTTTTTTTGAGGCTATTGCAAATGGAGTTGTTTTCCTCATTTCCCTTTCAACTGTTTCATTGCTTGCATATAAAAATGCTTTAGATTTATGTGTGTTGATTTTATAGTCTGCTATTTTGCTGAATTCATTGATGAGGTCTAGAAGTTTTCGGGAGGAGATTCTTGGATCCTCTAAATATAGAATCATGTCATCCGCAAATAGTGACAGCTTAAGTTCCTCTTTTCCTATTTGTATCCCTTCAATTTCTTTGGTCTGCTTAATTACTCTGGCTAGAATTTCGAGGAGAATGTTGAATAGAAGTGGTGAAAGAGGACATCCCTGTCTTGTTCCCATTTTTAAAGGGAATGGTTTCAGTTTTTCTCCATTAAGAATGATATTGGCCATGGGCTTAGCATAAATAGCCTTTACAATGTTCAGGTATGTTCCTACTATCCCTATTTTTTCTAGTGTCTTCAGCATGAAGGGGTGTTGTATTTTGTCGAACGTTTTTTCTGCGTCAATTGAAATAACCATATGATTCTTATCCTTAAGTCTATTGACATGATGGATTACATTTATTGATTTACGATGTTAAACCATCCTTGCATTCCAGGGATGAACCCCACTTGATCGTGGTGCACAATTTTCTTAATATGTTTTTGGATACGATTTGCCAATATTTTGTTAAGGATCTTTGCATCTATATTCATCAAGGATATTGGTATAAAATTTTCTTTCCTTGATGTGTCTTTGCCTGGTTTGGGTATGGGGGTGATATTAGCTTCATAGAATGAGTTCGGTAGGGTGCAATCCTTTTCTATTTCCTGGAATACTTTGAGAAGTATTGGAATGAGTTCTTCTTTGAAGGTCTTGTAGAACTCGGCTGAGAATCTGTCTGGTCCTGGGCTTTTCTTGGATGGTAGATTTTTAATGGCTTCTTCTATTTCATTGCTTGATATTGATCTGTTTAAATTATGTATGTCTTCCTGGTTCAGTTTGGGAGGAGCATATGTCTCTAGAAATTTGTCAATATCTTCGGTAGTTTCTATTTTGTTGGAATATAGATTTTCAAAGTAGCTTCTCATTATGTTCTGTATCTCAGTGGTGTCTGTCGTGATATTTCCTTTTTCATCACAAATTTTAGTAATTTGAGGCTAAGGGTTTGTCTATTTTGTTTACTTTCTCAAAGAACCAACTTTTAGTTTTGTCAATTTTTTGAATAGTTTCTTTTGTTTCAATTTCATTGATTTCCACTCTGATTTTAATTATTTCCTGTCTTCTACTACTTTTGCTGTTATTCTGTTCTTCTTTTTCTAGGGCTTTGAGCTGTAATGTTAGGTCATTTAGTTGTTGACCTTTCATTCTTTTCTGGAATGTGCTCCATGCAATGAATTTTCCTCTTAGTACTCCTTTCATAGTGTCCCAGAGATTTTGATATGTCGTATCATCGTTCTCATTGACCTCTAAGAATTTTTTTATCTCCTCCCTGATGTTTTTTGTTATCCATGTTTCATTCAATAGCATATTATTTAGTCTCCAGGTGTTGGAGTAATTTCTGTTTTTTATTTTGTCATTGATTTCTACTCTCAGACCATTATGATCTGATAGAACACAAGGCAGTATCTCTATTTTTTTGCATTTCCTAAGGGCTGCTTTGTGGCATAACATATGGTCTATTTTCGAGAAGGTTCCATGTGCTGCTGAGAAGAAAGTGAATCCATTCGTTGATGGATGGAATATTCTATATATGTCTATTAAGTCTAGGTTATTGATTGTGTTGTTGAGTTCTATGGTTTCTTTGGTTGGTTTTTGTTTGGAAGATCTATCTAGTGGTGACAGCGGTGCATTAAAGTCACCCAGAATTATTGTGTTGTGGTCTATGTGATTCCTGAAATTGAGAAGGATTTGTTTGATGTACAGGGATGCACCATTGTTTGGGGCATAAATATTTACTATCGTTATGTCTTCCTGATTTATGGTTCCCTTTAGCAGTATGAAATGTCCTTCTTTATCCCTTCTGACTAACTTTGGCTTGAAGTCCACTTTATCTGATATAAGGATGGAAACCCCTGCTTTTTTACTGAGTCCATGTGCATGGTAGGTTTTTTCCCATCCTTTCACCTTTAGTCTGTGGATGTCTTTTTCTATGAGATGCGTCTCTTGCAGGCAGCATATTGTTGGGTCTTTCTTTTTAATGCATTCTGCCAGTCTATGTCTTTGGATTGATGAGTTTAGACCATTAACGTTCAGGGTTATTATTGAGATATGATTTGCATTCCCAGTCATTTGTCTTATTTTTGGTTTTTAAGTTGGCTTGGTTTCTCCTTTGAGTGGTTTTTCTCTAAGGTAGTTCCTCCCTTTGCTGGCCTCCATTGTTGTTTTTCATTTCCTCCTCATGGAATATTTTGTTGAAAACATTCTGTAGTGCAGGCTTTCTATTTGTAAATCCTTTTAACTTCTGTTTATCATGGAAGGATTTTATTTCATCTTCAAATCTGAAGGTTAGTTTTGCTGGGTATAGGATTCTTGGTTGGCAACCATGTTCTTTCAGAGCTTGAAATACGTCGTTCCAGGCCCTTCTAGCTTTTAGAGTCTGGGTTGAGAAGTCGGCTGCTATCCATATTGGTCTCCCCCTATATGTAATCTGATGCTTTTCTCTCGCGGCCTTCAAAATCCTATCTTTATTTTGAATGTTAGGCATTTTCATTATAATGTGCCTTGGTGTGGATCTGTTATGATTTTGTGCATTTGGTGTTCTGTAAGCCTCTTGTATTTGATTTTCCATTTCATTCTTCAGGTTTGGGAAATTTTCTGAAATTATTTCATTGAATAGGTTGTTCATTCCTTTGGTTTGTATCTCTGTGCCTTCCTCAATCCCAATAATTCTTAAATTTGGTCTTTTCATGATGTCCCATAGTTGTTGGAGATTCTGTTCATGATTTCTAACCATCTTCTCTGTTTGGGCAACTTTATTTTCAAGATTCAATATTTTGTCTTCATTGTCTGAGGTTCTGTCTTCCAAGTGGTCTAGTCTTTTGGTGATGCTTTCCATTGAGTTTTTTATTTGGTTTATTGTTTCCTTCATTCCAAGGATTTCCATTTTTTTTTTTTTTAGAATCTCTATGTCTTTGTTGAAATGATCTTTTGCTTCCTGCACTTGTTCTTTCTGCTTATTGGTATTATCATTCATTGCCTGCATTTGCTCTCTTATCTCATCCTTTGCTTCACGAATCATCTTAATCATGTATAATTTGAAGTCCTTTTCTGACATTTCTTCTAACATACTGTCATTGGATTCTATTAATATAGAATCTAGATTTGTTGGGATCATTTTCTTCCCTTGTTTTTTCATGTTGTTCATGTATCTTCCCCTCTAGCAGTACAGATCTGGGGTATTGCAGATTTCCCCTATAGGCTTATAGTGGCCCTATAGGTTTCCAAAACCCTTTTTTTAAGGGGAGATCAATATTAGCAGTGCCCAAATCAGACACTATGCAATCCTAGACCAAATAGCCCCTATGAGGACAATAACAAAATTGTCATAATAAACAGAATGAGTTCAAATATTATCTTCAGTAAAACAAACAGATTTGCAATAAGGTCTGCAGTTTCAAATGGAGGACAAAGAGGATGCAGAGGGATGTAGAATGTGCCTGTTAATGGGATAAGAAAAGAATATACAGAAGTTCTAGATAATAGAAAGGGTGAGAGTATAATCAAAAGAAATTGGATGTTAGCATGCAAAAAAGGGAGAAAAAGGTTCTGAAGGAACAGTTAAACAAAAGGAAAAGAGAGCAAGAAAAGTAAAGAAATAAAAACTTAAAATTGTTCAATAAGGAGAAAAAAGAAAATCTACAGTATAACAGTCATATAGTAATGAAACCTCCCAGAGTTCAGTAGCCTGATGCATGAGAGGTACCTGACAATGAGCTTCAAGTCTCCAGCAGGCGTCTTAGGATGGGTTTTGCCCCATCAAAAGATTGGAGCTATGGCTTCCAGGATTATCCAAGATGGCTGCTCTGGCTTCGAAATGTGTTGGCGAATGGGGAGCTGCAGCTCAGTGTGTGGATGTGGTCAACAGGAGGTCCTGGAGGCAGGATGCAATTGGTTAGGCAGGGGTCCTGGAGGTCGGGTGTGTTTGGTGTGGTTGTGGGATCCTGGAGGCCGGGTGCAATCAGTCAGTCTGGGGTCCCGGTGATAGGGCGCAGTCAGTTGGTCTGGGGGTCCTGGCGGCAGGGAGCAGTCAGTCGATGTGAGGGCCCGAGAGGCAGGGAGTGATCAGTCGGGCTGAGGGATCCTGGAGACAGGGCTCAGTCAGTCCGGCCAGGGGTCCTACAGGGCCTGGCTGTTGTCTCAAAGTGGCAGCAGCCACATGTAATCAAACCTGCAGGTACTGTAACAGTGAACTTGCAGGCAACAGCAGGCAGCTGGCGCTCCACCGGTGGTGGGCAATCAGTTTGCTGACTGTTGTGGGACGATCGGGAGGTGAACCTCGTGCGTTGGGTGATGGATAGGTGTAAGGCAGGTGAAGGACAGGTGAATGGCGGATGATAGGCGCCTGACAGTGAGCAATCTGCACTCAAAAAACACGTTGATATGCTGACAGACTGCAAGTGATCACAGCAGACAAATGGGGTAAACAGCAGGGGATCGATAAGCAGCAAAAACTGCCTTACCAAGAAACAGATATCCTCTGCTTAAAACCGGAGTTATGGAGCAACAAGAATTGCAGCCTCCCTCTAGTCCACCATCTTGGATCTCCCTCCCATTGTGTTTTTCCTGAACTCTGAGACTTCTTGGGGAAGAATCACAACATGTTGCCCATTTTATTTATGTGATGATGATTATTAGTCATCAAATAATTTTTAAAACTACCCTAAAGATTATTAAGATCAAAGATAGATTAATGTCAACAGGATTTTGTTGTTGTTGTTGTTTTAATAAGAGGGAAGAGTTGGATGTGGTGGTGCACACCTGTAATCCCAGCAACTTGGGAGGCTGAGGCAGGAGGATCACGAGTTCCAGCACCAGCCTCAGCAACTTAGGAAGACCCTAAGCAACTCAGTGAGACCCTGTGTCAAAATAAAAAATAAAAAGGTCTGGGGAGGTGTTTCGGTGGTAGACTACTCCTGAGTTCAATCCCCAGAATCAAAAGACAAACCAAAGGGAGGGCCTCCTGTCTAGATCAGGTTTTTCTCGTCCCTATCGTCTTTCATCTCTCATTTGCTTTTCTTTTCCAGTTACCACATGGAACTGATGAAAATTGGCTTCAAAAACTGTATAATAATTTTGTCAACAAGAACCCCTTATTTGAAAAACCTAGAATGTCAAATACGTCCTTTATCATCCAGCACTTTGCTGATAAGGTATGGCGAGGTCTTGCGCACTCTCTGCCCAGGCCAATGCAGCTTCCCAGAGGTGTGGTCAGTGACTTTTCTGGTGGGGTTCAAGTCACACGTAGCATGTAGCTTTGATGAAGGATAAGTGTGCAAATGTGTCTAACTAATGATGCTTGATTTATTTTTATTACATGCTTATTTTGTTTTTATTACAAAGTACATCAAGTCTCAACTGTACTGCTTTAAAGACAATTGTCATTAATGGATTTCATTTCTGATTTTTGGAATTTTGATTTTTGACGTTTGCTAAATTCATTAACCTCTTACAAATTTGTTTTCTCTATAAATTTGTGATAATCAGGACAGAATAATTGATTCCAGGGATGAAAACTATTTCTTTTTGTGTGTGTGGTTTTCCTTTTTCATTAAACCAGAGTATCTTTATCACAGTGACAACATAGGGTAACTCGAGGTGGTCAGTTTTCTACTTCATCTTTGTTTTCTATGCAGCTCCTTTTTTTTTTTTTTTTTTTTTTTTTTACTATGCAGATGTTACTTTCATAAAGAGAAAAATAATTTTTAAAATCTCTTCATAGAAAGTTTCTAGAAATAGAAGGAAAAAAGAAAACTCACCATAAGTGCCTGCCCCGAATGCACATTCTTGTTTGCTTTCCTTCCTTGGGGGACTCCTGCTCCCTGTACACTTCCCACTTGCTTGCTTGGGGCTGGAGGAGAGGACAATAACCTTGAAAGGCCAGAGTACAGTTAAATATGATGTAATGCTTAGAGTCTTTGAGATGGATTCCTGAAAAGATGCCTATAAGATGAATAATGATATGCCAAATTAAATTTCCAACTGTCATTCATAATGTCAGGGTTCTGGTCCTGTGGGGAAAAGGGAAAAAAGAAAAGATCAGACGCCACAAAAATCACATATGAGATGTAGTTCAAGGGTCTAGCTCTATACATAGTTTCTATACATTTACTTCTCTCATCTACTAGTTCCAAGAAGTGCTCTTTTAAAAGAACTAGCAGCATTTTGGATTATGGCTTGGTGGGAAAAACCCCCACACACACTAAAGGTTAGATTAGAGTCTGGATCTAATTAGTCAAAGGAATAAAATCCTACTGAGAGCAAGGTAGCTAGGCTTAGATGCAGCAACTTGACCCAGGGTCCCCAACAGAGGCACCCAGCTGCCTGGGCCACTGTGCCTGCAAATGATCTCCCTCGACCTGCAAAGCTCTACATTGGGTAAACCTTTGTCCATTTATACTAGTGTCTCTCACCACCATTCGGGAAGAATTCTGCAACAATCCATGCACTTCGTTTGTAGGAGAGTCTTTACAAACAGTCAGTACTCCTGGTTCCTAACCCAGCAGCAAGGACCCTTCCTCAACCCGGGCCACCAGGCAGGGTCCATACCAGGAGACCCTGCTCCAGAGCTCAGCACCCCAAAGGCCTGTCTGCTCAGAGTCGACTTTTTTAAAAATTTTCTTTTTGCAGTGGTGGGGTTCAAACACAGGACATTTCACACGCCTGGCAAATGCTCTACCACTGAGCTACACCTGCAGCTTTAAAACTAATTTCTGGGCTATTTTTAATTTGTGAAATATATCACATATTAAATGTTAAAATCCAGAGGCATAAACTATGGGGTTTTGAATGTTTAGACAGCCACCCAGGATTTGCTTGAGGAATTTGAGAAGCCTTCCTAACAGGAAAGAGTGCATGGAGAGTTTTTCCAAGCCAAATTCAAGCATTGCAAGCATTTACCACTCACGGCCCGACAGTGAGGGCTGGGCAGTGCCTCGCAGCTCAGGCAGAGGGTAGTTGTTTCCTTTCTTCCATGTCAGTGCTGATTTAGGAAAACATTTCTATGTGACCCAAGGGTTACCACTCAGTTTCTTCCTCCTGCTGGTGGCTTCACAAGCAAAAGCAGCCCTAAACCAGGTTTTCTTGCATGAACTGCACATGCTACAAGAAAGGACTGAGGGCACCCACGGGTGAGTGCAGTGTGGGCAGTGTACGGCGGGAGCATCTGGGTCTGTGTATCAGATGACCATTCAGGCTTCCCAAGGCGACCTGGAAAGGGATTGTTTTGATAAACAGGAATCTCCTTGTAAGGTTGCGTTTATAAGTCATTTTATTAAAGTTTCTTTAAAAAGAGAGGCTTGGGATAGAGCCCAGAAAGAGGGCTTGGGGTAGAGCCCTGTGAGAGAACCTGTGCTTAGTATGTATGAGGCCCTGGGTTCAATCCCCAGCATCACAAAGAAACAAAAAAGGAAGGAAGGAAAGAAGGAAGAGGAAGGAAGGAAGGAAGGAAGGAAGGAAGGAAGGAAGGAAGGAAGGAAGGAAGGAAGGGAGGGAGGGAGGGAGGGAGGAAGGGAGGGAGGAAGGAAGGGGAAAAGGAAAGAAAAAAAAGAGAAAAGGAAAGAAACAAAACCAAACTTAGATCCTGTCTCTTTGAAAATAACTAATCCCTTTGTCTACATAGGTAGAGTATAAATGTGAAGGTTTCCTTGAGAAGAACAGAGACACTGTCTATGACATGCTGGTTGAAACCCTGAGAGCAAGCAAGGTTCGTAGAATCCTAAGGGGTAATGAATATTGTTCATTATGTAACTGACATGGGTCTAGATGTATTTCAGGAAAGAGAAGAGGGAGGAGAGGATGGGGTACACATATGCCATCTGGGAAACAGCAAGTTTTGGCTGGCTCATAGATACAAAAATAACTTGGGTTTTTTTGGTGCCCAGGGGCGCTTAACCACTGAGTCACATCCCCAGCCCTTTTTTAAAATGTATTTTTGGTTTGTTCTAATTCGTTATACCTGACTATGTAGAATGCATTTCAACATATCATATATAATGGAGTATAACTTCTCATTTGTCTGGTCATACATGATATAGAGTTACACAGATCATGTAATCATATATGTATATAGGGTAATAATGTCCAATTCATTCCATCATTCCTACTCCCAAGCCCCCTCCCTTCACTCCCCTCTGCCTAGTCCAAAATACCTCTATTCCTGAACCATAAACACACACACACACACACACACACACACCTTATTGGGAATTAGCATCCGCATATCAGAGAAAACATTTGACCTTTGGTTCTTTAGGATTGGCTTATTTTGCTTAGCATGATATTCTCCAGCTCCATCCATTTACCTACAAGTGCCATAATCTCATTCTTCTTTCAGGCTGAGTAATATTCCATTGGGTATATATACCGCAGTTTCTTTATCAATTCATCTGTTGAAGGGCATCTAGTTTGGTTCCATAGGTAGCTAGTGTGAACTGAGTTGCTATAAACATTGATGTGGCTGCATCACTGTAGTATGCTGATTTTAAGTCCTTTGCCCAGTCCTTTAAAAAAAATATATTATTTAGAGACAGGGTCTCTCTGAGTTGCTTAGGGCCTCACTAAACTGCTGAGGCTCACTTTGAATTTGCAATACTCCTGCCTCAGCCTCCCAAGGCACTGGGATTTCAGGCATGCATCACCGTGCCTGGCCAAAAATAACTACTTTTTAAATTGGGCATAAACATGCTTCTAGAAGCTGAAAGAATTATAAATCAATTCTATGTAAATCAGAAACCAAATGTGCAGATGCCAGAGAGGAAGGACAGCTAACCCAATCAGAGAATCACAATTCACTTTCAATTTAGCCATTCACACATGTAGATAGCACTTTCCATGTGTCAGGTGCTGTCCTAACTTCTGGGGATATGCAGTGAGCAAGCCTGGAGGGCTCCTGCCCTGGTGGAGCTCAGGGCCCAGAGGGAACAACGCCCCTCTAGATGGACATGTAAGCCAGCAGGTTTGGTAGGTCTAAGATAACGAGAAATCATGCTGAGGGAGGCATGTCAGGAAGGGCGTGCTGCTTGACATGTGTAGGGTCCTCAAATCCACAACTCCCTATGATGAATAGGTCACCAAAAGAATGACTTGTGGCTTCTTCTCTTTAGATATTTCCTTATGAAATTTTGAGAATAAGGATATTTCATGCATAAGCCTTTGTTTCTGTGACTTGAGTATTATATTTATTTTCCCTCCTTTTAAATATCCTAGTGCATTGTTGATATTCAAGCTTTTTGGCAATTTCCCAAAGGAGCCCAGGGACTTGCACAGATGATCATAAATAAATGCCAGGCCATGACAACTGGAGTTATTAAAGTTGGCTTATTATGGAGCAGTCAATATTGAAATGAACTGCATCTTTTGTTAAAAAAAAAAAAGTTGATTTAATTTACCAGTAATAATTTACTCAGCTCCAAGCTGAGTACCCACAGGGTCCAGTCTAGAAGATGTTGGTGAAACAGAAATGGGTGTATCTACTGAGCACACATGGGAGCTTCAGTTCATGGATTCCCAAGGGTATACAAGGACACATTAGGCAGAGTTCTGCCTGGAAGGACATCATCAATGTCTGATTTAAAAGAATGAAACAGATTTCCTTCAATTTCTTTCTTTAGTGTTCTGTAGTTTATACCCAAAGGACTTAAAATTAGCATACTACATTAACGCAGCCACATCAATGCTTATAGCAGTTCAATTCACAATAGCTAGATTGTGGAACCAACCTAGATGCCCTTCAACAGATGAATGGATAAAGAAACTGTGATATATATACACAGTGGAATATTATTCAGGCATAAAGAATAATACTATTATGGCATTTGCAGATAAATGGATGGAATTGGAGAATATCATGCTAAGTGAAATAAGCCAATCCCAAAAAACCAAAGGCCAAATGTTTTCCCTGATAAGTGGAGGATGACATATAATGGGGGTGGGGAGCTGGGGAGTGAGAGAAGAATGGGGGAACTTTAGATTATGTAGAAGGAAATGAGAGGGAGGGGGTATGAAAAATGGTGGAATGAGACAGGCGTCATTACCCTATGTACATGTATGATTACACGAATGGTATGAATCTGCATCGTGCGCAACCATAGAAACGAAATGATGTACCCCATTCGTGTACAATGCACCAAAATGCAGTCTGTAAAAAATAAAATAAAATATTTTTTAAAAAATAAGCCTAAAAGAATGAAACAGGGGCTGGAGGAGTAACTCGGCAGCACAGAGCATGTGCTTAGCATGCTGGAGGCCCAGCACCAAAACAAAAGTAAAATATCGGGAAATAACTGATACAAGGAAGGAAGTAATAGTGCCTTAAAATAGGTACAAATAAAAGATGAAGACAGGGATTAACTCATGCTGGACATCAGGGAGATTGTTACAAAGAGAAAGCAGCTGGAAAACATTTTAATAGAGCCTCAACTCCTGGTAGTGTTTAGATCTGCAGGGATGAGAAGGCAGGGTAGGAGGGAGGAGATTCCAGGTGAGCCGGGCACAGAGTGGGAATAGTAAGTGCCTCACTTTTCTGACCCTCGAAATGATTTCTAGATATAGACGTTCCTCTATGTCCCCTGTCCTGGTGAATCCCTAGTGAAGATGACCCTGAGCAGGATTGAGCTCTGGCTGTGGATAGTGGCTGAGGCTGTCACTATACTACCCACAACTTTAGATGGCTATTGGAACTATTTAGTTTGCACTGGACTGTGGACAGACACTTTTGGATGTTGAAGTACTCTCTGTTACTTCCAGTTTCGTCTCTGTGCCAACTTTTTTCAAGAAAATCCCATTCCTTCTTCCCCTTTTGGCTCAATGATCACAGTTAAATCTGCAAAGCAAGTTATCAAGTCGAACAGCAAGCACTTCCGGACCACAGTTGGGAGCAAGGTACCAGTAGGTGCTGAGGGCCAAGGGGTTACTGGGGAGCTAGGCACTCATAGGATTAACACCCCAGGCCTGGTCATGGACTGTGGGCCTCTTCAAATCCAGTACACTCACAAATGTAAAAAGTTCATTGTCACCATATTCTAAACTCCAGGGCAACACACACCTGATCAAGCTGGACTTTGCATAGAGCATTCTGTACCACTCTTCTGCTCTCTGGGAGGACTGGACAGAGCATAGGTCATGCTAACAACCAAAGTCATGATCTGAAACCTTCCATAATAGATGTTTATGTGTGAAGTTAACTTTTCATTTTGAACAACTTGCCAAGACTGGACTTCATTTTACTTTGACAAAATCATTAAATTATTTCAGAACCATGTCTGATCTCTGACCCTGTTTCCTAGTTCCGCAGCTCTCTGTACTTGCTCATGGAGACCCTCAATGCCACAACACCCCACTATGTTCGATGCATCAAGCCAAATGATGAGAAATTGCCCTTTGAGTAAGTGTTTTTATACCTTGAAGAACGAAAACACTGGGAAAGCAGTTTCTCTCATGATGTTGGAGAAGTTGCTAATAATCATGGTGAACTTTACTATTTCTTCATTTCTTAATGACTCAAAACAGTGCTGCCCTTTACATGTGCTCGCTCAACCCCTCTGGCTTAGCCCCCTTGGTTCCAGAGTTGACCAAAGTCTTCAACTAAAGTCATGCAGCCCAGAAGGCCAGGACCTTTGTGTGACTGTCAGAACACGTGTGTGTGTAGAAGAAAGGCTGTGAGAGTGGAAAATACGTCCTCACACATGACACAAGACGTCAGACTTGCTCTCAGGGACCCCAAGATCAGGAACCCTAAGAGCTAAAAGAGGTACCTAGAGAAGCCAGGCATGACGGCTCACGCCTATAACCCCAGCAGCTAGGGAGGCTGAGGTAGGAGAATTACAAGTTCCAAGCCAGCCTCAGCAACTTAGGCCCTAAGCAACTTAGTGAGACCCTGTCTTAAAAAAAAAAAAAAAAAGAACTGGGGATGCAGCTCAGTGGTTAAATGCCTCTGGGTTCAATCCCCAGTAAAAAAAGAAAAAGGAAAAGAGGGCTAGAGTTGGATGTGCTGGAAGGCCACCTGTTGGGTGTTTTGTAAAGGACTTCCTGTATTAAATGGGCATGAAAACCAGGGCAGTTCATGCATTTCTTTCCGCCTGGTTGTCATTCAAAGCTCAAACCAAAGTCCTCCTGGCCCCACAGGCCTCCCTGTGGCCTCCTCCCCAGTCGTGCTCTGTCCTCACCTCTCCACCACAGCCCTCTGACTGGTTCACAGAGGTGCCATGTGCCTGGCATGGGGGTGACAGGCCCGGGCACTGCTGTCTGGGACTTGCAGTCCATGCAGCCCTGCTCTGGCTGTGACAGGCACGTTTATCAATTACAACACTTGGCACATTTTACATTCGGCTTCCTCAAGGTTTGACTCCAAAAGAATTGTCCAGCAGCTGCGAGCCTGCGGCGTTTTGGAGACGATCCGCATCAGTGCGCAGAGCTATCCTTCCAGGTACGTCGTCGCCCTCTGTCTAGCCTCGGTGTGTGCTGAGAACCAAGGGCATGGCTGCCGTGTGGTTTCTTCCACACTCTGGCTTCTGCAAGGTGCACCCAAGTTTTGTCCCACTGTTCTGTGGGAAGGCCAGAGAGGGTGAGAGAGAGGTTGTGTGTGGGACAGAAGCCACTTGAAGCAACCCAGTGCCCCAGCTCAGCTGCCAGCGGCCATGCTCCCTGCTGCCTCCCCAGTGTACCGGGAACAGGAGCTGAAGGGGAGGAAGAGGATGATGGCTGGGTTGGTGTTAACAGAAACAGTTCCGGGAGCACCACACGTGCTGGGGTGGTCTTGGTGGTGTCCCATGGAGGGGGCAAAGGTCAGTGCCATGGTCACCAGAGCAGGCTCCACTGCCCCACTCCTATGGCAACTTGGGTGGCAGGCCAGGCAGCAGAGTGCATGGACAGCAAGAGTTTTCTCTCTGGACGCCTGGTTTGGATCCGCCTTTGACTTTGCAGGTGGACGTACATTGAGTTCTACAGCCGCTATGGCATCCTCATGACCCAGCAGGAGCTTGCCTTCAGTGATAAGAAGCAGGTGTGCAAGGTGGTTTTGCACAGGCTCATCCAGGTCAGTCTTCCTCACCTCCTGGAACCACGGGCTCTTCCTGAAAAGCATGCCTCCCAATTGTGCTTCTTCATCATGGCCTCTGAGCCTCAGGGCTGTAATTGTCAGGGACGCCTAAGAAGAAAGGGAATGTGCCCTGAGCAAGTCCAAAACAGATGCCAGCACTGGAGCCCAAGCTCCAGACGGCAGGTGTCTTCTTTAGGATCCCAAGTCCGAGCTCTGGCTTCCCCCAGTGTCCCTTGATCCTGCTTTGTTGTCTCACAATCTAATTCAATCGTCCATGAACCTGGCTCGTTAGATGTGGTCAGCTGAGATCACCAAGCCAAGTGGGCGCCAGATCTGGTGCTGAGGGTGGATTTAGATTATTGTCGAAGTGGTGAGTTAAGGTGGAAAAGAGATGGAGAAGTTATGATGGCCAGCCAAGGGGATGGTGAAGGGAACCCAAAATCAAGACAGAAAACCAGACTTCTCCCGCTTCTCCCACACCTGCATGGAAACCACGTGAGGGAGGCTGACATTCCCAGCAGCTCAAATGAGAATTGCTGAGAACACACTCGTTCCTTCCCTCCCTCCGAGGACAACTTCCCCTAAATCCTGTTCCTTCTGCAAATGAAGCTTTAACAGAAACTTCAAGTATAAGTTCCTAGAGAATTTTTCTACTTAATATCAAGGTAACAATGTTAGCCAGGCATGGTTGCACACCCCTGTAATCCCAGCAACTCCGGGGGTTGAGGCAGGAGGATCACAAGTTTGAGGCAAACCTCAGCAACTTAGTGAGGCTCTGTCTCAAAATAAAGCATAAAAAAGGACTGGCAATATAGTTCAATGGTAATGCTCTCATGGGTCCAATCCCCAGTATTATAAAAAAAGTAACAATACTTTTGGAATTTTTGAGTCTCTGAATGTGTTTTCCAAATCCTGTGTCAGACCTGAAAGATTTCATTTCTGATGATACCATTTTCTCTCTTCCAGGATTCTAATCAGTACCAGTTTGGTAAAACCAAAATTTTCTTCAGAGCAGGACAAGTGGCTTACCTAGAGAAACTCCGATTGGATAAACTGAGGCAGGGTTGTGTTGTCATACAAAAGCACGTCCGTGGCTGGCTTCAGAGGAGAAAATTCCTCCGAGAGAGGCAAGCTGCCCTAACCATCCAGCAGTACTTCCGGGGCCAGCAAACTGTGAGGTATGTTGGAGTCAAGGGCATTGTCGAATTGCAGGACTTTCTTTGCTGGTCACCTCCAGGGGGAGGCACTGTAGAGGACATGGGACTTTTCTCCTACCCCGGGTTCAGATGTACAAGGGTGAATCCCGTGTAAAGTCTGAGACCCTGGAGGTGATAAAGGCACTTCTCCCAGGGACAGGTAGTGCTGACTGACTGTAAAGGCTCACACCTTTAGAACTGTAGTCCATGATCAGCTGGCCCTGTTGCTTTGGGGCTGTGGGGAGGCAGCACATTGTGGCAGAAGCAGGTGTCAGAGCAAAACCACTCACCTCACAGCCAGGAAGCAAAAGAGAAGAAGCGACCAGAGCCCCACAATTCCCTCTGAGGTGGCCTAAAGACCTAAAGACCTCCCACTTCCTGCAGGTCCCACATCTCCAATAGCACCAAGCTGGGGACCAAGCCTTTGGGGGGACATTCCAGAGCCAAACTAAGGCAACCTCCAGCAGTATTTGGGATTCTCCACAGGTGGGGACACCATACACAACCAGGTTTTCCTGCCCTCCTGTGCTTCTGGGTTCAGTTAATAACAGTAGTCTCCAGACAGGAAACCACAGAGCTACCTTCTACCCCAAACCCACACTCCCTTTCCATTCAGGAGTCACCAGACCTGATAATTCTGTCTGCTTGCCTTTTGGGCCTGTCCTATTCGTTTCTCCTGCTTCTGCCATGGATTAAGCCTTCATCGTTGCTTGCTTTACACTTCGCAGCTCAGCCCCCTGCCACATTTCCCTCATCTTCCTTAAGTAGGTCCTGCCTGGACTGCTGATGTACTCTGTCTTTAGTGCCTCCATGGTCCTCCATTTCCTATAGAACATATCCCATCTTTTATGATGTTCAAAACACTCTGTGCATTCAGCTTTCTGTCAGTGCAACAAAATGCCTGAAAAAAATCAACTCAATAAATGAAAAAAACCACTTTGGCTCATGGTTTCACAGGTTTCAATCTATGGTCACTAGGCCTTGTTGCTTTGGGGCTAAGGCAGCACAGCACATCATGGATAAAGCTCATGGCCAAAGAGGCTATTCACCTTGTGGCAGCCAGAAACTGAAGAGAGAAAGAGGAAAGGGCCAGTGCCCCAATATCCCTTCAAGGGCACATCCCAATGACCTAACTTCTTTCCACTAGGCCTCATCTCCTAAAGGTTCCACTACCTCCCAATTGTGCCACAGGCTGAGAACAAAGCCTTCAACACAGGCCTTTGGGAACTACTCCAGATCCAAACTGAAGGCCTTAGGCGTGCATTCATGAGAACAGAGGCTTCATGAGAACAGGGGCCACACTGGTCCATACCCAGGACCCAGCGTCATAGCTGTCACATAGAAGTCATAGTTTAATGAATATATGTTTTAAATAACAAAGGGTCCCATCTACTTTTCTAATCCCATTGACTACTGATTAATTTTCTCTATGTATCCTATACTCTAGCAAGTCCAGACAAATTCCCTTTTCCTGAATATTTTAGATGCTGCAGAGCCTGTGTGCCCTGACTCACGCCGACTCCTTAACCTGAGCTGCCTTCCCCAACCTTCACTGTCCACAAAAATCCTGCTTTCCTTCAACAGCAGCTCATCTGCCAGCTCTCCCCAAAAGAATTAGTCTTTTCCCTATCCTCTCCTTATAGGTTTGTGCAGTAGCTATTTGATTTTCCCTCTTTCTTAGCCATTTATGAATCTGTCAGTTCCTTGAGATCCTAAGTGTTGAAGAAAAGATTTTTTGTTACCTGTAGTCCTTCATTCAGGGCCTGACAAAATTTGTAAAGTGTCAGTCAGAGGGGAGTGAGGGGAGGGGAGGGGTGGTAGGGATGGGAGGACAGTAGAATGAGACAGACATTATTCCCCTATATACATGTATGATTACACTACTGGTGTGACTCAGCACCATGTACAGCCAGAGGAATGAGAAGTTATGCTCCACTTGTGTACAATGTATCAAAATGCATTCTACTGTCCTGTATAATGGTTATAATGGTTATACTGTCCCATATAACCATTTGAGTCTTCAGGGGTTTATAGTCTCTGTTGCAGCTATTGAGCTCTTCTATCATAGAACACCAAAGAATGCTGCTGTGTTAGTTCATTTTCTGTTGCTCTAACAAAAAGTGTGAGTCTGGGTACTTTATAAAGGAAATAAGTTAATTTAATTCACAGTTTTAGAGGTTTAAAGTTCAAGATTGGGCAGCCCCATTGGTTTGGCCTCTGGGAAGGGCCTGCTTGGCTGTGCCACAACATGGAAGAGAAAAAGGGAGGCAGCAAAAGCCAGTGCATTAGGTGACCTTTCTTTATAAAAACCCATTCTGAAGAGAGCTGACTTACTCCACGAGACCAGCATGGATCCCCTCCAAGGACAGCATCCCCAATAACCTAATTCCTCCCAGTAGGCTCTACCTCTTGAAATATCCATCACCTCTCACATCGTACTGAGAACCAAGCTTCTAGAACATGAACTCTTGTGGGGCACTACTCAACCACATCTAAACCACAATAGCTGCAATAGGAAAGATTCAAACAACAGGCATGGCTGTGTTCCAGTATGGCTGAAGAGTAATGAGTGGCTGCAGGTTTGGACCCTTGCTTGCTAACTCCTGATCTATATAGCCTCGAGCATGATCTCTCAGGGAAATACACGAATGAGCAAGTGCAATGCCAGGACACCATCTCATTGTCACTGTCTCTGTGGGCACACGCATGGAGATGGATCAGCTGGCCTGAATAATCAGCACATGAAAGGTTCCCCATGGTCCCTCAGTGCCTTAAATGACCCACATCCAGATCAGCATAGAAAGGAAAGGTAACCAGGGACAGGCCTCAAGTTTATTAAGATAACAACCTACAGCCTTCAGCGAGGAGAGATGAGAGACATTTGAACACTCCTTACTGAAAACTGCCCAAGTTTGCAGTTGGGGAGGGGGAGCTGAGGCGCCGTGGACAGCAGACTCACCCCATGTTCTTGTCAACCAAGGAAAGCTATCACCGCCTCGGCCTTGAAAGAGGCCTGGGCGGCCATCATCATTCAGAAGCACTGCCGTGGGTACCTCGTCCGCAATCTGTACCAGCTGATCCGTGTGGCCACCATCACCATCCAGGCCTACACCCGAGGATTCCTGGCCAGGAGGAGGTATCGAAAGGTACAGTGCTTCCCTGGGACGTGGGTTTCGCAGGGATTCATGCTGGTTTTTACCACCCGTAGCGGGGCGGTTTTCTGCATGAAGACCTTCCTGGGTGTGAGAGCATCTGTTTGCACTCTCCTGCCACAGCTGGGGCTTGCTCATAGTTTCAGAAGTCTAGGTAGACAGGCTCCGTGGGTTGATGGCAAGAAACTCATATTTTGCACCATGGGAATGCTTTGGTAGTTGCATCTTCCAGCATGGGAAGAATCGGTGACAGAATCAGTGGAGATGCAGTTTACATTTCAAAAAATCTTGCTTTAAAGATGCTGGAGGAACACAAGGCTGTGATCCTTCAGAAATATGCACGGGCATGGCTGGCCAGGCGCAGATTCCAGAATATCCGACGATTCGTGCTCAACATTCAGCTGACTTACAGGGTCCAGCGTTTGCAGAAAAAGCTGGAAGATCAGGTAGGTGTTCATAACGTACAGTTCCATGTATACTTCTTCTAAAATAGATTTATTTTGTTCTGGATTAGATCCTTATCTCTGCTATTAAGGTTCATGCCCATGTTAGGAGATTCAAACAGTTCCCATGGACCACCTGAGCTAGATAACAGAAGTTCACTCTAAAGATTGCTTCACATGGTTGTGTAGTTTTCTCACTGCAGAAGGAAGTGTGCCCACTAGCGCAAGTGGGGCTAATCCAGTCTGGCTCCACTTGCCAAGACATTTGAACCTGTCTGAAGCTGTGCTGCTTAAGGCAGGGGTACCTTTTTCTAACATGCACAAAAACAGTGCCTGCATCCCTCAAAACTGTATTAGCTCAGAGGCCTTGCCATTTTTTAACTTGCCCACAGGTGCATTAGGGTCTCGGTGCAGACCCATCTGATTTGAGGATGTTCTGTACTGGTAGGGGAAAAAAATCCATATGTTCTCAGCCAGTGAAGTGCTGTGGGTTATAAAATATAAAATTCACTCCTGGGTCTGTTTCTAATAATTCAGAGATTCTTCTACAGTGAACTTTAAACTTAGTCCTAAGCAACATCATGAGGGTCCTTAATGAGTGATGAGCACGTGAACGAATAAACCCGAGGTTTTATTGCAGTTTCTCCTCAGTGCACTCTTGTGCAGCAGGTCTGTGTGTTAGCAACTTGCACAGAATAGCACTTAGAAATAGCCATGGCCTCACAGAAGCAGTGCCTGGTGGGGTCCCCACACTGCCCAAGCTCCATTCTGAGTGTATGAGTTTGCCATTAGAAAGCACCCTAGAGAAGGTGGCCTCAAAACCAGAAATGTATTCTTCCACAGTTCTGCAGGCCAGGCATCCCAGATCAAGAAGTTGGTGGGCTTGGTTCCTTCTGAGGCCTGTCTTCTGGCCTGGTAGCCACTGCCTTCTTCCCCTGTCCTTACATGCCCTTCCATCTGTGTTGTCTGTGTCCTAACCTCTTCTTATAAGAAAACCAGATGCACTGCACTAGAGCCACCTAAAGGCCTCATGTTGCCTTAATTACGTCTTTAAAGGACATTTCTTCAAATACAGTCATATCCAAGGCTCAGTGATTAGGGCTTCTACATGTGAGTTTGAGGGGACACAACTGAGGCTCCAGGATCAGGGAGGTCCCACACTAAAAGAGCCACCAGTTCAGGCAGATGGTCACCTGACAAGATCTGCCTCACTCATTTCACTGTGGTGAAGATGCTGGTAAACATGGGCATAATGACAGAGATGACCAGTGTGGATGGAGGCCACCTTACAGGTTGTGAGAGGCTGTTTTATTTCCAATCAACCTCTGACCAGCTGAGGTTTCTTTTCTCTAGAACAAAGAGAACCATGGGCTGGTGGAGAAGCTGACCAGCCTCGCTGCTCTACGGGCCGGTGACACAGAAAAGATTCAGAAGCTGGAAATAGAGCTGGAAAGAGCGGCCACCCACAGGCAGAATTACGAGGAGAAGGGCAGAAGATACAAGGACACCGTGGAAGAGGTCAGGGCCAGGGTGGCCGTGGGGACCCACATGCATTTCCCATGGGGAACACAAACCTGAGTAAGGCAGATTTCCACAGGGTGGGACTAAAGCGAAGTGGGGCCAGAGGACTGGAGTCTAGGCAGGGAGGAGACTAACACTTCAGGAAGCAGAGCACAGGTGTGATGAGAAGCCTGAGAAGGCTGCTTCCCTTTCTTCTAGGATAACCTCGATCCTCTGTCACTTGTCCCTCAGGCCTGCCCTGAAGGCATCGTCCCCTGAACCTCAATGCAAAGCTTGGAGAAGCTTTGTGGTGTAGTGAAAAGAGCAATAGACCAAAACCCTGCTGCTCTAGATCCAAATCTTGGTTCTGCTACCATCTGACTGGACAGCCTTGGCTAAGTCATTTATCCTCTCTGAACTTCAGTCTCCTTGTATGTAAAACAGGAATAACCAAAAGGGACTGAGTTGTTGTGAGGATAAAATTGTCAAATGAAGTAACTTAGCCAAAGGCCCGTCTTAAGCCCTGCATAAGCTTGAGCTAGCATGTTCTAAAGGAGGAGGTCTTTATTACCATCCATTCTCCTGCTCTTTCCAAAGTCCTTAGCACCCACGGCAGGCAACAAGGAGCCCCTCTGCCCTCCCTGTGACCTTGTGCCCAGGTGCACCCACACAGCTACCACTGGCATTACCAGCACTGCTAGTCACCTGCCATCGGCACCAAGGGGCCCCACTGCCAGCCCAGCAGACACTTCACCAGGAGAAGTTGAAAGATAGATTTTGCCATGTCACATGCTTCCTGAGTCATAAATTAAGTAATTATATCATATTAAATATGTAAGCTCCCAGGCTGTCAAGAAGCTCTGGGGGAGGACATTGTCATGTTCTTGACATTGAGGAGACCTTGAATTTGGCTTTGTCCTGAGTGTCAGCCTTACTGGGCCAGGAGCCCTTGCATATGGGCTGGTGCTGACTGTTGCTGGTGGGCAGGGGCTGCAAGGAGAAGGGATCCTGAGAGCCTACAGCTTTTCACGGAGGAAGGCAGCAGTGACAAACTTGAAGTGAGATTTTTTTTTTAAGATTTTTCTTCCCCCCTCCACCCCCGCCCTTTCCTTCACTAGAAATTGGCAAAGCTTCAGAAGCATAATTCAGAACTGGAAATACAGAAAGAGCAAATACAGTTGAAGCTTCAAGAGAAGACCGAAGAGTTGAAAGGTAAAACACAAGGTGGCTGATAAACCCATACTCACTAAACCAGTCATTTTAGAATCAGGGGTCTCTGGGTGTACTTAGTATCATGAGAATTTTTGGCTTCACAGGGAATAACTATATTTAACTGTGGTGGATTCCCCTGGCTGTAGACCTGTTCCTTCTCTTATCAGACAGCAAAGCAATCCCTGTCTGTGCCTTGGAGCCCCCGGACCCTTTGCAAAATGCAGATGGTTGGACTGTCAGCCTGGAGCATTTGCATCAGGAAATGTGTGCGTGCACATGTGTGCATGGGTGTCTGGGTGGTGGTGGTTGCTGGGATGGCTCAGACATGGGTATTTTTAAAACACTAAGGCGATCATGACGCACAGTCAGGGTAATGCTGCAGTGACATTTGTTGCTCATCAAAGATGCACAGAAAGTTTCAGATGATCAGGGTGACTTAGTCTAAGTGGTACTCACATTCTCTGCCACTGTTCTGGCCCTGAAGGAAGGGCAGACCTTGGATAGGTGGATAACACTTTCCTTTGAGGATATGGAACAGTTACCTTTAGCTAGCTCTATCCATCTGCAGTTTTCCAGCTCAAATCATTTGAATACAGAGTACTTGTTAAATCCCAAGAAAGGCAACAGGAATGTGAGCCTGGTGGTTCCTGATCTGGTGGTTGAAGTCACCATACTTGATTATCTCGGTCAGGGGTTTTTTCCTTGAGCTCTACCATGAGGCCACAAAGACATGAGGGGTCAGATTAGGGGACTACACATACCTCAGCCAGCAGGTGGTGGATCTGGAGGGGCAGAGAGCCCTGGGGGCTTAGGACAGAGCATGGGAGAAGCCCTTGTCAGTGAAGAGGAAATAAGCATCCTGGGTCCAGGTAGGCAAAGAGGAAAGGTACTGGGATACTGGCAAGGAGGCATGCCCCCCACCCTGTTTCACATGACTGACATCATGGTCCTTGGAGTCCATGGAAATGTTGGTGGTGAACAGAAGGGGTCAGGGGTCTGGGAGTAAACCTTGAACCTGAGTCAGGTTCAGCTTGCCTATCTTCACCCTTTTTATTACAGATGATGGGGTGTCAGCTGAGTGCAAAGATGGATGCCACCTTGGAGGGCTGCATCTGCAAGCCCCCATCTTGATGGCCCCTGTTGTGTACAGGCATATTGGGGATATGGTGTTGTCATAACCATGGAACATCCTGAGTCCTACTAATGGTTTCCTACTTGTCAAATTCTCTCTTAGTCTATAGACTTTGTGTTTGAGATTCTACCATTTTGGGGTGCTTCTGCTTCCCCGAATGCAGACAAACACTCTATTGTTTTCTGGGTCATCACTGATGAGTGGTGCTCAACTGGGGCACTTTTCCTTCCTCCCCACTCCTTGGGGATCTTTGACAATGTCTGGAGACATTTTTGGTTGTCACGCTGGAAAGAGGTGCTGCTGACTTCCAGAGGGTAGAGATCAGGGATGCTCCTCAAAATCCTACAAAGCACACGACAGGCCTCTCCACAACAAAAGGTTATCCACCCCAAGTGTCAATAGTGCCAAGACCAAGAAACCTTATGATAAATTTATGAATTTCTTCCCAAAGCATTTCTGTTTATTTCTAATTAACATTTATTGTCCTAAAGACAGTATGTCTATTTTTAAAAAGCAGATAACATTCAGACCAATCAAAGTACTAGAAATGAAACCATTTATTCATAAATTTCAACATGACAAATTTGTGAGAATTATTTTGTAACTCTCTCATCTACATTTCTAGTTTATAAAACATGGCATGCACTCCCTCTCAAGCATCATTACTAATAAATACCACATGGTTGCTCTTACATCCTCAGTTTCTTGAATGTGACATGAGACCATCAAGGCATTGGGTTGGCAGTCATATTTCAAAGAACATTTTCTTTTCACAGAAAAAATGGACAACCTCACCAAGCAGCTGTTTGATGATGTACAAAAAGAAGAACGACAAAGAATGTATGAAATCTAGTTTGCCTTAAAACCACCTCTTCTTTCTCTCTCTGGTATTTTCTGCTTTCTTCTCAGCTTGCAGATAGTGCATCACAGATATAGGAGGGCGGGTAGGAATATTTTTAGGAAGTAAAAGATGTTGAGATCCATGAGAGCTCAATGTACGCTTTCAGATACCACAAGTTCTGGAGTTGTCTTTATAGCTTCGCCAGATGGGCATGGTAGATGGCCAGGAATTTCTTGCTTTTATTGTTAACACAGTGAGAAATTCAAAGAAACCACCCCCTCCAACTTCTATGAAATCAAAGAATTAAAATTATGGCTAGGAAATTCACGTCCCTCTCTTCCCTTTCCCCACCTGCTGTACCTGTTAACTTGCCTTCTGTTGCAGAAAATAAGGTATGTAACCACCTCACAAATACTAAGGTAGGCCAGATACAGTGGCACACACCTGTAATCCCAGCAGCTCAGGAGGCTGAGGCATGAGGATCACAAGTTCAAAGCCAGTCTCAGCAATTTAGTAAGGCCCTAAGTAACTTAGGAAGACCCTATCTCTAAATAAAATATTTTGAAAGGACTTGGGATGTGACTCAGTGGTTAAGTGCCCCTGGGTTCAATCCCCAATACAAAAAAAAAAAAAAAAAATACCCTAAGGTAGGTTCCCATGACCTTGAACTGTACTAGTCCCCTTTCCTATGTCAATATCAAACCTTTGCTAATTTCCAAGGATGCCATTCTGGGGTTCCCATCTTTCAAGGAATCAACGGTTTTTAGATCTCTCTCTCTCTCTCTCTCTCTCTCCTGATTTTTAGACCTCCAAGTAGTAGTGCATGGCAGGGCTTGGGGGAGAGATAGAACATTCCTGTCATGTTTCTTGGGGGCCAGGCTGGGACAGTGGGACAGTAGGATACACAACTTCCCCATGCAGTTAGCAGGAGAACCAGAGCACCTGGATTTGCTGCAATATGTTCTAAAAGTTTTGAAGAGCTAGATCCCTTGATTTACCAGATGGCTCTACAGGTTCAGCATCCCTTATCTCAAATGTGTGGGGTCAGAGTGCTTCAAATTTCAGTTTTTTATGTTTTGGAGTCTTTGCTTTGACTTTACCTGTTAATAAGCATTCCTGATCCAAAAATCTAAAGTGCTCCAAAACCTGAAACCTGTTGAGCATCATGTTGTGATTTAAAAGTACTGGATTTCAGAGATTTCAGATTTTGGATTTTCAGATTATGGGTGTTCAACTTGCATTGATTTGTGTAGGACCAAAGCAAGTCCCTACAGGGTTCTCGAAACTGGAAAGGAACTCAGACTTGATAGAATGTGTCAAGGTCTTTGCTGAGGGAAGGGGCCCCTCCAGGGACGGCGTGGAACCCAGGGATGGCCTGGGGACTGCAGTGCCCCGGCAACCACTGTGTCTTAAATTCAGCCCCGAGTTCTGTGTTCCCAGTGCATGATCATCGCAAGGCTGCACTTCCCAGATCAGAAAGTGAAGAAGGTGCCTTTAGCTAAGGGAACAGGAAACAGTCTGCTCAAAATAAACCTACTGGCTAGTGGAAGTGTCACAGTAGGTCCTAATTAATTTGTCTCCTCCTTTGTGGTGGTGGGGTCTCTTCATTATTTCCATAATGATGTTTTGTTCTAATTCAAAGACTGTAGAGAGTTCTAAATTATTTTCATTTTCTGCCTAGACTTCTTGAAAAAAGTTTTGAGTTGAAAACACAAGACTATGAGAAGCAGATACAGTCTCTGAAAGAAGACATTAAAGCTCTCAAGGATGAGAAATCACAGCTCCATCATCGACTGGAGGAGGAGCGTGTCACCTCGGATGGCCTCAAGGGGGAAGTGGCTCGGCTGAGCAAGCAGGCTAAGGTGGGCACTCTTGCTTTCAGACCCCCCCCCCAGAAGCCCTCGGACCTCTAGAAGCAGCTCCATGTTCCCTCCTGGACAACTGAGAGCCTGGGCACCAGGGCCAAAGGCCAGAGGAGCCTGAGTCCACCAGGCTCTGAGCATGAGCCCCTTATGAAACTGTACTTCAGAGTTTCAAAGCCAGCTTTCTAACTTTTTTGAAATTACAGTTACATAGTTATTTAAATATGTTGATTTAGAGAATACTTCCAAATCAAGTTATAAATTGAAGGGAGCCCTTATTATATAACACATCATGTTATACATCTATAAATACCCATATCAAAATTAACTTATTTTATTGTCAGAATCTTCCATCAAAACTGTCATCAGAAATCCCCCAAGACAATGATCCATTGCACAGTATGGTGAATATAGTTAACAATAGAGTATTGTATATTGCAAAATTGCTAAGAGGGTAAATTTCACATGATCTCTCCACAAAAAAAATGGCAAGTGTTTTTGGGGGGATGGATATGTTAATTAGCTTGATTTAAAATCTTAAATTCAGTTTGTACCCCATAAATATATGCAACTATACTTTGTCAATTTACATTAAAAATGAAAAAGTAGAGAGGGAAAATCCACATAGAAAGATATTTTAAACTGCTTTATCATATGCAAAAATACTTGCTGTTGTCTACATTTATAAAAAAATATATATAAATGTTCCTGGGTAATTTAGGAAAAAGTTCTTAGGAAGAATAAAATTTTTGAATAAATAAATAAAACAATGACCTATGCTTAGACAATTAAGGCTTAACTTAACTATCTCCCTACCAGAAAATGTAAACCTTATGTGTACCTATATTCGTAAGTCAAGACATTTCATTGTAAAGTTGGAGAGCTTTTAAGCTTCTAGTAAACATGTGAAGCACATATTAGTAGAGTATTTGTAAGATTATGCAAACATTCTAATGACTGTCCTGGAATAGTCGTGCATATTTTTTATGTAAAAGCTTCTGGAATTCCATCTGGGTAGCCTCTGAACTCTAAAGCAGAGCTGTCTATCTTTTCTAGGTCCTGGTCTCCAGTTGTTTGAAAGTAGGATATAGGACCACATGACCAGAAAGGGTCACCTTCAGCCACATATTCCTATGACCACTTCAATTCTGAGCAATCACATAAGACTGATGTCAATTTGCTGGAGTCAGGCCACCTGGCTGCAGCCTGTCTTACATTTGGGAAATTGTGAGGTTGCACTAGGAGTCAGGTTCCAGTAGATGTCACTCACTTCCTCTAAGGTAGCTAAAACTCTGGCTCAAGCTCCCCAATATGAAAACACTAAGATGTTTGGTTTTCCAAGAAATAACCCATTGTTATCAAGTTAGTTGTGTTACAGTCTAAAATGCATAAGTAATTACAAGTGCGACCTTTAACATTCACCAAAATATTACAAGGAAGAGCAGGGCTTTGGGCCTGGGTAGTCCTGGGTTCACCCTTATATTTGTCATGTGATTTGAACATGCCATTTAACCTTCAGTTCAGCATCCCTTTGTTTTTCTAATCTATAAAAGGTCTCTCTACTCACCTTACAGGTCTGTTAGGAGGATTAGTTCATCTAGGTCAAGCGTTCAGTAAATGTCACTTTGATCCCCCTTCCTACCTCTTCTGGAAACAGGAGCTGGAGACCTTGACTACTCAGAATTCTAACTCAGAAAATACCAAGGAGAGGTTATTCACCTCTGCTGTCCCGAGAACCTTTATGTTTCTCTTAGCTACAAAAGCACAAACCTGTGATCCTTCCTCCAGCTGAGCTCACAAACTGAGTAAAGGTAGGATACAGCTTCTCCACCACCAGAGCAGCCCCTCAGGGGACCCCAGTACCCAGGCCACCCCTGAGGCTGCCTGGACTTACCCTGCCTGGGTCACTGTCCCACTTCTAAGCCTAGCTATAGCCAAAACCCAGTTAGGAAGGTGGCAGCTACAGCCCCTCCCAGATTTTGTTTTCCCTTGAAAGAGTTTTAGTCCCTATGATTTTACTTTTCTCAGCTGGCCCTCTACCGGCTCCCTCTGCAAGCTCATAGTAGTTATTTTTTTCCTTCTATAATAGAGAAGCTAATTCTACAGGTATAACCAAGTAGATCTGAGAATAAACAACAGCATTTTGAGCAATGACCAAGCTCCAGGGCAGCTCTGTGAGCAGCGATGACTTGTTGAGATTTTACTAAGGAACTTCGGGAGGCGCCTGGCTTCCACACACTCCCCTGTAAGAGCTCCCTTGTCCCAGGCAAAGCATAACCAATATTTTTTTCTCCACCTTGTTTGTCATCACTATGATTCAGACCATCTCTGAGTTTGAGAAGGAGATCGAGCTGCTTCAGACGCAGAAGATAGACGTGGAAAAACATGTGCAATCACAGAAACGAGAAATGAGAGGTAACAAAGACATGAGTCACTGTGCACAGGTGCAGACCAAGTTATTATGGGTGTGTCACTGCAGAAGAGACATCACCTGTGACTGGTATGCCTTCGGTTGGTCAGTTGGGGGCTTGGATAGCTAGTTGGTTGAGTACTGGGGAGTTGGTTGGTCATTTGAGGAGACAGCTGGTAAGTTATTTAGCTGGGCCCTAGAAATGTCATGGAGGAGAGAAATCACGCACAATTGTGATTCATACTGTGTCACCTTTTCCTTTTAGAAAAGATGTCAGAGATCACCAAACAACTCCTCGAGAGTTATGACATTGAAGATGTAAGAAGCAGGTAATCATTTCTGCATCATCAAATGTTTGAAAACACATAATACATCAGGGAGATAATACATTTCCTTACCCTCCTTATTTTCCAGGCTTTCTGTTGAAGATTTGGAACATTTAAATGAGGATGGAGAACTCTGGTTTGCTTATGAAGGACTAAAGAAAGCAACACGGTTAGAAATTTCCCTTGGGGTTCTGTTTTGTTTTTCAGAGATAACAGACTATTGAAAAGTCAAAAGCTTATCTTTTCCATAGATTTGACACATAAAGTATGTTCTTACAGTAGAATAATCTAATAGTTACTGGAAATATCTCTGAGAATTAAGTAATTATTTTAGTAATGAGGAATAATCTCTTTGTGGGATAAACTGCCTAGTAATAAAATCTATAACCTGTATAGTAAAAGCAGGTTACTATTGCTGTGGATATATGGGTATATTTAAATTTAAGGAATGTGTTTTCTTCTATAATTAATACACTTTCTTTTTTGCAGCAGTTTTAGATTCAGAGCAAAGTTGAGCAGAAGATACAGAGTTCCACATATCCCACACAGCCTCCCACCACCAACATCCCACCCCAACACATCACCGCCACCCAAAGCCCATAGTTTACCTTAGGATTCCTGGGATCCTACATTCTATGGGTTTGATGAATACATAATGATGTGTTTTCACAATTGTAGCACCATATACACAGCATATATTTTTAACTATTAAGAAAGTAAAAAATGTTCTGGGCACAGTGGTGCATGCCCATAATCCAAGCGGCTTGGAAGGTTGAGGTTGATCATGAGTTCAAAGCTAGCCTCAGCAACTTAGTGAAGCCCTAAGCAACTCAGCAAGACTCTGACTCTAAATAAAAGATAAAAATGGCCTGGGGATGTGGCTCAGTGGTTAAGAGCCCCTGGGTTTAATCCCTGGTACAAAAACAAAAACAAAAACAAAAACAAAAAAAAACCTAAGAAAGTAAAAAATATAATTTAATAACTTCTAAAATAAAATTTCTTTATCATTAACTACACGCTAACTCCATTATTAGCCAGAAGGACCCCATGATGATAGCCCGTAACCGCACAAGTCAACAGCCTTCATAACTGCTGCATATATACACCCTCACTGTAGTCAGCACAGCAGAACAGAGGCCATGTGGTTTATTTCTTGATCCTCTAACAGTGTTTTGGAGAGTCATTTCCAGTCTCAGAAGGATTGCTATGAAAAGGAAATTGAAGCTCTGAACTTCAAAGTGGTGCATCTAAGTCAAGAAATCAACCACCTGCAAAAATTGTTTAGAGAAGAGAATGACATCAATGAAAGTATCCGTCATGAAGTTGCGAGGCTGACATCAGAAAACATGGTATCATCTCAGCCATGGGCCCTGGCTCTGGCCATTATCCTAGAGATAGTATTCATCAGTAGAGTAAAATTCAGTTCCTCAGCAGTTGAACAATGGAATTACACTACTCTTTTCTAGAAATAATGTTTTATCAGAAGATAAAACTGTAAAATGACCCCACCCTAGAGAGTAATTTGATTTGAGAGTAGGTTTGATCACCATATGCTGAGTTTAAATTCTGTGTATGCATGTGTCTCCTTAAATCTATGTATTTAAATCTAGTCTAAGCCCTAGGAAAGAAACCAAACAGTAAGGCAGAAGCTTGGTTCTTGAGAAAGGAGTGCGTTCAGTTCATGGTGTGTGTCTCACCTGTTCGAGGGCCTCCTCCTCAGTGATCCCCATTCCTACCCACAGCGTTTGTCCCATCCTTTCTTCTGACCCACACCTTCTGGCATGGAGAAATGCTTTCAGAATCTTGTCACTCAAATGGTCCTCCATGGCCACCACCCTGATGTTTTGGAGAGTTGATGGGACTTCTCAAAGGTTATATAATCATATTTTCTCCACCCACCTCCCATTTTCTCTCTGGTCACATTACTCTGTCACATGTCCCTATTGCCAGTCAAATTGGCCTGCACCCCAACCAGTGCCTCAGCAGCCTCTGATGATTTCTCCCCGCTCCCAATTGTTCTTGGCTTCTAGGACACTTCACTCTCCCAGGCTTCTCACACCACCTCAGTCTGCTCCTTCTCCACTTCTTTACTGTCTCCTCCTCTACCTGGGAGAGTTAGGAACTCCCAGGCTGTGGGAGGTGAGCAGACAGGAGGGGGACCTATAGAACAGCAATTAAGGATCTTCACATCTTCCTGTATTCCTTGGACGAAACTTTAATGAGGAATTTGCAGTGAGATCCAATTACACAACCAAGCAAGTGTTCTTTCTTTATTCCAAAGTCTCTGGTGTCTATACAAACTCGGACAACAGAAACAAGTTTTTATCTGGCTGATGATTGAGCTGATGGACATTTTTAAAGAGATATACAGGGCTGGGGATATAGCTCAGTTGGTAGAGTGCTTGCCTTGCAAGCACAAGGCCCTGGGTTCAATCCCCAGCACTGCAAAACAACAACAACAACAACAACAACAACAACAAAAACCCAAGATATACAGATAGAAAAGGATAAAAGATTGTGAAGCATAGTGGACAAACACTAACAGAGCAGCGTGTGGCCTGGAATTCAGAAGTAGCAGTGGAATGATTTGAAATGTTTTTCCCTCTTCCCAAATGAGGAGAGCAGGTCTCTGGATCTGGACCAAAAAGGCTGCCTACAAGCTTCACATCGCCCCTCTCTCCACTCAGCACAAGATTCCCATACCCTGCTACAGTGCATGTCTGTCTCCCAGTGTAGATCTGAGCATACTGGAATTTCTTGAGACTATCATATAGGTCTTGAGGATAAATGAGAGAGGGGGTGGAGAGAAAGGAAGGAAAAGAAAGGAGAGAGAGAGGGAAAGAGGAAGAAAGGAAATCCAGCGGGGTGTCTCAGATGGGCCTCTTATACAATTACACGTTCCGCGGTCTGAACACAGATAGTCTAGTTTGTTTCTGAGATGGTAAAGTTCATAGATGAAGGTATTTTATCTAATGTTTATAATTCTTCTTTAAAGATGATCCCAGACTTTAAACAGCAAATTTCAGAGCTAGAGAAACAGAAGCAAGATCTTGAAATTCGTCTGAATGAACAAACTGAGAAAATGAAAGGTAAATAGAACCCTCATGAGCCTGCTTTTAGAAGGTGTTTTGGGTAGCTAGGGCCAGAAATGTCATTGCTTCCAGGGGTTTTAAGCTCTAATTCTTCCAAAACCAGGCAGGTAACTTTAAAGTAGAAAGTGGGCAGGTGGAGGTACAGTAAAGGTCAGGGGGCATTTAAAGGGGACAGCTACCTCCAGGTGCCATTGATTTTTGCCAAGGGGGAATGTAGTCCCCAGTGTTGCTAGATATTCCTATTTTTAAATAAAATCTGGAAGTCTAGATTTTCACATGAAATACTACAACTTTTAAATAATGGTCTAACAAATTATTTCAAACACCATTCAGACCAAACAAAACCTAATATATGCCTGGATGCAGTTTAGAACCTCTAATAACTGAAAATAATGCCAAACCCAAATCAGAATGCAGTGAGATAGCCCACCACAACACTGACAGTTCTTCTCACTACAGGAAAACTAGAAGTGTCTAATCAGTTAAATCGCCATCTAGAAGAGGAAGGAACACAAAGAAAGTAAGTGTTAACATGAATCGGTCCTGGTGGTTTCCCATCTTTGGAAACACCAGCACTGTGAGATGATCAAACTGAGGCCAGAAGTCCCCCTATCTTTCCCAGGGTAGCAGAAGCCCAGAATGAAATACACTCCAAAGTGAAAGAGAAGATGATGGATAAGATCCAAGAACTGCAGGAGGCCAGCGAGCACCTGAAGAAGCAATGTGAGACTGAAAGTGAGGTTGGGAACGATTTTCGGCAGGAAGCTTCTCGTCTCACTTTGGAAAACAGGGTGAGAAGAATTCCAGTTGCTGAAAGGCCCAGAGCACACGATTAACAACTGTAGACCAAAAGTCCTTCCATCAGAGCAGCCTGATTCCTTCTCAAAAGACAGGTGGTCTCTGAGGTACAGCCCACTGTCAGGGAGCCTCAGGGATTTCCCTCTGTACAGGGAGGAGGGAGGAGAGACGATACTATGCAGGACCCTGTTTCCTGAATGCTGTCCCTGGATGGCATTGTCTGAGATGAGGAGACCCTGGTCTCCAGCACATAGAGGACAAGGCTGATGTGTGAGTACTGTGCTGAGCAAAGTGTACCCCTCATGAAGCCCATGCTTGTTCTGGGACCATGAATCACCTATAATTTTGAGTGATATTGTTCTTCTATGAAATGACCATGACAATAGATGGAAGACTTTAAATTTTATAAATTTCTCTCCAAATTTTAAATGCCTCCTCCAAAATGAAATTTAGCAACCCTATTTCAATTCCCAGCTATTATTTTGAAATTGTACTGGTAGGTGAATCCCACAAGGTTCAGAAGTATGAAATAAGAGACAGGACCCTTTTCTGCAAGTCAGGACCCTCTCTGGCCTCTTCTGAAAAGTCAGGCTGGACATGCTCAGAGGCCCTTCTCCCTGTTGTCAAGGCCCCCATATCCTATCTCACCGGAAAACCTGAATAGGATAAAAGCATATCTTACAGTGTCAAGTTTTAACTTAAGAGAGTACTTTCATCTGAACAGAGGAATGCCAGGAGTTTGACATTTAATAGGAAATAACAAATTCCAGTCAGTGGCACCTAAGGGATGGTCGTCCTTTTTGAGGCAAATACAACTTTCTTTTTTTTTTTTTTCTTTTTATTGTACACAACTGGGATACATACTGTTTCTCTGTTTGTACATGAAGTAAAGGCATAACATTTGTGTAGTCATACTTTTACATAGGATAATAGTGTTCGATTCATTCTGTTGTTTCCTTCCTCCCCATCCCTCCCACCCCTCTTTTCCCTCCATACAGTTCCTCTTTCCTCCATTCTTACCTCCTTCCCACCCCTCAATATGTGTCATCATCCACTGATCAGGGAGATCATTCGTCCTTTGGATTTTTGAGATTGGCTTATCTCATAGCATGATATTCTCCAATTTCATCCATTGAGGCAAGTACAACTTTGTTAGAGACTAGAATCCTCAAATCGCACCACAGAAGCAACTGTATGCTATAGGCATATGTTAGGCTGCCCTACCTGGCAGGGTCGTGCAGGTCCCTTGTGGATGGATGGATGGCTGTCGGTGGAGCCTAAGGGAGAGGCTGAGCAGTGGTTTGTGTGCATGTTGTCCCCTATGGTCCTTCACCCACTAACCATGAGCAGGTGTCTTCCCTGAGTTCAGTGGAACTTGCATGAATTTGTTCCTGATTTTCCAGAGGCACAGTAGGGTCCTGATCAGTGCCCTTCTTTGGAGTCCCCCACCCCTCATGTTTGGCCCTACTCCCAGAAAGGAATAGGGGAACCCTGTTTCTTCTGCGGTGCCCAGAACTAGAGAGTAGACACACCAGTGTGCTCATATCAACAAGCTATTTCTAAACTAATGAATGAGCCTATGTGTTACAAATGATCCATTGACTATGAAACAAAAAATATAATTTCTGCATGCCATATTAGGTGGAAGATTTTTCCCACGATGAGATTTGATCCATGCTACTTTCCTGGAGCTGACATAAGAGACCGCCACCAATGAGGTGCCATGAAAGAACAGAAATTTGGGGGCTGGGGATGGAGCTCAGTGGTAGAGTGCTTCCCTGACCTGCTTAAAGTCCCGGATTCAATCCCCAGCACTGCCAGAAAAAAAAAAGAAAGAAAGAAAGAAAGAAAGAAATCGATTTTCTCACAGTTATGGGGGCCAGCAGTCTGAAATCAGGAGTCATGTTCCCTCCTAGGTCTCTTGAGGAGAATCCTTCCCTGCCTCTCCAGCACCCTGGTAGCTCCTGCCATTCCTTAGCTCATGGCAGCGTCACTTCAGCCTCTGCCTCTCTTCACATGGCCTTCTCTGTGGGCCCCTGTGTGTTCTTTTTTGTGAAAAGTACACTCTCATAGGATTTAGGGCCCAGCTTAACAGCATGACTTCATATGAATCCTTAGCTTAATTACAACTGTAAAGACCTGATTTTCAAATAAGGTCACATTGGGGGGTTCTGGGTAGACACAAATTTTGAAAACACTGTTCAATACATTATATAATCCTTTAGTCAAATTCAAAATTAAAATTATGCATTAATATTAGAGATCTAACTGTGCCAGTGAGAACATCATCTTAAGAAGATGCTCTCTATAGGAAATATTTCTAGGCATCTAGGACTCTAGCCAAATTCACCATGGGCAAGGCCACCTCCTTATAAAGAAGGAGAGTCAAAACCAGGGCTCATGGGCTGGGGATATAGCTCAGTTGGTAGAGTCCTTGCTTTGCATGCACAAGGCCCTGGGTTTAATCTCCAGCAGCACAATTAAAAAAAAAAAAAGAAAGAAAGAAAGAAAGAAAAAAACAGAGTCTTACATCTCTGAACAGTTTCTCCAGCTTCAGACATCTGGAGGGCCCATTTTCCTATACTCCTGTTCTAAAATTCTCTTTGATGGACAATTACCTAAGAGTAAGAAGAAAACAGACCAAGATGTTATGTGGTCTACCCATACAATAGGATGTCATTGAGCCACAGAAAGGTGTAAAATTCAGCTGCAAGCCACAGCACAGATGCACCTTGAGCACAGTAAGGTATATGAAAGAAGCTAGACATGAAATACCACAGAGTGTTTGATTTTGTTTACATGAATTATCTGGAATAGGCAAATCTGTAGAGACAGGAAAAGAATTAGTGGTCACTGAGGAGATTGACTACTAAAGGTTATCGTTTTCTTTGGGAGACGATGAAAATGTCTGAAATTAGGTAATGATGATGATAGCACAGCTCTGGCTACACTAAAAATCATTGGATGGTTTAAATGAGTGAATTGTATGTAGTTCAATAAAGCTGTTGCCCCAAAACAGACGAGGGTGCTTCTTTAAACTAATGTCCTTGTTTCTTCTGGTTTCTGAAGGACCTTGAAGAAGAGTTAGACATGAAGGACAGAGTGATTAAAAAGCTACAAGATCAAGTCAAGACTCTAACCAAGACGATTGAAAAAGGTAGGAAGGTGACAGTCTCTTATTCTTTGTGCTTTCGGCTAAGGTCAACATGTGCTGAACAGGTTATGTCCTACACGGCCCAAAGCTGACCAGACCTAAAGCAACGATTCTTAACGGGTTGCATGTGGGACTTAGTGGTGGGCTGAAGGAAAGGACTTTCGAGGCAGAAAGACAGCTCACCACTCCTCCGATAATGCAAGATGTGCTCCTGACGTTGCAGCAGATGTCTTAGGACAAATACTTGTAACCTCTTCCTCCATTGGTGCTCCCCTGGCCTTTAAAAATGAAACTACCATTTTTAAATTAATTGCTTTGAAATTTACCTTTCCTCCCGTCACCTATGTAGGATCAGTAATATCCTGATTTCTACTAGAAGAAAGGAGTAGAGAACCAAGAAGGCAGAGGTCCTGAGTACTGACTGAACTTCACCCTTAGAGGGTCCTCTGAGCCCCTGTGAGAAGAATCTAAGCCTCTCCTCCCTTTTTCTGCTTCAGAGTCCCTGAACTTTGCCCGTCTTTGGCTCTCTCCTTTCATTTTTCACTCTTCTGTCCTTTATTCCTTTTCCTCTTCCTCTCAAATGTTCTTGCTCAGGTTGTATCTGCAACTGTGTGTTCCTTTTTCTCTATTCATTTCTTTTGTTTTGGGGACTGGGGAATGAATTCAGGGGTGTTAACCACTAAGCCACATCCTCAGGATTTTTTAGTTTTTATTTTGAGACAAAGTCTCACTAAGTTGCTTTGGGTCTTGCTAAGTTGCCGAAGCTAGCCTCAAACTTGCAATCCTCCTGCCTCTACCTCCCAAATCACTGGGATTATAGGCATGCATACCCGTACCTGGCTTTATTAATTTCTTTGAAGTGCTTCTTTATTTTCATATATTCAGATCTCACCTCAAATCTGAAATGTTCAAAACCAAACGGAGGCTCTTTCCCCTTCAATAACAAATGATATGTGCTGGTCTACCCCAGGAGAGCACAGGGAGGTCTGTCCTTCCTACTCCTCATCCTGCCCCACTGTTGGAACAAATCAATGAATGAACTACCCTCTCTACCCAAGTACTACCAAAATCCACATTCATCCTCACTTATTTTCCTTTGTCCCAGATCTTTTTTGCCTTTAACACTACTTCCTTTGCTTTTCTATCAATACCTCCAAGTCAGCATGTCTAAATTTGAACTCATCTGCTTCCCTGCAACAAATTATACAACAAATTACCCCCAAACTTAGAAACCTACAGCAAATAACATTTAACAACACATTTCTGGGTCAGGAACCCAGGAGCAGTTTAGCCAGGTGCTTCTGACTTAGCTTTCGGACTTTTAACCTTCAGCACTATATGATTAAAACCTTTGTGTTGTCTAGGCTGGAGATGTAGCTCAGTGGTAGAGAGCATGCTTAGTATGCATGAGGCCCTGGGTTCAATAGCCTACATAAAAAAAAATGTGTTGTGTTAAGTCACCACCTTTGGGGTGACTCATCACAACAACCATAAAAAGTTAACTTGGTCCCTGTGGTCAGGACTGTGTAGTTTGGTAGTTTTCATGCCAAGCATTCCCCGGCCATTTCCTTCACCATGGCATCAGCACCTTAAAGACAGGCAACATCTTGTTTCTTTCCTGTCCCTGCTGTGCTGGAGACCTATCAGATGCTCATCAGATCCTTTGAGCCACTCCACCTTTTCAATAGCTGCTGAACTCACTGATACATTCACAGACAGAAATCACTCCTGGGAGAAAGTCTTCAGGATGCAGTAAGGTTCCAGGATACCTGAAAGCCACGGAAGTTCACTTGCAGACCAGCCAGAACGGGGCAAAAGCCGATGGAGTGGTCTCATCAGGAAACCTGCCAGTGTTGATTTTGTGTATTTAGCTGATCGTTTGCCTCTGTCTGCAGCCAATGATGTGCACTTGTCCTCGGGACCCAAGGAGTACCTTGGAATGCTGGAATACAAGCAAGAAGACGAGGCCAAGCTCATTCAAAACCTCATTCTTGGTATTAAAACCTAGAACTCTGCTTTTCTTGCTTTTTCTTTGAAAACTCAAACATCAATCAATACCAAAGCCCTAGGCGGGGCAAATCCCATCTCTTCCTCTCTTCCTTCATTGCTTCTTCCTCTGGCCTGCAGTTTCTCAGCCTCAGCACTACTAGCCAGATACTCCTTGTTGGGGGAGAGGCAGACTGTGTGCTGTAGGATACTGAGCTGCATCCTTGACTTCTACCCACTAGAAGCCAGTAGCAACCCCTAGTCATGAAAATAAAAATATCTCCAAACACTCCTCATTTTTGGGCCTCAGAACAGGAGCCACAATGGTCATCACTGTGGCTCTGTGCACAATCTGACTTCTGCTGAGAAATCCACTTGCAGGCATTGCGGTAGGAGTTGCCTAGCCATCCCAGTTACAGGAACATCCCAGAGTACCTGAGGGTGAGGTCTTAGAATCAATTCCACACTGTCTCCATCATGACCTTCCACATAATTTTCCAGATGAAGGGAGAAAACCTGCCTCCCTGCAGGCTGGTCCCAAGATTTTTGAATAGAAAGTTAAGGTGTCACCTTACTTCCTCTTCCTCAGAATGACTTCTCAGAGCACAAAGCACCCTCACCCTTTCCTTTCCTACCCTCACCAGCATACAACAGTAGTGTCCTCTTCTTTGTTCCCATGGCTTATTGCAGCAGAGAGGAGAACCTTGTTTGCTTCCTTTTCTATGAAGCTTCCCTCTTCCCTTCAGCCCCACTCGGTCTCTCTGCCATTATCTTCTACCCAAGACCAGGCTATACTCCTCTACACCGTTGTGTCCCTGGATTCCCTATTCAAGGTGGTCTCTTGTGATTGTTGAGCTCAAGACCATTTTCCATCCTCATCAAAGAGATTGAGGTGGGGATTATGATTCTGGGGCTCTTTTCTTCTCTTGGGGGTCGAAAATCCAGGGTATCCCCACCAAAGAAAATTACAACTTCTGTCTTTCATCTGGACTTTTAAAAAAAGAGAAAGTGCTTTGCAAATGAGAAGTGAGAGGAGCAGGGGACACCCAGAGAGAGGACCCAAATGGAATTCCTCAAAGAGAAAAGAAACCCTTGCATGTTCAGACACTGCATTAAGTGCAGAAAAATGAACAAAACCAATCCCCATAGCCAGAGGGTCCTCAGGAGGAGAGATGATCCATCAGCTCTGGTCCTCATTGGCTCTCTCTGCTCCAGACCTGAAGCCCCGTGGTGTGGTTGTGAACATGATCCCTGGACTGCCGGCTCACATCCTGTTCATGTGTGTACGCTACGCAGACTCTCTAAATGATGCCAACATGCTGAAGTCCCTTATGAACAGCACCATTAATGGCATCAAGCAGGTGGTTAAGGTAAGGAACCACTTTTGACATTGGCTCCCAGTTTGCACCAGTGGGAATGACTGGATGCCCATTCTTTACCTCCCCTTAGTGTCCAGTCTTGGGTGAGCCACATGAGTCCTCAAACCAGTTTGAGACCAACTAGTGAAAGAGGTCAAGCTGTTAGGGAAAGATTGTGGACAAGAATTTGTCAACAGACCTTAGAAGTGCTAAGTGTTGAGATGCATGCCTGCAATCCCAGTTACTCAGGAGACTGAGACAGGAGGATCACAAGTTTAGGCTGGCTTTGGCAACTGAATGAGACCCTGTCTCAAAATAAAATAAATAAGGCTGGGGATGCAGCTCAGTGGTAGAGGTCTTGTCTAGCATGTATGAGGCCCCAAGTTCAATTCGAGCACCTCAAAACCTTACCAGTGAGACTACAACCTAGTAGCCACTACCCCATTACTTCTGTTCCCTTAGGGTGTGAGATTACCAGCTGTGAGGGTATGTGTAACAGTGTAGCAAGCATGAATGATGAGGAATGGGAAGAAGTGAAAAATTACTCATCTCTTCCTTTGGCAATGATATACTTCTCCCTTCAAAAATCAGATTATGTACTGTTCTCCCCAGTCCAGAAATGAAGATGAGCTGTGTGTTTGTTAGGTTAGTGGCTTCATAAGGTTAAGGTACTGTGGCTATGAGACCCCTCCCAACCACCCACCCTCAAAGGTGAAATGCATGAAAGAAAATGAAGATTTTCCTCTGATCATAATGAGCCATCCATGTTGGAGGGAGGCTGTGCTCCACACAGTCCTACAGGGACCCAGGTTCCTTCCAACTTGCTCAACACCAATCCCTAGGACATTGTCCTCATTGGAAAGACTGGATAACTAGACAACTGGCAGTGTGCTACTGGGTTGAAGGAAATCCACTATGGGACATAGATCCTGTGTGTGTAGTGCATGTATCAGAAGTTACTAACTAAATTTCTCACAGTGTGACATGTAGGCAATACAAAAAAGTGACAATAAAAAAAGAACAGAGTTATGTGAAGACTAATGTAACAGTACGGTGAGGTTCATTCTCAGTTTCCTTTCCAGCTGCAGCATAATCCTAAAACCATTCTGAGCTTACTGTTGCTCCCCCCTCCCCCCCCCCAAAAAAAAACTCCTAAGTGATAAATGAGAAAATAATTGTAACTAAGAATCAAAGAGTTTTTTAAACAGACCTAGATCCTTGCTCACCTCACTTTTAGCAAAATATATTTTCTTGAAGAGTTAAAATTTAATTACTCTAGAAAAAGGAAAGAATAAAAAAATAGATATATGAGAGGTCAGAATATGGTCATTCTCCTCTTCCCCTCCAAGAAAAATTTGTACCAGGAGTTCATTTTTCACCTGGAGTTAGAGAAAATGAGCATTTGCTTTGTGCTATACACTTTATAGTCGCTGTCTTCATACAAATCAGTGGAATGTTGTTGGAAGGGGCTTCCTTAAATTGACATTTTCCTTGTTCCAGTTTCATAAATTGAGTTTTCTTAAAACAAGACAAACTCACATTATGTTCCAGCCATAGGTATACAATATTTATCTTGCTTTGATGCTCTGAAATGTTTAGCTAGATATTTATACACCAAAAGATGAATGGCATGAGAATTACAAAAGCCCTTTCTTGCCAGCATCTTCAGTCTCAAATTCTCCAGGGAAACCTCCTTCTGCCTTTGTCTGTGCCCAGGACCTGCCCTTGCCCCACTTCCAGTATATGGCACAACACAGCAGTGCTCACTTGGGCCAAATGCCCTCTTTGGCCACTGTTCCTTTACCTCCACCCTCCTGCCTGCCAAAGTGCTTCAACTAGGAGCCTCCACCAATTCTTCTTGTCACTTCTTGTAATCTGGAGTGATAAAGATTTAGCACCCCATAATTCGCTAACAGACTTCTCCTCCACAGAATCCAATGGTGTTGCTTTGGTTTTTAGTCTCCCGAACTTGACTAAAGTATTAGCACCATCTTCTCAAAATGCTCCTCCCTTATTTTCCAAATAACAGGATATTCCAAGTTTTCCTTGTACCTTGTGGAGGTCCTTTCTGCCACGTCCTGCATGGAAGAGGAAAGGGTTAACTACCAGAGGAGGATGTTGGCGATTTTTCTATCTATTACTCAAAAAACTTATCTACTCAATAAACATACAAGAGCCAATACTATTCATATGAGAGGGGGTCGTGACGGGTCTGGCCATACCAGCTCTGACCTCTTACAACATGGAGTCACCCAACTTTCCTTTATTTATAATAGACTGGTAAATGGGGCAAGGACTGGGAGGAGCTTCTTCTGTGATGGACAGGATAGGGTAGATTAGGGAAGCCATTCTCTTAGGGGGAAAATTACAGAAGGAGACAGGGAACCACTGCCACACAGCGCCACATGCTTCCTAGCAGTTCCTAGAAGCCAGGATCTCTGCATCCCATGGCTCAACCTAGTCTGATTCTGCTAAATAAGGACGGCTTCCCACAGTACCTCTTTGATCATGATCACTGTGCCTCTGCCTCTTGCTCACTCCTCCTCTCCTCCCCCATGAGCAGGGGTATTCTCCACAACTTTCATCTCTCTACCCCTTGCATAAAGGGGCAGATCCTTCTACCTCTCTCACAAAGTCTTCTCATCCACCCTGGTTCCCCATTATCTCTCTGTATCCTCTGAGCTTTTGCAGCACAGTCTCCATCAATCATCTGGGCCCTTGACCACCTATTTATCTGTGTCCTGCATCTATTTTATCTGTCCTCCCATTCAGAGTGTGAGACTGACATTTCTCATGCATTCTTGCAGTGCCAGCTGCAGGCTTCATAACTACAGGCATAATCTGTACAGAACTATGTGGCAAAATGCACCTACTATAGAAATATAAACTTTTATTATTATAGCATAAATTTGATCAAGGCTTTAGTGAATAAAAGAAAAAGTTAATTTTACTCAAAAGCCAACAACTAACCAAACAGATAAGATATGCCTGCTCTCGGCTCAGGCATACCAGTAATCACCAAGTACAGCATTATCTTTTCTTATTTTTTTTTAAGGATCATATAGAAGACTTTGAGATGCTGTCCTTTTGGCTTTCCAATACCTGTCACTTCCTCAATTGCCTGAAGCAGTACAGTGGAGAAGAGGTAGGATGCTGACCTGCTTTGTGTCTGTGCTGATTGCTGGCCTTTGACCACCTCATGATCCAGAGTTCCAGGGAACTGGGACACTCATCTCCAGGGACAGCCTATGTTCCATCTGGCTTCTGGCTTCCCCATCACTCAGGAGACCAGCTGCACATCCCCTGTTAAACTCTTGGGAGTACACCATGGGCCATGTCCTTCTGGTTGGGACATTCCAAAGGTTTTGGTACTATGGCTCCAAAATATAGCCTGTGGTCCAATGTGCTTGTGTCTTATGAACTATTCTGCTTGTTTTTCCACAATTTGTAAATAGATTTCCTTCACAATCCAACTCTGTTTCTAGGAGCTGATGCTATAAAGGGGTTCTTCAGTTTCAAGAACTCACAGAGAAAAACTTCATTGAATGGAAATAACAAAGTGACTCTTAGGGTTTTGGTGGCTCTCTAAAATGGTAGTACAACTATTTTATAATCCCACCAGCAATGTCTGACACTTCCAATGTCTCCTACCTCCACCAACACTTAGTATTAACATTTTGTTATTTACTAATCCTCGTGAATATAAAATGATACTTTTTTTTATTTGCTTGATTGCTAGTGAAGTCAAGCATCATTTCAGGAACTTATTGGTAATTTGGGTCTCCCTTTAAATTGCTTAGTCACATACTTTCTCCATTTTTCTTAGGATTGATTTTTTTTTTCCTTATTATTTCTAGGAAGTTCCTTCTCCAAGTTCAGGCACACCTATTAGAGGGAATTAGGGCTTCAACATACAAATTTGGGGAAGACACAAACATTCAGTCCATAATATACATTTTTAAATATTTCAGATTGATATATACCTTGTAATTGTAAGGCTGTTGCATCTAATGACCTCTGAACAGCAGTTTGCTTCCTTGGGAGCTTTGCAGTTTTTTTCTATGAGCTTCTATGGAAGTTGTTTTCCTCTTAGTCCTAGGCTCCAGGGCACATGTTTTTAAGGAAGTTAGCAGTGCAGTGACGGTGTGACTGACAGATCATTAAGGAAGTCAGTGTCATTTTTCTTACAGAAAATAAATGTCACCCCAAACTTCAAGGACTCATTTGAAACAAAGCGGACATGAAGTTTTAAGGTGTACAAGTTATAGTAGATGCCAATTATAATATCATTAGTAAAGACAGTACTTTTAATTCCTTACATGTCTATTGTATTCTAATATTAATATGCTCAAAATTGCTTTCAGGAATTCATGAAGCATAACAGTCCAAATCAGAATAAGAATTGCTTGAACAATTTTGACCTTTCAGAATATAGACAGATTCTTAGTGATGTGGCCATACGAATATATCATCAGTTCATTATCGTAATGGAAAATAACATCCAACCAATAATAGGTAAGAAGAGAGTTGAGATGATAAATATATTTATAGTAACACTGAAACTTTTTAAAACATAAACTTGGTGTTTGGAATGTTTGATTATAAGTAACATAATTTTTTAAATCAAGAAAACATAAATTCCCACCTTTTAGTTCTTTACTTGCTTAAAATGATTCCATACATAATAGTACACAGCTGGTAGTTTTCCTTCTATAAAGATGATCCATCCTGAAATAAAACACTTGGGAGTTTCTACAACTGATCTCTCTACTTCTTAGGTGGCTATTTCTGGAGCTCAGGTATTTCTGAAGTCCTAAAGTCCCATTTAGATTCTTGTATACTTTCCTCAGTTTTCTGGAACTAAAATACCTTGGGCCACTAGTTACTGCTAAACAGCTCTCCTTCCTCTGAGGTTAAGAAAAGGGCGGCCTCATGCCTGTAAGGAGCCACGCCCTGCGGGGGGGGGCGGTCCATAGGTCCCCCAGCCCCGCTCAGCACCCCGATGCTCCCAAATCCTTGGCTCTTGCTGCCTCTATCACAACTACATCCACCGACTCCTGTAGAAAATGTGCATCTCCTTCATCAGACGCACGAGGGCAATGGGAAAGAGTCTCTGGGTGCCCCTGTGTGAGAAGAGCTTCTATTTCTCCCCGTAGTGCCCGGCATGCTGGAGTATGAGAGTCTGCAGGGCATCTCCGGCCTAAAGCCCACCGGCTTCCGGAAGCGGTCATCCAGCATAGATGACACGGACGCTTACACGATGACCTCCATCCTGCAGCAGCTGAGCTATTTTTACACCACCATGTGCCAGAATGGCCTGGACCCGGAGCTCGTGAGGCAGGCAGTGAAGCAGCTGTTCTTCTTGATTGGGGCAGTCACCCTGAATAGCCTTTTCCTGCGCAAGGACATGTGCTCCTGCAGGAAAGGGATGCAGATAAGGTAAAGCCCATAAACCACCGCTAATCTGGGGAGGCTGGCCTGAAAGAGTGCTCACGAAGTGCAAGCCACACATGCCTGCAGCATCGTACACCCAGGAGTGGTACTGTGTACGAGTGCAGGGCACTTAGAGCCTGGGAGATGCTGATGGTGGCACGCCCCGCACACACACACACCCTACCGTGCTCACCTGAAGCTCTGACCTAGTAATTGTATATTTTAAATCCTGGCCTTCTGGGATTATCATACACTCAACCAGTATTGGCCACTTTCTCTGGGAATAGAACTGCCAGGCAGAGAACACAAGGAACAGTGGAAAAGTCTATAGGATCCCCACCCTTGAAAAGCACAAAACAGCTAAATAACAATTCAATACGAACTTGTAAGTCACAAGCAAGTGATACAGGAAATGCTTCAGAGAAAAGAGATTATCATGGATGCAAAAGCTGAGGAAGCCAGACAGGTTGCACTGAGTGGTAAAGTTGGGGGAGAAGCACTTCCAGGCAAGGGAAATGGACAAAGGGGTAATGGTGGAACTAAGGAGTAGATATTTATGATTCATATAATATATACAGGAAGTGGACACCTGTATGTAATTTGAGTGCTGGGGGTGGTGATGATGGTAAAGTGAGGGAAGGTGACAAAGTATCTTGAGCCTAGAAACAAATGTGAGGCATCCATCATATCTCTTTAGATTAGTGAAACTTGGAGTTGGACATCCCACGAACCTGGCTGACAAATTCCCATAACACCAGGTTGTAGCTTTCAGATATAAAGGGGTGTTCAGAAGGACTGGCCTTTGCAGATCTTTTTCTCTTCATTGAGAAAGTAGAGTTCTGTTTATTTCACAAGCTCCAAGAAGATGCCCTGTGGCCTCTGAAATAGGTTGCAGCCCTCTTTAAAGTCAAAACCCTAAAACTGAAGATTGAGTGGGGACATGAGTGAAAGGAGATATGAGTGAGATGCATGACTCTGATTTTAGAACACCTTTGAGGACTGGCAAACTTCTGCCCCTGCAGGCGCTCAGTACTTTTATCTTTTCACCAGTTGAATGTTGCCACCAGAGAAGAAATGTCTTTACAGTGTTCGCTTTTGAATAGCACGTGCATGTTAATGACTTGCATTCATTCATATATTTAAGCATCTGCCATAAACAAGGCATGCAAAAGATTTTTGGGGGAAAATATGAGCAACAAAATAAGAAAACATGAAAACAGGTAGAAAACAGAAACAATGAAAAGTATAAACAGTACACAGAGTAGCTTGGAAATGGACTCTGCTTTCTGGTCCATACTAGAAAATGTGGCTCAAGTAAATACCTTACTTTCTAACCTGAGGAAATTTGGGGAGAATATAAAGGCATTGATTGGGTCTTAAAGGACAGGTAAGATTTTAACAGACCAAGAATTAGCTGAATGAGCACAGGCTGAAATGAAGGAAGACTAAAGGCAGAGAATGAAAAGCCCCCTTAGAACTGTGCACCCAGGGGTGCTGGGAGACAGATCAAGAGACAGAGTGGAAGGCCAGGTGAGCCATGGATACTTTACCTCCTCAACAGCCTCAGTAGATGTTTTCTTTTTCATAAGGATTTAAAATATGAGTTCATGAGACTATGCAGGTTATAGATTTCATCTTGGGTGAGTTTGGGTTGTTTGTTTTTGAGAAATTGGTCCATTTTTTCTAAATTGTTGAGTTTATTGCATAGAGTTGCTCAAAATAATTTTTATGCTTTTAATTTCCACAGGATTTGTAATTACTGATGTCAGTAATCCGTGTCTTCTCTTTTTTTCCTTCATCAGTCTTGCTAAAGATTTGTCAATATTATTTATCCAAGAACCACTGATTTTTCTTTATTTTTGTTTACCTGATTTCTGACATTATCTTCATTATTTCACTCATTCTGCTGACTCAATTATTTTGCTCTTCTTTTTCTAGTGTCTTAAAGTAGAAGCTTTGATGATTGAATTTGAGGCCTTTCTTCTTTTCCCACATAAGCATTTAATGCTATTAATTTCCCTCTAAGCTCTACTTTCGCTCCAACCCACAGATTTGTGTATGTTTATGTTTTCATCTTTGTTCAGTTCAAAATCTTTTCTAAACTTCTCTAAGGCTTTCTGTCTAACCCAAGGTGTCATGTGTGTTATTTAATCTCCAGGTGCTTGGAGACTTTCTTTTTATCTTTCTGTTGTTGATGTTTAGTTTAACTCCATGATGGTCAGAGAACATGCTTTAGAAACAGAAATTAGAACCGTGGTTCCCAGGTACTAAGGGGAAGGATTATGACACCAGAGTGACCAACCATGCCACTTTGCTCAGGACTTTCCCAGTTTTATTTCTAAATTTTTTAACAGTTAAGAAAAACCTAATTTGTATGATTTCAATTCTTTTAAACTTGTTAAAATTGCTTTTATGACCCAGAATATGGTCCATTTTTCTGAATGTTCTATGTTCAGTTGGAAAGAATGTGTACCATGGTGTTAGGTTGAATGTTCTGTAAATATCAAATCAACAGTTTGTTGAGGAGTAGGTTCAGTTCTGTATGTTTGCTGATATGTCTGCCAGTTCTGATAATTACTAACAGAAATGTTGAAGTCTTCAACTATACTTGTGAATTTGTTTATTTCTCCTTTCGATCTGTCTGTGTTTTCTTGTGGTATTTTGAAGCCCTTTGTTAGATACATACCTGTTAAGAATTGTTTTGTCTTCTTGGTGAGTTGACCTTCTATCATTCTGTTACATCCCTCTTTATCCCTCCCTGGTGATTTCCTCTTCTATGAAGTGTTTTCTATCTGAAATTACATAGCTACTCCAGATTTCTTTGTTTGGAATTTTTGTAGTATATTTTTTCCATTTTAATCTACAAATATCTTCAAAGTGAGTTTCTCATAGGCAGCATATATCAGGGTATTGGGATACTTTTAAAAATCCAATATGACAATCTGTGCTTCTTAAATCGGATATTTAGACCATCTCATTATTTTCTCTTTGTTCCTTGTGTTTTTTTGTTGGTTTTGGTTTTGGTGCTGTAAATTAAACCCAGGGGCACTTTACCACAGAGATACAACCCCAGCCCTTTTTTTTTTTTTTTTGCTGTGCTGGGGATTGAACCCAGGGCCTTGTACTTGCAAGGCAAGCACTCTACCAACTGAGCTATCTCCCCAGCCCTCCCCAACCCTCCCCAGCCCTTTTTTATGTTTTATTTTGAGACAGCGTCTCCCTAAGTTGCTAAGGGCCTCACTAAATTGCTGAGACTGACCTTAAACTTGCAATCCTCCTGCCCCAGCCTTCCAAGTCACTAGGATTACAGGTGTGTGCCTCCGCTCCCAGCATCCTTCTGTTCTTTGTGCTGTTTGTTTCTCCGATTTTCTTTTTCTGCCTTTAGTGTTATTTGAACATTTTTTAGTATCCCTTTTAATTTACCTATTGCATTTTTACCATATCTCTTTAAAGCATTTTTAAGAAAAACATAATTTGTATGATTTCAATTCTTTTTTAGTTAGAGTCAATCTTACCATGTCAAGTGAACTATGAAAATCTTACATAAGCCCCTTTATGCTCGCTACTTTATGTTGTAGTTGTCTCATGGATGATGATGATGACGATGATGATGATGAACTAAAAATAAAAGCAGGATATTTCCTGCCCCCTTTCTCTCAGCACTGGCAATTCCTTTTCAGCTCCCTCCTAAAGCTTCTAATTGTTAATGCCCACTTTTTTTTTTTTTTTTTTTTTTGGTGCTAGGGTTTGAACCCAGGGTCTTATGATTGCTTGGCAAATACTCTACCAACTGAGCTATATCTCCAGCCCCCTAATGCCCACTTTTGAGTTTCAGGCTGCATTGAGTTTAAGCCAATGACTAGCACAGGGGAAAAATTGATAAACTCACTGTCAATTTGGGTGAAGTGTTTTAAATTTTGGTCATCTTCCCCAACACACCTGCTACTTTTTAACCTTTCAGAGTCCTTAGACAGCTGCCCCATGCAGTCTGTCCAGTTTATACCCCATTCAGTGGGAGAGAAAGGGTAGAATATGCTCAGTCCCTCTCCCCAGGAACCAGAACCACATACACATTCACAGGTGGGAGGATTAGCACACTCAGAGTTCAGATTTAGAAAGGATTATGGCAGGATTGAATAGGGTGGATTGGAAGTGGGGAGATGGAAAGTCCATTAGGAACCTATTGCAATAAGAACTGCAAATCATAAGAACTCAAACTAGTTCTTTGGGACAATGCAGAAAGGGCGTGGGTGAGGGAACCAGTGCACTCATTCCATCTCAATCGAGCACATTAACTCAGCATTACTGCCCCAGTTCATAATCGGAGAGAAGACCCACCTGGCGAGTTGCCAGCCTGGAAGGCCAGAGCTGGAACTGACCTTAGAGATCACTTAAATCAACTGAGATCAGCCTATGGGATCATATGATTGATGTCCAATACTCAAAACTTTTTTAAAAAATATTTTCATTGATATTACATGCCGTAGTGCTCATATAAGTTAAAGTGCATGTAGTTCAGTTGTTTGGGTGTATTTACAGAGCTGTGCAACCATCATCATAATGTAATTTTAGAATATTTTTATCACCCCAAAACATCAGCAGCCACTCGTAACCCCAACCACATTCCACCCCACCCCAACACACTACCCACCAACCTAGGCAACCACAAATATATTTTCCTTCTGTACATATTTTGTATATTTTTAAACATTTTAAAATCAATGAAATCAAAAAATATGTTGTCACTGTGTTTGACTTCTTTCACTTAAGAGGAAATTCATCCATGGAGCAGATATCAACACCTAAAATTTTTTCTTACTAAAAAATATCTCTTTGTGTTGGATATACTACCATTTGTTTACCCATTCATCAACTGATAGATGACATTTGGGTTGTTTTCATATTTTTAGGGTCATCTAATGGCCCATACTGCCATTAAGAACATTTGTATACAAGTTTTTTTGTGGATATGTTTTCAGTCCTCTTGAGTATATATCTACAATTGGAATTGCTGGGTATGTTAGCTTTTTGTCACTATAACAAAATACCTATGCTAATCAACTTATAAAGAGTAAAGGTTTATTTTGGCTCATAATTGTTGAGATTTCAATTCACAGATAGGCAAATCTATTGCTTTTGGACCTGTGGCAAGGCAGTATATCATGGTAGGGAGTGCATGGTGGTCAGAAAACAAAGAGAGAAGAAGTGGCCAGGATCCTAGGATCCCCTTCAAGAGCATGCCCCCAGTGACCTAATTTTCTCCCATTGGGCCCCACCTCTTAAAGGTTTCACCACCTTCTAGTAGCACCATGGGCTGGAGACCAAGCCTTCAACGCATGGGCCTTTGGAGGACATCCAAGATCCAAACTATAGCACTGAGTCATATGGTAACTCTGTGTTTAATTTCCAGAAACTACAAAATTACTTTCCACAGCAGTTGAATAATTTTACATTCCCATTAGCAGTGCATGACGGTTCTCTACACTTTCATCATACCAAGAGAATTTGATGAATTCCTAATCTCAAGCAATGACTGCTAGCACTAAAATCAGTGCCTCTTACCTCATAAACCTGTAATAATTAGTGACAGAAATGAGAATGAAAACCCCAGTTGACCAAAAGCAAGTCTCCAACCAAATGAAACTTTTGGCCAATGCAGGAAGAAAGGTCAATGTTTTATCCCTGCATAAGTCTTCTCTTCAAATATTGCTGTTTTGGTCCTTTCATAGATTTTCAAAAATCAACTTTGAAAATTACTGTAGTTATTTACTTTACTCAGTTTTTCCCTCAAGAACATAGCTATTCCAGCCCCTTTCCTCTGACCACCATGACCCTTAGAATTATGGATCCAGAGAGTTGTAATCTCATCCATCCCCTCCTGTTACAGATGAGACTGCCGGTCCTGGCTCCTAAGATCTCTGTAAACTGTGTGGGACACACTGGGGGATTTGGCATCCTTCCCTGAAGTGTTCTCTGCTCCTCTGACTTTCACTCCAGGTGCAACATCAGCTACTTAGAAGAATGGCTTAAGGATAAGAATTTGCAGAACAGCCTAGCCAAGGAAACTTTGGAGCCCCTCTCTCAGGCAGCCTGGTTGCTCCAGGTCAAGAAGACCACAGACAGCGATGCCAAGGAGATCTATGAACGCTGCACCTCACTGTCAGCTGTGCAGGTGACCTGGCTTGCCTAGTGCCTCCCCAGATCTTCCAGGGCAGATCCATGTAATTGCCATGGCTTTTCCTGGTTCAGTCAGCTGTGTTGCACTGGACTTTGTATTCACAGAGCATACTTATCTCCCATGGCCCATGCTCTTACCTAATAAGCATATATTTGATACTAACTCTAGGCCTCAAAACACAAACGTTTATGTGATACTTCTTTGATCATTAAACTCATACATGTGCATGTGTGAAGGGTGCACACGTGGGAGGCAGGGAGGTTGGAAGGGGGATTCCTTTACTGTCATCTAATATGTGATTTGTCTTTGCTGTCTTCTATACCCTTCTCCCCTTGTTTTCTCTTCCCTTGGAAATAGAAAACACATGATTCCTTAGTCAAATCACAGTAGAAAAGAACCAACTGTGGTTCTCAAACTTCCATGACTGTTATTACATGACCAGAGTTTTTGTCTCTCATGGTCTAATGCCATGTTATGTGATGTTTGCAGATAATAAAGATCCTTAATTCATACACACCTATAGATGACTTCGAGAAAAGAGTGACTCCATCCTTTGTTCGCAAAGTACAGGTGAGATCCTTCAGGAAGTACCTTTTAATTTTACCTTCTAAGTATGGTATAAGACACTGATACATAATTAATTTGAAATCCAAGATTAAAGTACAGTTACCATACATGCAAATGAAAGACACCCAGCTCAAAGGCAGTAAGAATTTTCCCAGCTTTCCGAATCCATTTTAGTGTTGATGGGAAGGGAATGAAAACACCCAAACTGGGTCTGAGCTCTGTGATTGATCCTTCAGCAGATCTTGTTTCTGATCAGTCTCGGAATACAGTGCAGATGGGCAGAGCTAGATAGAAGCAGGGATCTGCATATCCAGTTTTCTTATGTAATCCCTAAAGTTTCTCTCCCAGTGAACGAAGACAACAGTTCCCCAAGTTTGGTTCCAAGGTTCTGGGAGGTGGGGGAGTCCTTGAAACTCTTTCCGAGTTCTGCAAAGTACTTCCTTTTCCCAGACACAACCTGGGTAAGGCAGGATTTTCTTATCTACTTCAACCAAAATCACATATCACAACAGATTGAGTGCATAAGCAGATATAATATCTTATGTCGTGTATAAGTCTTATATTAAATCAAACATTAAAGAGGTTTACAGAAATATAAAATGATACTACTTCTCTAAGTTTTTTTAGTTATTTTTCATTGAAAATGTTATTTTAACATGTACTGAATTTATTATTATCCCAGTGAATTAATGAATATTTAAAGTTATTTTTTAATTACTCATATAGTGAATATCAATAGTTACTGCCACATACATAAAAGCTCTTTGGAGTCCTCATCATTTTTTCCATATTTTTATTGGTGCATTGTAATTATATATAATGATGGGATTTGTTATTACATATCTGTACATGCACAATATATGTAACAATATAATTTAGCCAGTATCACCTCTCAGCACTTCCTTCTTCCCTCCCTATCTTCCATCCCTGGGTCCCTTTCTTCTACTGATCTCAATGTGATTTTCATGAGATCTGCCCCCACCTTTCTTTCCTTTTTTGTTCTCTAACTTCTGCATATGAGAGAAAACAGGATCCTTGTCCTTCTGATTTTGACTTATTTCGTTTAATATAATGGTCTCTAGTTCCATCCATTTTCCTGAAAATGACATAATTTCATTTTCTTTATGGCTGAATAAAACTCTATTGTGTATATGTACCACCTGTCTTTATCTCTTCATCCATTGATGGAACCTAGGCTACTTCCATAGTTTGCTGTTATGAATTGTGCTGCGATAAACATGGGTATGGGTATGCATGTATCACCCTGGTATGATGACTTTAATTATTTAGGATAATTACTGAGGAGTGGTATTGCTGGGTCATATGGTGGTCATGCCTAGTCTTTTGAAAAACCTTCATATGATTTCCACAGTGGTTGTACTAATTTATAGTCCACCAACAGAGTAAGTGTTCCTTTTTCTCCACATCCTCCACATCCTTTCCATAATTTGTTGATGACTGCCATTCTGACTGGTGTAAGGAGTCCTCATAATTTTTAAGAATATAAAGCAGTCTCAAAACCAAAAGTTTGCACTTAGACTTATGCCATGAGAATACACAGGAATAGAAAACAGATTTATGGTCAGTCCATCCTGTGGGAGATTCAGTTCTGGAGCAAAACAGAGCAAATAAGGATTCGTGAGAGCTGGGCAGATCTTTCTCCTAGGAGCTGAGCTACTGAATAGTGTGAGATAACAGGATGTAGACAGGAGTTCTCCCTTGTAGCTGGAGCTGTTGGGTTTTCTTTGCTCTTGACCTCCAGGAAGCAGTTAAGCTGAATGCACTGGTTTCCATTCTCACTCTTCCTCTGGTTCTGATTTCAGGCACTTCTGAATAGCCGGGAGGATTCATCACAGCTGATGTTGGATACCAAATACCTCTTTCAAGTCACATTTCCTTTTACTGCCTCTCCACACGCTCTGGAAATGATTCAGATCCCCAGCAGTTTCAAGCTAGGCTTTCTCAATAGATTATAGGTGGAGAAAAGGTCAATGCATCGTTCCCTCCAAGCGTGAGTGAAGGCTTATTCCCTGAACTGGAAATGCCCTGAATGTGATTTCAGGAAGAAAAGAATGTTCTTCCCAAGAGGCCACAACTCTCACTCGTGCTGGTGCTGCTGCTGCTGTAATTTTGTAAGAGTCAACACACTCCAGCTTGGTTGGAAAGACCCCATCTCACTTCCGAATCTCAGTCGGCTTTTACTGGAATTCCTGGAAGGATCATATTTTCTTCCAGATACCTTTGATCTAATCTGTCTTGTGACAGGGCTTCCCCCTAGGGAGTGAGATCTGGGGGCCAGTGGCTTCCAACACTTTTGAGGTTCCTGTGAAGCTCCTTAAGAAGCCATGCGTGGGTTCTATGGCTGTGTCTTCTAGGAAATAGTCTCATTTGACTACCAGACCCACCCAAAGTTCCCTTGCCCCATGCCTGCTGGGGCACAGGGGTGGGAGGCAGGTTCAATGACTTTTTTAAAAGTTTTACTATAAAACATCCCAATATAAAAAATATATGTATTTCTTACTTCAGACTCCTCTAATTTTTAAGAGAATATTCAATCTCAAATTAACCATAAGAAGTATTTTATGTACATATCTATTTAAAACAAATATATTATCAAGCCTTAATTCCTGTGCCATTTACCATATTCTCTGAAAGAACATTTCTTTAAATTGTATCTGCCAACACATTTGCCATACTTTTCATTGTTTAATATTTTTATGCAATAACTTTTAAAACCAAGTTTAAAAAGGCAACCTAAGAGGTTTTTTTCCTACCTAATCAGCATCCCAATATATATTTAAATTTTCTCACAAAAGTAACTTAAGATGCCAGGTGCAGTGGCACAGACCTGTAAGGCCAACAGTTTGGGAGGTTGAGGCAGGAGGAACGCAAATTCAAAACCAGCCTCAGCAACTTAGCAAGGCCCTAAGCAACTTAGTGGGACCATGTCTCAAAATAAAAAAGGAAAAAAGGGCTGGGGACATGACTTAGTGGTTAAGTACCCCTGGGTTCAATCCCTGGTACAAAAAAAAAAAGGTAACTCAAGACATACCAGTTTTTCCTTTTGAGAAATCAGTTTCCCAGATTTTATGGGAACTGGCTATTCCTTATGCCCTAAATCTTCTCATTCCCTCCCTTCAGATCATAAAGGGTACTTTGATGTGCACTCCTGTCCTGTGGCCTGTGAATCTACCACTTTCTTATGCACCTCAGGAATCCCAAACACCCTTGTGCCTCTGTTTAGGGCACAGGCTAAACTGGGATTCTGCACTAGAGATATACATCTCAGAAGTGGGAATAATATGTGATTATGAAGCAACACCACCCTACTATGTACTAATGTCTTTTCAAATTATAAATGATTTACTTTAGTTCATTTCAATACATTGTATATAAAGCAATGAAAACTAGAACTTTATAATACTTCAATAAAATAAATTACAAAATGAATTGGCTCAGATTCCTGTAGTTGCTAGATTATAAGTCTTCAGTGCACAGGTTTTATACCCTTCTTTAGGGGTCATAGGAAAGATACTAAAATCTTTATAGATTCAAAATATATCATTTAAAGTATATGAAATATTAGAGACAAAGTAAACGTCCTAACTGGCTCTGGCTGTGTCTCCATGGGGCTTCTAGAGTGTGTCAGAAAGAGGGATTGCTGGGCAGGGAGTTTCTGAGCCCCTTGTCCATACCTTGCCACACCATGAGGACCTATTACTCTTCCTTTCTTCCTCCTGCCTCAGGATTCATGCCTATATTTTAGTGCTTACACTGGGCTGTGAGCCATAAACACTGATCATTTTTTCTGTTGTCCTATGAGCTCCTGGCGGGTCATATCCCATCCACCCTACATTTATCTTCATGCTGGTGAGATGGGAGAGAACTGAAGGAGTAAAGAGTAGTAAAGTCCTATTGGAGGTGGCAGGTATTAGAAAGTGGGGGAGGATTCAGTCATGAGAAAGAGTAGACCTTGCTTGGGGACAAGGAGACCTGTGGAGGCCCATGAGTTCACAGGTGGAGAAGGGGAAAGCACTCACCCCAAAGTCATGATCAGTTCTGAAAAGCTGAAGGGAGTCGGGGCAACACTGAGCGATACTGACCACATGCAGTCACAGGGTTGCTCAGTGGAGTGGATGCCAATTCATGGGATCAAACCCACCAGAGTCTGCCCCCTTCAGAGGGCAAAGAAATGGGCCCAAGAAGTGGTCATCATGGATCAAGAGAGGTCCTGGCCATGTGAATGGGCAGGAGGCTCAAGGGGTAAGTGAATGATGGTGTACATGGCAGTGAGTGCCCCAGCAGTGAGCATGGACGCACAGGTGGGGAGGAACAAGAGGGCTGAGCTGTAATGCCCAGCTAAGGAGATTAGGGGCCAGTGGCTTTCACACCTCCACACTGCAGAGGAAACTTCTTGCCTTCCTGCCTGGTTGGTCAGTTAGTTGTTGGTTGGTCGGTTCCAAGCTCTGACTCTGTGGAAGGTAAGCAGGGATGAATATACTCAGGTTTTCTTAAAAGTTCAGCAAAATGTCCAGGTGCAGGCAGACCAAGGTTCACAGGGGTTTCCTGTGTAGTAGTAGAACCTGGGTTAAGGGTTTATTTGTTGTTGTCAATCTGTATATTCTCATTTTCTACAAGTTGCATGAATTCATACATTGCTGGTGGGACTGCAAATTGGCAACTTCTCTGAAAAGCAGTGTGGAGATTCCTCAAAAAACTAGGAATGGAACCACCAAGTGACTCAGTTATCCCTCTCCTCAGCATATATCCAAAGGATTTAAAATCAGCATACTACAGTAATGCAGCCACATCAATGTTATAGCAGCACAATTCGCAATAGCTAAGCTATGGAACCAACCTAGGTGCCCATCAACAGATGAATGGATAAAGAAATTGTAGTATGTGATAGAAGGTTTTTGACATTAAACATGTTATAGCTGTAGGGGGCCTGTGAGATACATCCACGTTGTTGCATGCATTAGCAGTTTATTCATTTTTTGTTGTCTGAACAGATCACTATTTTTCTAGTCTGCTACTGGTGGAATGTTTTGATTGTTCTAGCTTGGAACTTTTATGAATAATGCTATTATAGCACTCATTCATATTTTTTAGGAAATAAGTATTCATTTCTGTTGAATACATACACAAAAGTAGAATTTCTGAATCACAACATATCTGTATGTTTAGATTAGTAGATCCAACCAAATAGTTTCACAGTAACTGTACCAGTTTACATCTCCACTAAGAGGAAGGACAGTTAAATTCCTCACATTCTTGCCCACACTTGATGTGCCCATAGTTTTAATTTTAGGTATTCTAATAGGTAAGCAGTAGTAACATGCTGTGGTTTTAATTTGCATTTATTTGATGACTATTGATGTCCAGCACCTTTTTATATATTTTGGACTGCTGGAGGAGTGCCCATTCAAGTCTTTTGCCCATTTTAAAAATAACTTTTATTGAGATATAAAGCATAAGACTTAAAACCATTTCTAAAAGATTTGGTGGTGTTCATGGTATGTACAAGGATGTGCCATCTTCACCACTAATTCTAGAGCATTTCCATCACCCCAAAAAGAAATTGCACACCCATCCAGCAAGTCACTCCCAGTTTCACCCCTTGACAACCACTAAGCTACTCTCTGTCTCTACAGGCTCACTTGTCCTGGACCTTTCATATAAATGAAATCATATGTGGCCTTTTTTCTGACTACTTCCATAGTATAATATTTTCTACATTCATCAGTGTTGCACCAGATTTCATTCTTTTTTATTGCCAAATAACAACCTACTATATGGATATACTACATATTGTTCATCCATTCTTCAGTTGGTGGATATTTGAGTGATTTCTACTGTTTAGCTAATAAGAATGCTATCCTGTTATCCTGGGTTTATACCTAGAATGGGGCTGCTGGGTCATATGGTAGCAATTCTATATTTAATTTCCTCGGTAACAACCAAATTTTTTCCATAGTTGCATTATTATAAAATGACTACCCTACTTTATATAACTACCAGCAATGTAGGAGGGGTTCTTGACCCATTTTTAATTGAGTTAATGGAGTACTATTTTAAAAATAAAAACTGAAATATTCCCTATATATCCAGTAATAGGAGGATGGTTTAATAAACTATGATACTCCATAGTACAGAATAATACTGAAGCTATTACCAAAAAAGGTAAATCTATAAGTATTAAGAGAGTAAGTTACGTGAAAAAGGAAAGTACCTAAGTGGCTTGTTAAAATGGGAGCATTTCTTATTATTTCTTGTCATTGAGGTATTTGCCTAGTTGTGATAAATTCCCTCATCCTAAAAAGAATTATTGACAATATGTATAATGAAATATACTAAAATTAAACATAGCTCATGACAAATGCCAAATGAAAATATCAGGATATAGAAATAGAAACCATAAACATCAACAGTGTGACCCCAGTGATCTTAAAAATATACCTTGTATATACCAAAAGTTGAAAAGAAGTCCCTCTGGGTGATGAGGATTACAGGTGATTCATTTCTTCCTTAAACCTTTTTGATTTTTCAAACTTCATACAACAAACATTAGTAATATATGTAGTTTTAAAACACTCTGAATTTGTTTTATAGTGTGCCCCTTTTTACCCAACCGGTCTAGAATTCTAGCTATGTGACATGACTTAAGACTGAAATGTCTCAAAAATCATGGTCTCCATTAAAAACTGGTGTTCTCAGGCTGGGGGTGTAGCTCAGTGGTAGAGATCTCAGTTTGATTCTGAGGAACCAAAAAAAAAACAAAGAAAGAAAGAAAAGTTGTTCCCAAGACATGCAGTAACGTGTGAAAACACATATTAAGCAAAATTCTAAAAGTCCAAAATAGTATATGGCATGTAATTCTCATTTTTTAAAGAGTATATACATATATGCTTACAAAGATACTAGAAGAAAACAAAGCACTACCAGGTCAGTTGCTGGTGCAGGACATGTAAGTGAAAACTTTCCTGATTATTTACAATGAATATTATAAGCAGTCTTCATCATTTGAAAAAATTTAAAATTCATACAGAAGAAAAATGTTGTCTCTACCCACATTGGGAACATTGGCAATTTTTTCTGCTTCTTTTCCTAATCGCCCATAATTCCTGTTCCTTCTCCCTGTAGTCCCTTGGGCTGCTCTTGCCTTTCATTCCTGTAGCTGCCGCTCTGTCCAAAGTTCATTTCCTCTTCTCTAGAACATGAAAATAATCTCCTAACCTTGTTGGCTGCCCTGCCGCCCATCTCGCTCTGACCTACTTCTGCGAGCACAAATGCGGGAATAATCCTCTTGAATGACGTTGTTCCTTCGCTTAAAGTCCATTCTAATGCTATTACTGGGTGTCCTCAACCTGACCTTGAAACTGGCTGCCATTGCAGGGTTGGAGTGTGGGGCACAATGTTCACTGAGTCCCAGGGTTGGCAAATTCTTCTTTTGTGACAAAACAAAGCAACTTGACCATACTGGCTCTGCAGTAAAACTACGCAGGCTTAGGCTCCATCCTGACCTCGTTGTTAGTGCCTCCACATTTCCTTAGCTGTGACACAGATGTCCTGCCTCCCTCCCTCCTAGGGCAGTTGTGAGAGGCTAGGGCCATGTGCTTTGTGGCAGTCAGTAACTGATTTCAGTCTCTAAGGGACTGCCCTCTACTCCTTTGTCACCTAGACTTCTCAGGTACTGTGCCACTGCCTCTTTGCTACAGAAGTTCCCCCCAACTCAAGAGCTTCCATTCCTTCTCCAGTCCCATGGTCACCTCCCCTTTCAAATTTGGCTGTGAAGAAAGGTTCAGACCAGAGTCCCCAGGCATCTCTGTTCCAGGAGTCATTTCTTTGACTCTTAACAAGGCTCCCTCTTTGGATCACCTACTAAATTGGCGGGGCTGAGATGGCAGGCCCCTCCCCCACTCAACCACCCTGTCCTGTTTCCAACTATGCATCACAGTCCTTCAGACTTCCAAAAAGAAAACTAGGCCATATTGTAGACATCTCCCCTTTTCCTCCCTGCGTCTTCGTGCCCCCTCTCCTGCTCCTTTCTAAATGCAGTTCAAGGCCATCTCCCTGCCTTGCTTTGGCCTGGGCTTTCATCATGTCTTGCATATGCTCTTTTTTTTTCCTCCAATGTATTCTTTATTTTTATTTTTACAGACTGCATTTTGATTCTCTACACAAATGGGGTACAACTTTTCATTTCTATGGTTGTACCTGCTGTAGGTTCACATTATTAGTGTACTCATACGTGTACATAGGGTAATGATATTTGGTTCATTCCACCATCTTTCCTTCCTGCCTCCTCCCAACCCCTCATTTCCCTCTCACAATCCAACGTTCCTCCATTCTTCCCTTAACCCCCACCCCCACCACCCCTTACTATTTGCTATTTTCTCTGCATTTCATTCATAAGGCTGCTGCCACTCACGGGTCAGCTTGACATCAATGGTACACCCACTATATTTCTGACCTTGAGATAGTGCTTTAAGCATTGTGTCTTAAAATTCATCAAACGATCCTATCAGGGATGATTTTGAGATTTCCATTTGGTAGACTAGCAAACGAAAGCTTCAGACAGATCAAGTAACCCAGCTGAGCAGAGGGCCAGGAACTGAGCAGTCAGAGCCTGTATCTTTAGCCACTAGGTGGTGTTATTTCCCCAACACTGCTTTCCTTTGGGTGGCTTGGGTCCCTCTTCACTTCTGAGTAAGGACCTGGGTGTTTGAGTGTCCTGTTAATAAGTGGGATAACTGCCTTGCAGGAAACCAACTCCACACTAACTCGGCTTCATATTTTTGGCGCCACCACTTGTTGATTCTTGTCTTTACTCCAAAAGTTCACCCAGAGGGGAGGAATGTTTTTAAAAGTTTAGGTTTGGTATTCATTACAAGGTTTTCTATTCCGAAACCCCACAGAACTGATATTTTGCTGCAAAGATCCATTGTGAGGGTTCTGCAAGTCACCACAATAACCAGTTAGACATGTTGACTTCAGAAAAGCTACCATCTGGTGCTTTTTTCACCTATTGCCCCAGTGTGTTGCAATAAATCAAAGGTTACAAATTAACTACTCTGATTTACCCCACATGTCAAGGTCTAAGCAACTAGCACCATAGAAAGAAGCAGAGGTTCTACAAAGTTAAAAGCACTGGCTTTCTCTCATACCCTTCCCTTTCGTATTTTCTTTCAGCTTCACCTTGGGTGAAAGATGTGTGATCAGACCTTTCTAGTTAACGTATTTGGCTCCTGTGACAAATGTTTCAAACAAAGAGCTCTGAGAACAGTTTTCAAGAAGTCTCAACAACTCAGCTACTGCTCAGTATGTGCAGAAATTGTAAGTGTCACTATATTTTAACTGTGAGTTACCTGTCTTAGAACAATATTTAATGAGGGTCCTGTTACAAATTAATTGCCATAGATAGTTCACAGACGCATGCCCAGGCTCCATGAGGCAGTGTGGTGCAGTGGCACAGGGTGCTGACTCTGCGTTTGACCACAGGGTTCAAGTCCTGCTTGTGTTCTAAGTGGTGGTGGCACCAGTTCTTACTGCTCTCCCGAATCCCATTTTCTCATCTGTAAAATAGGAACACTGTTAACATCTGCATCATGGTGGTTTGTGAGGCTCTGATAAGTTCATTTGGTAGGGTGTTTAAAACAGCCCCTGCACAAAAGATGCTCAATGAATATGTTAGCTGTTATTTCCCGGGTTGAATGCTTTCTCCGTTAGTCTTCTCCAGTCTGCGTCGCAAGCAACCAAGCTAAAAGAGACTGGAAAACTAACAGCCTGGGAGCATCTTTCCAAGAACCCTGTCCCAGCTGCATGTACAACTTGGCCAAACCTTTTGGGGCCTCAGCAGTGAACAAAATTAAGCTCCAAAAGGGCTCCTTGGGCCTAAGCCTTTGGCAAGAGTTATGCACGGAACACAAATCCTAGCATTTTTTTCCAAAGTACACAAAATCACGTCCTCATTAGAGGTGGCTATGCACAGGTTTCAGATCTTGCAGTAAACATGTCCAACAGAATGGCTAAAATTCTAAGCATTAGTCATACCTCAGAGGATTTGCAAAGCTGCGCTAACTAGTGTGGCTGAGCAGAGCCCCCACCTGGTAAAAAGTGATAAAGCACTCTTCCAGAAAAGCCCAACAGGAAACTCCTACAATATTAACAGATTTTTTTTTTTTTAAATGTGCATGTGTGAGAGAGACTTTCAAATTTTACCCAGTTTAAAAGAATAAGACATTTTTTATCCTCCTTATTCCATTGTAACCCTTCACAACTATTACATTTTTAAGAATTCACTTCCAAAGATTAGTGGAGGAAAGAGGAGGGTATAGGGACGGAGGGAAAACCCAGGGAATAATATTGGTCAAATTACAAGGCCAAATTGCTATGTTGTGTGTGTACAAATATGTAACAACAAATCCCACCGTTATGTAAAACTATGATTCACCAGTAAAAAATATATGGGGAAAAAAATCACTCCCAAAAACCAAATGGCAAGTAAACAGTCCAGGGTGCATAAAAAGGTTTTGGTACAGCATTGTAATTCTGATGTCTTCAGGCTCCATGTAATGGAACTCTACCTGTAGTACATTTTTTTTTTTTTTTTCTAAACTTGGCTCTACAAATTCTAACACTGAGGGCATTCAGTTCTTAAAACAAATCTGCTTTTGGGGGGCCCTACGTTCCTGCTACATATTAATCTAAGTCTTCTGGTTTTTAAACAACTGCCTCAGTGGGGCAGAAAGCGCCCAGAATCACAGATCTCAGGTCCTCTGTTGCAGGGAGATTCTTCCCAGCTCAGAGGCCCTGCCAGGGGACAAGCATCAGCCATCTGCACCACAAGCACTTGGGGGTTCCCAAATATTCAGACAGTGTCCTCTGGCTGAGACATCCAGTGACTGACCATTGGCTTTTCATCCAGGTGTTCTGGATCATGTAGACACAGCCCTTCAAAGGACCCTTTTCATGTAACAAGGGTGACTCTATGACTCAACTGCAGCTGAAATGTAGCCAACCCCAACTTTTCTGATCTCCAGGTTCCTCACTCCTAAAAGGGAGTTAACACCAAAGTACAGGAAGGCACTTTGTGATCTTGGCCTGGCCATTAAAAGTTACATGACCTCGTCTCTAAATAGTAGATTCCCCAGGCTGGAGGATATTTGGGGTTTATTTTACACAGAGAACGCCAGTGTGAAGTGCCACCCACCCCAGTCTCCTGGGCTACATGCAACCCAGAGTGGCGCAGAAGCACCAGTCTGAGGAGGTAATGAGGGATGTTGCTTTGCCTGGGCCTCATGAGATGGCCCTTGTGGGAAGTGCACCCCACGATCTAGTGTCCCACTTAAGTTACTTCATGTGGATTGCTCAAATGTGTCAGGCAGCTTCAGCAATATTAACGATTGCGTTCTGTGTGCCACACGTTGCTCTGAATGCACCACATTGTCTGAAGAAGGTGCTACCCCATTACAGAAGAGGAGCCTGAGACTGAGAAGTAGATGGCTCCAGGCCGCACCGCATAGCCAGCACTTGCTCCCAGGACGTCTCAATAGATAGATCTTGAGCCAGCCTTTCGTCATTGCATTTCAAATCTGAAACAGATGTCATATTTTGCTTTCATACTTTATTTTTATTTTAAATGTATACTTCAGCAGAATAAAACATTTATCTATTTACATATTTATATATTTATTTTAATGACATAATTTATGTATATATTTATATTTTATAGTTTTATCTATCCACTTGATAAACTAGCATTAACTGAGCACCTACCATATGCCAGCATTGTGCTACATGCTGAGGATAAATGATGAATAAACCTATACTGATGGGCAGGTAGAAGGGAGTTGGCAGTTAATGATCATCTGCTATGTGTGGAGAAGTCTGCTAAGAGTTTTCACATCCCATTTGTTCTCTCCAGAATTTATAACCTTCATCTTCCTATCCTACACCTAAACATGCATGCAAGGTCTCAGAAAAGGGAAATAAAGGAGGCATGCATGGGTTGGGTGGTCCACACCCAAGTCCAAAGGCTTATTAGTGGAATCAGACTACCTGGGTCCAAATCTTGCCTTTCCCTCTTTCTGGAAGCGTGACCCCTGAGTGATTACTGAGCTTTTCTGTGCCTCAGTTTTCACATCAGTAAAATGGGGATAATAGCACCCATTCAGGATGACTCTTGTGAAGATCAAATATGTTATTAAAGTCCTTAGGAGAGCTTAGTGTGACTGGGGAGAGGGTGATGTGTCCTCCCTAAGACACTAATTCAAATCCTTGAGAAAAATGTAGCAACCCTTTATTCTAGAGGTGAGGAAGAGGCCTCAAGTCACCCTTGCCAGACAGCTGAACAGGGGCGCTCAGAAGCCCAGTGGCTGAGCCTGTGTGCACACGCACTCTAAACCACATCACCCCTTCTGAAGCCGCTAGGACCGGACTGATTGCCGAATGAAGAAAGGAAAAGCAAAACTCAGGGCAGGCCTCCTAATGCCTCAGAGACTGCTGAGCTTCTCAGCAGCCAGAACTAGTTATATTTTTGTATATTTAAGCCAACAAAAGAGTGTTTTCTGTTTGTGGTTTCTGTTTGAGGAAGCAGCAGAACTACCCGACATCAGAGCAGGTATCAGAGGTGTGGGCCAGGCCTCCTTGCCCTTTCCTTTCTTGTCCTCTCTGCAGGCTGGGGCCACCAGATACGTATCAAGTCCCTAGGGGTGGTGGAGGGAAAGGACTGTATCTCTGGGATTTCACCAGGCCCTGTCCTCAGGAGCGAAGAGTGCTGAGTTGTAACCCCAGGGTGACCCTTCAACACGCGCAGGTCTCCCGCAAGTCACGTTTCATCTCTGAGCCTCAGTTTTACCCCCGCTAAAATGGGCACGACCCTCCTTGCTTCTCCCGGGTGCTGTGTGCGTAGCAACGCTAAGGCGGCACCGGGCGGGGCACAAGTGCCTGGGCGCCGAGGGGCGCGGGCGAGCCGGCCGGAGGGGGGGGTCTGCAGCAGCCAGCCCGGGGCTGCCCGCGTCATCGCCGGAGGGCGGGGCCCGGGGCGGCGCTCGGGGGTCACGGCGGCTGGAGCTGCGCCCTCCGCGGCTCGGCGCCCGCCCGCCCGGCCTCTGCCCGCTCACCGCATCCCCGCTCTGCGCTTCCTTCCCTGCCGCGTCCGCGCGCAAAGATGGCAACCGACGGGCTGCACGAGAACGAGACGCTGGCGTCGCTGAAAAGCGAGGCCGAGAGCCTCAAGGGCAAGCTGGAGGAGGAGCGGGCCAAGCTGCACGACGTGGAGCGTGAGTGCGGGCCGGGCGGGGCTGCGGCCGGGAGCGGGCGGGGTACACGGGACCGGCCACTAGGACCGGCCACCAGGACCGGCCACCAGGACCGGCCGCCGGGCCCGCGCGCCCGCAGGTGGAGGCCCGGCCCAGGCGCGCGGGCCCGGCGCGGGGAACGGGCCCTGGAATGGTCAGGGAGTCCTGCAGAGTCCCTGTCACTGGCTGGCAGAGGATCTGGGACTGGTTATGGTCATCACCTGCCTGGAAAATGCAGACCGCCCCTCCCGGGCGGGGGTGAGAGGATGCCAATGGTGAGAAGCTGAGAGCCGGTGTGGGCGCGGCCTAGGGATGAACTGCTCTGATTTTTAAATCTTCCCTGTTGTGTCCTTTTTAATTTTACATTTGCAAGGATGGAGACACCGATCTCATAGCTCACTTTTCTATGTCCCCACCCTCCATGGGGGCAGGGAAGCAAAAGAAACTTACCAGATTCAACCATTTAATTTATTTAAGACTGTTAAGGAGCTTTCCCACAGATGCAGTGATTGGCATAAAAGAGCAGTAGCAGTGTTAAATAAACTTACATTATGGACCACCACCACGATTCACAACCAGCTCTGATCTTCATGAGAGAGCAATTACATAGCTAGGTTCAGTGACTTGACTAGATCAACTTCTCCTTTTCTTGGTCAGATGGCTTCTCCTGGGCAGAGCTTGGGTTAAGGGCCAGCCTTGGGGTATTGGTCTTACCTGCTTAGTGTTTGGCTCAGGAGTCAGCAGCTCCCCTTGCTGAGTAACCACTTTCCTCTGGACTTCTCTAAGTAAAAGTTCACTAAGCCCCTGTATAGTTTAGAAATGTGTCTAGCTATAATTAACCTTAAACCCACAATAATATAGTTAAGTAAATTGGTAGTTATTTTTATTATATAACAAGAGGTTCAGCTTCTCTTTGTTCCATCAGGGACCCAGTCCTCTCTACCTTTCTTTTCCATACTTAAACAGCACTGGTTTTTGCCCCTTGACTATAATATAATTGCCTCAGCTTCTAACATCACTTTTGTATTCAAGGCAAAAAGAAAGGGAATGTGGACACCAGTTTCCATTTTTTCTTTCTCTGCACTATCCACCTCTTCCTTGACCAGAACTAGGAGATGTATCTTTTCAACAGGGAACCCCAGCAGGTAGATTTGATCATTCCAAAAGTGGAAGCTGCTTCTGTCCTGCCAAGAGCATGGTACCATTCAAAACCAGGCCCAAATTTTGGACCCTCTACCCACAGTGGAAGGGTCTATCCCCATGTGCATACATGAGAACATTTGAGTTGAATAGACCAGCGGTCAGGGGGTTTTGTTCTCTTTTATTCACTGCAGCTTCCAAACTACTTCTCTTGTACCACCTTCTAAAACCCTATTCCTTTAAGACTTTTATCACCCACTGATCTCTTCTCCTGTGACATGCCATCTACAGACCTCCAGTCAGGCTCCCTTGTTTCTTAAAAACTTAGACATTTCTTAAGATTGTGTTTTGGGTCTTGCTTTTGACCTTAAGCGTCACAAGGGTAGCCCTCATGACATAAGACCCTGACTCCACCAGACCCCCTATTCCATACACACCTGGGATCTTGTCATTGCTCAGAACTGAGCAAAACTCTAATTGCCGCAACCTGCTCTGACCACAGTTTTTCCCAGAGGAGACCCTCTAGCACCCGTCTCTTCTCTCTTCCAGTCTCCCAGTCCTGTCCTTTCTTCTCTTAATATCCAGCTTTGATGCGTTGGTCCAGCATTTCAGCAGCAATCTTGCCAAGTAACCTTGACTCTCTGACCCTCCTGTTTCTTCATCAGAGCTGCCAGGTAAAACCTCAGCCCTGGATGAATCCTTCATTTCCTGTCATGCCTGCTCCTGAACACAGATGCTGCTGGAGAAAAGCACCAGGAGGCACATGGACACCATTATTATTCCACAGTCACTGAGTCACCTGGGCTCCCAGAGCTGCTCAGCAGTTTCCCTGGCCAGCTCTCCACCATAACAGTTTCAGGCTTTTTGCACCTCAACACAGGACTCTGATTCCCTTTCCCCCATCTTTGTATTCTCACTTCCTCCTCTACAGAAAATAGAAGCTAGTAAGTTGACCCCACACACACACACCCCTCAGTTCATACTTAAAAACTTCCCTTCGCATCTGTGCCCTCCTGGCTTGGACCAGCTCCCTCCCGCTCCCAAGCTCAGGTTCTTGTTATCTCTGGTCTTCAGTCACTGCAGCCTGTTGATTATTCCATCTCCCCCACCTCTTCTATTGACATTTACACATTCCCACGTCTTCCGTTCACTCTGCACATTTTGACAGCCCATGATGTATGAGGCCTTGTTTTCAGCTCTTGGGGACTGCAATGAACAAATCAGACAAACATCCTTCCTTTGTGGAACTTCCATTCTCAAGTAGAAGTCAGATGCCGAGGAGGTGAAGCGTGTGATAGGCTAGACAGTATGGGCTTGAGAAAAAAGGAACAGTGGTGGGGTAGGAAATGAGGTACGAGGGAGCAGAAGAAGGCTTCAGAGAAGATGACCCAGGGAGTCCTCCTGGAGAAGGGCCTTTGTATCTTCAAAATCCCTCCTGAAGTAAGGGAAGGATGCGCAATATGACTGATAGGGAAAAACATTTCAAGCAAAAGGAACAGTAATGCGAAGCCCAGGAAGGGGAGAGTATTTGATGTGTCTGAGGAAGAACCAGGAGACCAGAGCATCTAGAGGGAGTACACAAAGGGCAGAGTAGGAAGATTGGGGTTTTGTGTGGAGAGGCTTATGGGGTTGGGTGGGGACTAACGCTTTATTACCCTGAGTGAGTGGAGAAGCCATCGCAGGGTTTGGAGAGAGGCTGATCTAATTTGAATGGCATAACTCTGCCTGCTGTGTTCTGTGGGAGAAGAAGACAGCTTGAGGGAGAGAAGTAAAGCATAAGATGTAAATGCCTATGGTGCAGGACTCGGTGCAGGACTCTCTGCAGGCGCTCATCAGACATCAGGGAAAGCCTGCATGATTCACTTCTCCCTAGTTCCTTCGAGAAGGTAAAGCCCCAGGTAGGAGAGGAAGGTGATTTCAAAGCCTGCCTTGGTCCCCCTGTCTGCCCTTCAGCTCTTCTCACCACAGAAGCCTTCTGTTCCTTCCTCCAATAAGCACACTCATCTCTCAGCACTCAGGTGGGAAAGGGGAAGAAGGATAGAATAATCTGCAGTTTGAAAACTTGATGCTGTTGCCCTGCCGAAGATCAAACAGCTGTGCTCTCATTTTTCCGTGTATGAAGGGAAAGGATAGTATCCCCCTTCTGGGGGATACACAAACAGGCTTGGCAAAGCCAAACCATTTGCTCAGCCAGTGAGAGAATGGCCAGGACTCAATTTGGGAATTAGGCTGCCTTCACTGGGCTAAGAGCCTAGGGTTGGAGAGAGAAGGGTCTCTTGAACTGAGGAGGAGCAGAAACTGAATCTGGCTCACTCCCCAAAGCAGCGACTGGCATTGTGTACTTTCCTGTATCTCCCAGAGCAACCAGCATATGGCAGGCAGCCTCTTAGTTGATAGATCTGTTTCTGACACACAGGCCTGTTCAGATTACCTGCCTGCTTCATGATGACCCAAACAGATATTTCCCATTATGGAGTCCAAGGAGTTTCCTGCAAATTAAGAACATGAGCCCAGAAGTGTGAGATTTTATAGTATTCCATTAGGGTATGTGACATCAGAGGGTCATGGTTTATTCTCCAGAGCAGTATGTGTTGGATGCCTGTACATTTTTGCATTTTGGTTATGTAGATGACCCCTTTCTATTCTCTAAGATCCCTTTACACCATAAGCTATAAGATGACCAACTCATCCCCGTTTGTCTAGGACTCAGTGTTAAATGCCCTTAAGTCCTGTGCAAACCAGAATAGTTGGTCACCTGCTTTTATCTCAGACTTTCCCAGATCCTTGCCTGAAAATTCAGTGCAAAAATTGGAGCTCATAAATTTGGAGGGGAAACTTCAGGTTTCCTGACTCCAAACCCTCAGTTCTTCAACTCTCATCCCTTTAGTCCTCAGTTCCTTTAGTCCATTCTGTTGGACCTTCATCCCTAAGTCAGGACCTTGACCTATATGAAATACAGAAATAGCTTATATGGATCATGTGATGGAAAGTCAGCCCACCTCAAGCTCCAGAGCCCAGGCCCTGTTCTCCAGGGGACTCTACTTTTCCCACACTCCTCCAGAGCTTCCTGCTTTTCCCTACATGTTTCCCTTGTCACCTTCTGCTTCTGCTGTGGGTGAGTACTCACTTGATTGGTTAAAAGGCATTTATAACCATGTGGCTACAACTTTATTAGCTTCCTCTTGCTGCTGTACAAATTTCCACAAATTTAGTGTCTGAAAGCAACATTAATTTATTCTCTTAGTTCAGGAGGTCAGAGGTCTAAAGTGGGTCAGCAGGTCCTTCTGGAGCCTTTAGAGGAGAATCCATTCCTTGCCATTCTTCATTTCTAGAGGCTGCCTGCATTCCTTGACTCCTTGACCACATTATTCTGATCACTGCTTCAGATGTCATATCCCCTTCTTTGACTTGGACCCTTCATTCTGCCCCTTAAAAGGATCCTCATCGTTAATTGAGCTCACCTGGATAATCCCAGATAATCTTCCCATCTCAAGATCCTTAACTTAATCACATCTTGAAAGTCCCTTTTGTCATTAAGGTAGCATAATCCCAGGTTCCAGGGATTAGGATCTGGAGGCATCACCTGCTTCAGCCTCAGTCTCCAGGCAGTTTTCTTCTCCCAGCAAACCCATGCTTTCCAGATGAGAGAGCTGGGAGAAGCCAAGGCACAGGCTCTGGGTGCACGTCTTCCCCTCACTGTACTTGACTTTTAGAAAGCTGAGATTTGCATTTAAAAGAATAAAAAGTAAATCCATGTATGCATGTATGAAAAGATGTTCATTTTTTATTAAGTGAAAAACATGTGCCAAACTATATATATATATATATATATATACACCGTTTGAAAACTTGATGCCATTGCCCTGCTGAAGATCAAACAGCTGTGCTCTCATGGTGTGTGTGTGTGTGTGTGTGTGTGTATATATATATATATATATATATATATATATACCATGATTTCATTAACTTAAAAGCTGCATGAATATGCACTAAATGTCTAGAAGGACACTCAAGAAATGTGTTGTCTCTAGAGAGTGTTCAGGAAGTGGAGACCTTTCATTTTATACCCATCAGCACATTTATTCCTTTTATAATAAGTAGGAAAAAAACAAATTCTGAAATGGGAATTAAGATCAAGGAAGAAAGAGGTGGGAGACAGTTCAACTTTAAAGAGTCTTTAACTTGAAATTGAGCCAAGGAATGATCTGGAAGACAGACTGACAGCAGACAGCAGGAAGGACATGGTGTTCATTTCATCCAATGTATATGGCAACCTCCTGGGCTGCGCAGGAGCTTCATCCAGGTTCCCAGCTCCTTGCAGCAGGTTCCTTTGTTAAGGAACAAAGCAATTGAAAGCAAATTTAATTTCTCTGAGTACAAATCCACACTAAATTTGGATGAATCTCAGAATTCATCATCAGAGGCAACAGACTTTTCTGTCTTCTTTTTTGGTTTTTTAATTTTTTTTGGCTGTTTATGGACACAGTGCCTTTATTTATTTTTATATGGTGCTGAGGATCAAACCCAGTGCCTCACACATGCTAGGCAAGCACTCTACCACTGAGTTACAACCCCAGCCCCGACTTTTCTGTCTTCTAAATGTAATTTTGTGAAAGGTTTTGGGGGTTTTGTTTTTTCTTCTTCTTTTTTTGGTGGGTGGGGAGGGGACCAGGGATTGAACCCAGGGATGCTTAAACACTGAGCCACATCCCAGCTCTTTTTTATATTTTATTTGAGACAGGGTCTTGATGAGTTGCTTAGGCCCTAAGTTGCTGAGGCTGACTTTGAACTTGTGCTCCTCCTGTCTCAGCCTCCCAAGCCACTGGGATTACAAGCATGCATCACTGTGTCGGGCCTGAAGAGTGGTATTCTCAAACGTTTTATGGCTGAAACCTTGGATGTTCTGATATCGTGGCTTAGGGGGACAATCTAGGAAAAACCATACTTCTAGATTAGTCTGAAGCAAATATGTCCATTTACCTTCCTGTGTTCTAAGGAACTATGCTCCACTTACAGAGGCTGCTAAGAAGTCGACCTCCCTATGAACATCCTCCTCCTGCTGCTCTGCCTCAGGCTGGGAGCAGAAGCTCTCTGCCTTCCATTTCCTTTCCCCTGCTTTTTGCTCTGCATTCATAATTACACATGTGCCAGCTAATGCAAGCGTTTCTAGTGGACCCTTGTAATAAACTAATGCTCACTATGGAAAATTAGAAATATAGAATAAAACAAGTCTTTCATAACCCCCACCACATAGAGGTAGCACCTTTCAATATTTTGATATAGTTCATAGCTTATTTTTTATGTTTGTATATATATTTATAGTGCACTTGGGACTGTACTGGATATAGAATTCAAGTCTAGTTTTTACATTAACCTTATAGATTGAATAGCTCACTGTGTCATTTATGTTTCTTTTTAATGTTGTCATATAATATTGTTATACTGGACCATGTACTAGCCCATCTTGAAGATTGTATCATAACCTAATCCTTCCATCTTTTAACCAGGAAACTGAGGGTAGAATTTCTTTGTGAATAATGTATGATTTTAAAGCAATGCAAAAATCTGTAGCACAAACAAGAAAGCTACTGTGATGGTAAATGTTTTCCCTCCATACACATTTCAGAGGTGTGTGTTCATTACTCAGACTGAACGAGTTTTTAAAAATTAACCTTGGATAATTTTCCTCCTTGATTCTTTGGTCTACTAAATGGTGGCTATCAAAAGACTGTATTTATTAGTGCAAAACTTCGAAAACAATTCAGGGTCATTTTAAACTAGTTCTTTCTTCCCATCTGAGACATCTCACTTGTGTTCAGGCTTCTTCTCTGTTTACATTCAGTTTCAGAATGTTCATGTTCAGGGACATTTTGGAGCTTGTGCATGCTCTGGTCCTTTTTTTCGTGGCTTTATGGAATGAAAGAAGGACTCTATTGCATGTTTTCTCTTTGTAAATTTACATAATTTGAATTCTTATTATTCTTATGCTGTACATTTTGCTTTAGGTCCACATGTGCACAGATTATAAAATAAACAGCAAAACTATCATCTGAAAGTTGAGAGGAAGCCATTTCCTGATAAAAAGTTAGTCTTTGCCAAAATCCTAGACTATCTCCAAGGCCCCATCTACATAAACTCTAACAACCTCACAATTTGGAGGATGGCAGCACCCACTTCAGGGACATGGGAAGGAGAGCATGGGGCCAGGGAGCAGGCCCCATTGGAGCAGCTTCTAGGCTGTTACAAGCACATCTTGGAGGGACCATAGAGAACAGCAGTGAGGGGGATCTGCTAAGCAAAGAGTCTCCTAACTGGATTGCCTCCTCCAGTGTCGTTTCCATCAACACTCGTCCACACTGCAGCCAGAGAAAGTCATGAAAAGGCAGATCTGGCCATGCCACGCCTCTGATGACAACCTCCCATCAGGCTGCTGTCCCTGTGGGATGACTGAGCTCTGTTGTGGGTATACAGAGTCATTACTTGCCTGCACCCACTCCTCACCCTTAATCCTCTACTGTGATTAAGTTGCTTTTACTGCCCTCAAAACATTTACTTATCTCATACCTGTTAGGGTTCAATATAAGGTGTCCCTCAAAAGTTCCTGTGTTAATATAGGCATATTCAGAGGTAAAATTATTAGATTAGGAGAGATATAACCTAATCAGTTTGTCTTAGTTTGAATGGACTAACTGGATGGTAACTGTGGGCAGGTGGGGCAAGGCTGGAGGAGGTGGGTCACTGAGGGTGTGCCCTGGAAGGGCTCAGCTGCCCTGTGGCCCCTTCTCTTTCCCCTCTCTTGCTTTCTGACCCTGCTGTGAGCTGAGCCGCTTTCCTTTCCTGCTGCCCCTCTCCCATGCTTTCTGCCTCGCTGGAGGCCCAAAATGATGGAGTCGGCTGACCTGACACTCTGAAACCAAGAGTCCAAAATAAGCTTTTCCTCCTCTAAATTGGTCTTGTATTTTAGTCACACACAAATAAATAAATAATATAACACCTTTGGGTCTTAACTTTTGCCATTTCCTCAGCTTAGAGTGCCCATCTAGTCCCCCTTACCTCTGAATTATCTTATTGTCCTTTTTTTCTGATCTCACATATCACCCCTGAAAGCCCAATGCAAGCCCCCATCCTCTGGACCAGATGCTCCCTGTGTCCACACTTGTAGCTTAGCAAGTCACATGTGAGGTTGAAGTCATCTTATGGCTCCATCTCTCCCCGCTACTCTCAACTCCAGAGAGAACCCAGACAGAGTCTCACACACCTGGTGATCATGGAGCCTCGCACACATTGGACCAGGATCATCCAGGAAACAGCTCGAGCTGTCTGTATATGGCATTAAGATTTGTGTATAGTAAAGACCAAGTCTAAGTTCTCAAGGGACAGAAAAAGGCTAGCATGAAGAAGGAACTTTTTAAAAGGCTGCGTGTTGGGTTCCTGTAATTATTTTGTCTCCCCTAGTGCTAGCGAGTTGGCCTGATAGATGGAGGAGCTGCTTGGCAGCTGATGCAGCAATGATAGGAAAGGGTAGTGTAAGAAAGGATCAGAAAAAGCAAGGAAAGGGGCTTGCAAGTTTGGTTGACCCACCAAAAACTGCTGCTTAGAATTGCTATAATTGATTAAAGTATAATAAATACTAAGCATTTCATTTAATCTTATGAACATGTCAAATATTACTGAGGATATGCCTGGTTTACTTCTTTTACATTTTCATGCAGACAGTCTGTTATGCACTGTGCTTTCAGATGTGCCATAATTTGTACAGTGGTTTATTCCCAAGTATGCCTTGAGCACAACAAATGTGTTTTTTCCCATAGTTCCTTGCCTTAATAAATATGTAATATAAATTGAAGCAAACTTCCCTTTTGTATATTTGTAAACTACAAAGTAAAAAAAAGTGAACATTTTTGTGAAGTTTGTATTTTACAGACTCAAGGTGAGAATTAAGTTTTAAATAAACCTATAATATTATATTGGGGGGGGGGAGTGGGTGTTACTAGGTACCCGAGCTGGAGAATATCACAGCTAACACTTACCCCATATTCCCTTGGCCAGGCTTGAGTAGTCATCCCAGCAACCCCGTGAGGGAAGCAAAGTGGGACAAGGAAAGTGCCTTCTTGAGGTTGCACAGCTGGCACAAGGCAGAGCCTGGCTTTGACCCCAGCAATCTGTTCCCAGGGCCAGAATTCTGAACCACCTGCTCCAGTGATGCCTCAAGGGGGTTCCAAAAACACAGCACCCTGTGTTCCTGAAGTTCATCTTCTCATGGAATTTCCCACCGGATTGCCATCCTTATCATAGAAACCAGATGGTTGTGGTCATTATTTCATTAAAAAATTTTTTTAAAAACATCCTGGAAAGATGGTTCATCAGAAGGAAGAGGAAAAACCACATGTGCCCCAGACCGAGCTCTCCCGAATAGAATACAAAACATATTTAGCTCATTTCCAGATTTTCTTTTACTTTCTGATATTTAAGAAAATTTTTAATTCAATGGTTGCAGAATTTTGGCAGACAGAAACAGGATGGAGTGGGTTGGAAGTGAATCTATGTGGGAAGGGAAAATGCAGAGAGGAAAAGTAATTAATAGTTGGGATATGTTCGAATTCATGTTATGTAAGGAGGGCTCTATTTTAGTTGATGAGTCATCTCTTTTTTTTTAAGGGGGACATTAAAAAGCCATGGCTGTCCTAATGCTGAATTTGAGAGAAGCAGCAATAATATCAATAATAACAGTATAATATCAATATGAAGTTTCAGAGTAAGACATTAGAATGTGCTCCAAGTGCTGAACTGATACAGGCTTGTGTTAAAGGCTTATAAGAATTCAGAAAATTTGATCTGTTTTAAACTTCATTCAGGTGTTGTTGTGAAGAGTGCATCAGTAAGATGTGCCTTTGTGGCACTAATGCAGCATTTCAGCAGAAGCAACGGCATAATGATTGAACAGCGATGGGGCGCTTCAGAGCGCAGCAAGTGTTTTTCCAGTTTTGAGTTCTCACAGACTGTTTTTTGCACACCTCCTTTCTTTCATCACACAGAAGTAGGGCAAGTAAGAGGAACCAAGACTTTTGGAGACATGACTGACTCCAGGGCAGGGGCAGGGAAAGGACACCAGGAGCATGGAGTGGGAAGTGCGCCAAGGTCAGTGGGGCCCATCAGGAAGTCACAAGCCTGCAGATGGGGCTCCCCGGGGCAAGGAGAACCGTTTCAGCATCAAAGTAAATAACACTAGGAACTGACTGCAACCTATTTTACAGTAAGAATTCATGCTAATAGAAATAAATAAATGGAAGAGGAGGAAAAGCATCTCCTTAGATCAGAAAACCAACTAATAAATGCTAAAGGGATGATGGATTTAGAAAGGTCACTACTTTGTAACTAGCAACCCAATAACTGGGGTAGGCAGGAGAAATTGATAAGTGTGACAATAAGGATATCAGAGTCTGAGAAGTACCATGGTATTTATACAGCCTCAGAATCCAGCCCCACAAGGCACTTGTTCAGGTGCTACCTTAACCAGGTGATAAGGTTGCTGTCCACAGCAGTGGGGCTGATGAGCAGCATGTGTCCCCAGGAACTCTACATCACTCCATGTTGCTGCCAAGCGTGTCTTAACCAAACCTAATCCTGAACAAGCATCAGTCAAAACCAAATTGGGGAATGAGATAATTGGGGACTGAGAAGCACACCTGAACGTAACACTTGATCTTGGATTTTTCTTTGCTATAAAGCATGTTGCTGGAACCATAGACTTTAAGACTTTAGCTTAGATAGTAGTATTGTTTCAGCATAATTTTTTGATTTCGATAATTAAATGTTATTAAAGACAGCTCTTTGCACACCACAGTGTTTAGGGAGAGGGAAGGGAAGATGAAGGGAAAGATATTTTTCCAGAAGGGTAATGTTGTCAACAGCCTAAACTTGGCATTCATTGGCCGGTCACTCTGTGCACTTCCCCATCAACCCCCACACTCCTAGGGAGGAGCAGGTCAGCCACCTGACTCTCACCACTCCCTGCTCTCTTTTAAGGCACCACGCCCCTCCTCAGCTGTCAGCTGCTCCAGATTGCCCTTCCCTTTCCACCTCTCTGCAGAAAGGCCTAGCCAAGAGGGTTAAGAGGAAAAGATGGGGTTAGGAGCCCAACTTCTCACCAACCCAAGAGGGAGGGACACCCTCAGCTGCTGCCTGTGGCAAGGTAGCCCCTGCTCCCTGCATATCTTTTTCTCACCCATGTGATGAAAGACCTGAACTTGCTGCTTCCTGTGAACTTGTCTCTGTCTTTGACTCATCAGTCATAACCTCTCTCTAAGCCCTAGAAAGCTCTCCCTGGGCCTCAGGATGTGGTCCAAGGCCCTGGGAAGCTGACCTTGGGAGTTCCATCCTAGTGTAGGTGGTGTCATGGGTAGGGAATGTGTCCGGATTTTTCGACTATCACATTATTCTCTGTGAACTCACTCACAGGTGTTTCATTTGCTGGCAGCTTGCTTAGTGGTCCTCCCCTTCATTCTTGCTGTAGCACCTCCCATGTGCCAGGCCTGTGATAGACACAGGGATCAGTTAGACACTGTGCCTCTGTCAGGCAGCAGGGTGCACAGGATGGCCCTGAGGGGACAATTTTTATAAGATCAACTTTCCTTGTGAGCATAAAGTGATAATCAAAAGACCAGAAGTCCTAGTCTCACTCCCAGCGAGTTGTATTAACCAAAGAACCTCTGAGCCTCCGCCTTCTCCTCGGTTAAATGGAGACAGCAGTCTCCGCTGCCTGCCCTGCACACTTCTCAGAGCCAAGGCCCTTAAGTGGGAGGATTCTATAGAGTGTCTGCAAATATGAGGTAGTTTTGTTAATCCCTCAATATGCACATATTTGAAGTGGTTTGGAAAACACAGGGTCTTAAACACAGAGAGCATGACTGTGTTGTCTGTACTTGCTACAGACCCTAGAAGAGAGTATTGCAAGGGCGAGTTGTGAAGAACAGGACGATCAAGCTGTGGCACAGACAATGCACAGCATCCTCACCCCCGCAGAGCCGTGTCTTACCCAGTCAACTCAAGGCTAAAGATTGATCGTGGTGTTCTCATTCCAGTGCACCAGGTGGCAGAGCGCGTGGAGGCCCTGGGTCAGTTTGTCATGAAGACCAGAAGGACCCTCAAAGGCCACGGGAACAAAGTTCTCTGCATGGACTGGTGCAAAGATAAAAGGAGGATTGTGAGCTCCTCACAGGTATGTTCCACCTGGTGACTGACCTGAGCAGGCCTCTGATCTTGTAGCTAAGAAGGAAGCAAAGCTGTCCCTTTCAAAAGCCTTTTTCTGATCTTTATGACATTGCTTATTCTCCAAAGAACATGATTTAGCAGAAAGAATTCTCTTGTACACTGTAGAACTCCACTAATTTGGGTAGATTTGAAATTGTAGATTGTATTTGACTTTTCATGAGCCATTCAAGATTATTTCTTCCTGAACATATTACAAGGTCCTACTTGTGAGCAAAGGCATTTTTATAAGTCTTTCCCCCGCAAATCAAGAGCATAAGTGATTGAGATTCCACCAATGCTTTCTTTTAATTTAAGAGTTTATCAATTCTTATATCTTAATTAAATTAAAAATTTGTGTTTGGAAAATATAGTTTTTTTCATTTTTATAGTTTACATAGTATATTTTACAACTTATCTATTTATTTTTTAAATGTTTTTAATTTTTTTTTAAGTTTTTGGTAGACCTTTATTTTATTCATTTATTTTTATGCAGTGCTGAGAATTGAACCCAGTGCCTCACACATGCTAGGCAAGTGCTCTACCCTTGAACCACAACCCCAGCCCCTTATCTATTTATTATCTATTGCTGCATAACAAATTACCTCAAGATTTAGCAGCTTAAAACAGCAGGTATTTATTATTACATACAGTTTCCAAGAGTCAGGCACGCAGGTGTTGATTCTGGTTCAGGGCCTCTCACAAGGTTGCTGTGAAGACGTTGGTGAGGCTGCAGTTAGGTGACAGCTTAACTAGGGTGCAGACTCACTTCCAAGACGCATTGCTCACGTGGCTGTTGGCCAGAGGCCTCCATTCCTTGCCATGTGAACCTCTTCGTATTTCTACTCAAAACATATAGCTGGCCTGCACCAGAACAAGTGACCCAGCAGAGGGAGAGCCACTGTCTCTTTTATGACCTAGCCTTAGGCCGACATTGCATCCCTTCTGTTTTCTGTGATTCACACAGAACAGCCCTGATATGAGGAAGGAGATTTAGTTAGAGTGTGAACATAAGGCAGCTGGGATGGTTGTGGGTGATTGGAGGCTGGCTCCTACAGTTTAGTAACCTTTATATCTGTTTTTGTTTTTTTTTAACATGTTTTTATGTTACATGTATTACACATAAAACTGTAAACTGTAATTCAATAAAATATTCTGTAAATCAGAGTTTTATTGTCAGTGTATGTTTCCTGTCACTCCTGGCTTCCGCCCAGATTTTTCAAAAGAGGGTTTACCTTTTCTTAATAACTTATAAGTATAAAACTACATATTCTAGATAATCCACAAGCTATAACATTTATGTTGATCTAAAGTTGGGTAGGACAGTTGTTGTCATATCTTACATTATCTACAAATCTAATATGTCACCTTGTACTTGCTTTGTATTTTTTGTCCATAAGAAATGTATCACTTATGCATATTAAAGAAACACTGAAAAATAGAACAAAAAGTTTTACTCCCACTGCCTTGTCCCAGCCATTATTATTATTTTATAGCATTTCTTTCTAACCTTTATTTTTTCTTAAATACTTATTTTTACAAATTGCTTTTTCCAGATGTACGTGGTGCTACCTAGCTAGCTCTTTGGATTTTTAAACCCTTACAAGCATACTGAATTCCAGCTTTTCTATCACTCCTGTACGATCTATTGCGAGTGGGGAAGGCCAGGGTCACATCAGCACATGCCCACACATCCTCCTCTGCTGCAGAGGTAGGAAGAAGGGCATGTGGGAATGAAGAGGAGGCTGGAAAACATAGGAAGACTCTGAAACAGACTGACTCATCTGCAACCTTCTCCCTTAAAAGGCAGGAGATTAGTCACCCTGATCGGGTGGGATTAGGGTTTGTGAGTAGAGGCACATTCTCTCCAGGCATGTAGGCCTCTCGCATATAAATCTGTGCTCATGAAAGGGACCACATCTAGTTTAATGAGATTCCAGAGCACACAGGGGGACAGTGGGCAGTGAGGGGGAGGAAGCCGTGGACGCAGGCAGTGAGGTGGCATCAGTACTGCCCCACATCACACAGTGAGTGGTGGCTCTAGGCATGGAGGACTGAGGTTCAGAGGTATAGGTGAGCTACCCCACACTTTGTGTTTGGCCATTTAGTCAGAAATTGAACCACTGCACTTAGGAATCCTGAAAGACCCCGAATTACCAACTTTGACTTTGCTTCAGGGTTCCTCAGCCATGCACGTTAATCCAGAAATTTTCCATCAGATCACATGAAGCAAGAAGCTACATCCCTTTAAAAATCAGACCTTGCTTCTGCCAGTAGGTGGCGTTTTCCTCTGATCTCCCCAAGCTCATTCACTAGATTTGGCTCCAAATGGCTTGAGTGATTCAAAAATTAAGCCTGTCACAGAGACTGCAGATTTGCCCTCCCTGAGGGTGTACAGGGACCCATGCACTGAAGGAAGCCAGCTTGTCACCCTCTTCCACTGTGTGCCCAGAGAATGCCATGATCTGGGCAGGTGGCTGCTTGTGGGCGTCCTCTGGAGGGTTTGTACTACAAATAGATGGCAAGGTGTTCATGCCCGACGTCCCCAGCATGGGTGCCAGCAGTTACAATGAAAGTGGCCATATTGTTGGTGCAGTCGCCAACTCACTGCTCACCCTGACAGGGCATGCTCTTTGTTCACTGAACAACTGCCCATGGGCTCCCCACTGTTATAGAGCACATTGCACGTTGTTATTGGTGTAAAATGTCAGAGTGGGGAGCTCTGCTGTCCATGGGCACCTGGAGAAGTGAGACAGACTGATCTCAGGCCCACACAGCTTCTTTCACAGAGAAGTAGCCAGAGTGGAGGGGAAGGGGTCCTATTGCTGCAGGGAACATGAACTCCAAGGAAATGGGAAAATCAGGTATTGAAGATAGTGTGGAGATTTATTGTTTACCTTCAGGCACTTAAAGATAATTTCAAGTTTTTCTTCCCCTGTATAACTTTTTGTCATTTATCGTAGTGGGGATGACAGCAGGGTACCAGCAGTTGGTGCGGGTTGATCAGTGGTACAGAAGATGCATCTGAGCCTTGCTTTCTGTAATCATGTTGATTCAGAGAATGTGGGGTTGAGCCTTTCATCAGCCTGGGAAGTTCAGCCCCTCCCTGCCTCCATTTTCTTCATGGTAGGTTGGCGGGGCCCGATTACCAGGTACCTGCACCAGCTTTCCCCTCACTGCCCCACTGGACACAGCTTTCCACGGACTTCTGAGCAATTATCTGAGAGAACTTGTCGCCAGCCCCTGAACTGTTTTCTCTTCTCCCTGCAGGACGGGAAGGTGATCGTGTGGGACTCCTTCACCACCAACAAGGTGAGGCCTCCTTCCCAGGCGCATCACAGAACCTCAGGATCCAGCCTGGTTTGAAGGTGCTCTATCCTGGCCCCCACCAGGCCCCGCTGTGCGTGGTCACCCAGCCTCTAGGCACGGAGCCCCAAGAAAGCCCAGCCACATTGGAGCAGCCTCGCCCGCCCAGTGCAGCGCTTGTTCCTCTCTCGAGAACCCCCTCGCCCTGAGAAGAGCACGCAGTCACCGTAGAGGCACTGATGCTCAAGTGGGGATGGGCGTAGCACAGAAAGCTTGCCACATTCACGTGTGGCTCTGCATTTACTATTTTTCTTCTGAGTAATGATGGGAAGTACCAAAATGCTCGGTCATTTCTTCCCCCTCATACTTTGGGCCAGACTCCACAGCACTGTGGAAATGAGCAAGGGGAAGATGGAAGCTGAGGCTGCTGTGGGATTGAACTGAGCCATCATGCAATGCTGTGGAGTCTGGTCTGGGCACATACGCCCAAAATGAGATCTAAATTTAGACTCAGCTAAAATATAGACCGAGATCTATGCGTGGGCATTTGCAATAGGAGAATTGTGTATTAATCATAGGTTCCAATATTTACTTGGAAAGGAGGTCTTCCTTTTCACCATATAGAAAAAGGAGACCTATACCTCCTGATCCAGGAGCAGTTGAACAGCATCCATACCCTCCATTGTTGATTGTGTTAGTAAATGTCGTGGTAGGCAGCTATTACATGACCTAGTTCAATGAGGGACCAGAACCATTTTGTAGCACAGAGTCCTTAATGGTCGGGCTCCTGGAGAATGATAAAAATAGCACTCTTCACAGGGCTTTCTTCCTCATCACCTCCTTGCAAGCCATGGCCTTTCCTGGCATTCCTCAGGTCTTTTGGACTGTGTGGGAAGCAGTCATTTCTATTTACACTTTAGGCGTAGGGCATGGGCTGGTTTCTGGGAGCTGAGTGGCTGCTTAGAGAACATAGCCATTACTGGTAAGCAAAGGGGCCCTGGCCCTGTGCTGAGAGTGGCCTCTTCAGCTCAGCTCATCGGTGGATTATTCTTAGCATCTGAAAGGCTACAAGGCTGTGAGTGACAACAGGATTTTGGCAGGCAGTATTGGAGCCTATATTTCCCCACAGAAACATGGAGAATCACAACAAAAAAAGAACACCTGGCCTCTAATGTCCACTGGGAATCATCTAGTCCCATCCCTCACTTCACAGATGGACAACGCAGGACAAGCAGGCAAAATGGCCATCCCACATGAGGTTGCATAAGTTGTTACTGTCAGAACCAGAACCAAGCTGGCACATGCCTGTAATCCCAGCAGCTCAGGAGGCTGAGGCAGGAGGATCGAGAGTTCAGTGAGACCCTGTCTCTAAATAAAGAAATGTGGGGATGTGGCTCATTGGTTTAGTGCCCCTGAGTTAAATCTCTGGTAACCTCCCCTCCAAAAAAAAAAAAACCCAAAACCAACATCTTTGTGCCCCTTGGAATTAAGATCTTGACTCAAGTGTTTCTGAAATGTGGTTTTTATTATTTGCTAATCTGCATGCAGAAGGACATGGTAACTGGGCTACCAGGCAGAGACAAGGGATATTATGCTTAGTTCTTAATGCTTCCATTTACAGGTTCTCTGTCATCCATGCACGCAACCCAAAGTCACCCTCCTCCTCCTGTCACCCCATGCATGTACCCCCTTGCCAGGAATGGTTTCAGGACCTATAGTAAGCAAAGACTTCTGCACTCACCAGTAAGCAAGCTTCTACATGGAGAATGGGAGTCAGAGTCAATAAGGTAAAATATTTACCTGAAAGGAGATGCGGATACTTACTCAAATTCAAAGAAAAGGAACCCCAGTCATCAAGCAGAAGAACAAAGGAAGTATAACATGAAGAAGTGAAATATTACCAGGTGTGCTGACATACACCTGTAATTCCATCCACTTAGAGGCCGAGGCAGGAGGATCACAAGTTCCAGGCCAGTCTCAGCCACTTAGCAAGCCCCTGAGCAACTTAGTGAGCATCTGTCTCAAAATAAAAAATAAAGGTCTAAGTTCCAGGAATATTGCTCAGTGGTTAAGCAGTCCCTGAGTTCAATCCCTACTGGAAAAAAAAAAAAAAGGTACAATGTTAACTAATATTTTGAAGGAAGTAAACATATTTTACTGGTTGAGATTTTTGACTTTTAGAATATAGGACATAGTTTGATTGATGATGGGAGGCTGAGACGCTTTGTCAGTCCGAAGCCCATCTTTATTCCATAGCTCTCCCTTTGAAACTATGAGGTAACTTAGTGGGAACTCTGGTGCTTTCCTTTCGTAAAAATTAAATATTAAAAGACCTGTGTAGAAGTTCCTGTCACTCACTCTAGAATGGTGCATGCTGTGTTTCAGGAGCACGCGGTCACTATGCCCTGCACGTGGGTGATGGCATGTGCTTATGCCCCGTCGGGATGTGCCATAGCTTGCGGGTAAGCTTTGCAGATTTCCAATTAGTCACAAAATACTTTTCTATTGGCAAAAACAGGCAAACAAATGAGAATTTATAAGTTTTGTTACTACTTGTTAGTGATGTGTTAAATCCCTCCCTGAACTTTTATCAAAGAAAAAAATCACAAAACTCTCTTTCATAATGATTCTCACTACAAACTGACAATAGTATAAGTTCAGACCTGTCCCCTGTCCTCTCAGCTGCTGTTGGTGGGACTATAAGTTGGTGCAAACATTTTGGAAAGCAGGTTGGTGGTATATTTCAGATGCCTTGTAAAATTTGTAAGCTTTGCTCCAGTGACCACATCTAGTAATTTGTTTGAAAAGAATGACCCGAAATGTTCAAAAGCCATGCAAACAATGACATTGAGTGTAGCGTTTTTTTAAAAAATAAGGAAAAAACAAAGGAAGCAATACATTCATCAAAAAAAAATTGAGTGAATTGTGGTATATGAATTGAATGAAATATTATACAGCAATAAAAAGAAGTTCTCAATTACAGTATGTGAAAAGAATATCAAGGTTACTAGGAAAATTGTGCCTTATTCTCTCTCTGCTGGAGCTCAGTTTTACATAGCTAAGCAGTGAAAATTGAAACATGCATAATTTCCTGTCCCTGTGTTAAACAATTCCAGGACCATTCAAAATGCTTCTCTGGTATGTCAGCCATGTTTGAAAAAAGAGACATGGTAAAGACTGGGATGAACTGTGGCCAGTGTGATAGCAGTTCATTCTGGATGATGAGACTATGGGGAATTTTTCTCTTCTTTAAAATTTTTTCTACTTTTAGTTTTTTTTAAATAAGCATATGTGATTTTTATAATCAGAAAAAAAATATTTTAAAAAGGAAAACTCTGACCCTCTAGAAAAAATTTTGTCACCCACCCATCCTCACCAGTGTCCCCTCCCTTTGTGTGACTGTTTTGGGGGCATCTTCCCTCTCTTCTTCCAGGTACCAAGACCATTTGTGTCCCTAGAGCTCATACATACATGTATTTCATATTTTCTAACTTTTTAATTAACAAAAGTATGTCATGTCTCCATTTTATAGCTGGGTGCTCATTTATATAAAACTTACCCCATCTACTTTCTAAAAGAATATGACATGGCTACAAAAACAGATATATCTGCCACATAGTTTCACATTTAGAGAGAGGGAGAGAGAGAAAATGCCACAATTATAAGTTGGTGCAGAGGAGTTTAGCCGGCTCTATAGTTAGGAGGCACGTCCCCACGAGGCTGTCCTCACTTCAGATGCCAACCACAAATTCAGAGGTCCCCACCACCACCCTCAGGCTGGAAGGCACTGCACTTCCCTGTCATAGCTTTATCACAGCAGAGTAGAAACCAGAAGCATCCAAAGGGATAGGCGTGTAGGGTAGAGTCTGGGAAGGGTGAGCTAGGGTAGAGTCTGGGAAGGGTGAGCTTCCAATTATCTCTCCTCAGGGAGTTGGCAATGCCCTTTCCTCCTTCCAGCCTCAGAGTGTGACAGTATCCACAGAGGATCCCCAGCTGGCGCAGCTCACTTAGGCCTTCGGTGTCCCGAGTTATCGGGTCTCAATGACACATGGCCTGCATGAATCTCCAGACCCATACCTTCGGTCTCTAGTTCCTCTGGAAGTCTGAACTGAGCATATCCCAAAGCCCTCATCATAAATCACATTGTGAGGGCTGGGGATATGGCTCAGTTGGTAGAGTGCTTGCCTTGCAAGCACAAGGCCCTGGGTTCAATCCCCAGCACTGCAAAAAAAAAAAAAAAAAGAATAAATCACATTGTGAGACTACTCAGTAGCTAACGCTCCCCAGACAAACGAAGGCTCTCTACCAGAGAGGACATTCCAGAGGCCCAGAGATCACCTCCCAGGAGCAAAGGGGAGAACTCTCCTTAGGTCAGGTCAACTCTTCACCACTCAGTAGGAATTATAAATACAGTTTAAAAATTCCTAGAGTAGTATGTTTCTAATTGGGCATTAATTTTAGCAAATGCCTAGAGCTGGATGGGTCATGTAATTCTTCAGTGTTCGATACTGAAATATTAGGTAGCAGGTCTAAATTTCAGAAAGAATATATTGGGTAAAGAATATATTGGGGGACTGGGATTGTGGATCAGTGGTAGAGCACTTGCCTAGCATGTGTGAGGCACTGGGTTCAATTCTCAGCATCACATAAAAAATAAAGATACTGTGTCCATCTGCAGCTAAAAATATTTTTAAAAATATATTGGGTGGATCCTTTTATAATTTATACAATGAAGATAATAATAGAATGAATAATGTCTTCATTATTTGAAAAGTGAAGCTGTGGGCTGTTGATATGACTCTCACTAAGTGGAACCCAGTGAAAGAATTTCCATGAGGGCAGGGGGACAGGAGGGAAGAGAAGGATCTTGCAAGGCTCTGGTAACTTCCTGGTGACTTACACTGGTGCAGAAACCGTTCCGAGAGGGATTGCAGGTGCTCTGATCTGAGTCCTCTGGTTCCCCAGCCCTGGCCCGCAGGGTGGTCAGTACCTGTACTGGCTCCTCCCCACCATCTCTCTGGGAATGGAAGCAGAGGAAAGTGCACATATTTATGAAAGCATTTTTTAAAATTGGGTAGGGGGTGAGGAGAGCATCAGACCAAACTGGGAAATACTGAATCCTTAGTGTAGGTAAAAGCACTGTCTCCCCCTCCCCCAGAGCTTCCCGAGAACTGCCAAGAGCAACTGTGATGAAGTTTCTAGTGGTAAATCTAACATAGAATTTCCTGACCATGGCTCTGTGGCATCCCCATAAGTCCATGACCACATAGAGCCACACCTATGCCATGTACTCTAAATGCCTTTGTAGGTAAGAAAGCCTGACTACTGAATCTTTATCTCATTTAGCTCCAAACTTGAAAGCTAAAACCCCGGTAGGACTGGCACAATCCCCTTCCCCAAAATAGGTGACAGTTGATTATATCTGTAGTACTTTTATAGATATTTCCATATATTCTAAGTAGCTATGAGTATTTCTTGCTTGAGACCCATGCTTCCAAGAAGCCTTTATTCAGGTGTGGGACACTTACATGAGCACCTGTGTGTGAGGCTCTGGGCTGGTGTCAAAGTGAAATTCAAGAATAAAACAGTTCCTGGCTTCAAGCAAGGAAAGAGATAAAAACAACGAGAGTGACCTCTTGTTGAGCATCTGTCATATGCCAAGAGCCATTCTGAACTCTTTATATTGTCTTCATAGCAGCTCCTCAGGATAGGTGGGTGGGATCCACTCTGTTTTGCTGTTAGAGAAACTGAGGCCCAGGAAACCTATAAAACATCCAAGATCACAAAATTAGCTGGGTGCTAAAGCAGAGATTCAATACCAGATGCATCACTCTGCAAAACTCTGCTTTCCAAATTCTGAAACACTTTGGTCCTAAGCATTTTTGCTAAGTGACAGTCTACCTGTGCTTGAGCAACCAACATGACAAATCCAAACTGTGTGACATTCTATAAAATAACTGACTGAGATCATGAGCAACAAAAAAATTGGTAGTGTGTTCTAGATTTAAAGATCTTAAATAATTGTAACAATCGAATGTAAGATGTTAACCTTGATTGGGTCCTGGGTCCTGAGGACAATTGAGGAAGACTGAATATGGATGATTTATAACATGATGTTATGGAATTTTTGTTAATTTTTTTCAGACGTCATAAAGATGTAGTAGATATATAGAAGAATGTTCTTATTTTCAGGAGATATAAATTTGCAAATTGAAGCATTTAGAAGTAAAAGGTCATGTGTGCAGTTTGCATTCACAGGGTTCAGAATTTGCTCCCACAAACATGACAAAATATTACATTTATGAATCTAGGATAAGGAATCTGATATAAGGATTTTTGCTTTTGTTATTATTGTTTGTTTTTTCAGTTTTACTGCAGGTTTGAAAATCTTCCAAGTAAAAGTTGGGGGGAGGAGGTTACAGTATGTGATACAGCTAAAGAGAAGGGTGTGCAAGTGTGTATGAATAAGAAAGTACACATATCCTGTTCATCTACGTTAACCCTGATGCTTGTTTCTCTCCATGCCAGTGGTTTGGATAACAAGTGCTCTGTGTATCCGTTGACATTTGACAAAAATGAAAACATGGCTGCCAAAAAGAAGTCTGTAGCTATGCATACCAACTACCTGTCAGCCTGCAGCTTTACCAACTCTGACATGCAGGTAAGTGGATCAGAAATCTTCTGGGGTGAGTTGACTGCTGTTGCCTGGTCTGAATGGAGTCTTCAGGGCATTTACATGTGTAAAACTTGACTGAGCTTCAGGGTGGTGCTCCTCACACATCTTCCTATCCATACTTTACATTCCTGTTTTAACAGTTGCAAAAATAAAATGCTTCCAATATTAAATTCATGGCCTACTTTCAATAAACCACAGCAAAAGCAATACAACCCTAACGCTTAGACGATTTTCCTTAGCAAGTTATAAAAAGCCTCCCCTGGTTTGTTTATTCACACTTACTCAGCAGTCCTGCCTATGTGCCTACCACCCCATTGACAGATACCACCTTGCTCTGGGGCAGAAAGCTCAGTCTAACCCTCAGGGACCTCCAAGAGAATCAGTGGGGGAATCTGGGAGGCTCAGAGCCAAAGGGCGTCGCAACCTCGCCCTGCCTGTGAGGAGGGATGGCTGCCACTACAGGCCGCCACAGTGTGTGAGGGAGCCCATGGGAGGGAAGTAGCCCTAGAGGCTGGCAGTGGCAGGTCCCAGGGCTGAGCCCCATAGAAGGAATCATCGTAGGTGTGAGTCAGATTCGGGTTATTTAGGAGAGTATCTTCGTCAGATTCACACCTTCCATAACCTGCTGTCTTCAGCTGGTTGATGTCAGGAGGGAGGCAAAGCTGGAGGCAGGGAGTCCAAGTGTCTGTGTAACTACTCAGTCACTGATGGGAAAAATGTCCAAACTTGGGGTGCCACCATTAGGCAATGTGTGCACCTGCTGTTTGAGCGCAATCAGGAGTTTCATAGACCTGGGCAGTAGCGGGTATTGCAACCAGCAGTGGCCACAACCAGATGTCCTTAGGCCTGAGGATCAGCCAGAGCAACACAAGACATTTAGTCTGGAATAAGAGAGGCTCTGAGGGAGGCTAGATCGGTGGGTTGAAGTCATTTGAGGTCCCTCTGGTGAAGACCCATCCCCCTCACTCTTGCCACAGATGCTGGCAGTGGGAGCGAAGGGGACACCTGTGTAAGAAAGTGCTTTCCTTCTAACCAACAGCCAGTGGAGATGGAGGGGAGTCCCCGCTGGCTTCCTCTGAGGGGCAAGCCCAGGGAGCAGAGCAGGGGAAAGGTCTTGGCTCCCCAGTGTTCTGGATAGTGACACTAGGTAAGGTTTTCACTTCTACATGATTTGTTTTTCTCACTGCAGGTAAGGATGGGAGTGATTTCCTCTGACCTAAGGTTTTCTGAAGATTAAATGAGATAATTCATATAAAAGAATATATTTCCTGGTAAATATCAATAAATATTAGCTGATATTATTTCAGCAATATTACACAAAGCTTTATAGGTGATTCAGAGGCACCGCCTTGTTTGGTACCACTGAACTAATGAGTCTTAAGCTTTCTTCCATTTCTAGGATCTAGGGTGATAAACAAAAACTGAAGTGGCTGTTGGGACTCTGCATTTCAGAACAAACCAGTGACAATGAGTTTAGGATTTAGTGTAGTGCATTTATCTGAATAAATGTTTGGGGTTTTTTTTAACTTATTTTTATTTACATTATAATGAAGATCACAAAAATTTAAGACAAAAAGTCCCTATTAAGAATTTACTTTTGATGCTTAAAAACTATTTATTTGGTGAAAGAGTATGGTATAAAAATTTCTCAAAGAGCTTGACTGGGGTAATCATTTAAAGCAGATTATTTGGAAGCAATGTCCCATAAAAAAAATCATGTCATTAACCCTTTGGCAAGTGTTAGGACAGGAAAAGGCTGGAGCATCCACTAGTAGGCATGGACCAGGAGAGACTAGAGCACATTACAAAATACTGGTATCCAAATTAAGAGTTATTTCAAGGGTTGGAGATGTAGCTCAGTGGTAGAGCACTTGCCTAGAATGGTGGGGCCCTGGTTTTAATCCCTAGTATGGGGAAGGGGCAGGGGGATGGAGAACAGACCACTTGGTTCAAGACTAAGGATTCATGAACTGCTCTTACCAACCTAAGTCATCTTGTTGGATGTGCACAGGCTTCCTGAGGGAAGTCAGGGCTGGAGGCAGCCCTGGACACAGGTGCAGGGGCTTTGCAGCCTTGGAGATCCCCTGAATTTGAGTGCTTCCCCCGAGTGGGGGGCTTTAAGGAGGGCCTCAGGGGCTTTGCTCAGGAGACAGGTGAGCTGGGGAACTCACTCAGCTCCTGGTTCAGGGAAGAACCTCAGAGCATCCTCCCCTGGCTTCAGGAAGATCCTGACCTCCCCAGACTGCCTGACAGGAAACCCAAGCCAAAATGGCACAAGGAGACCAGGGAAGGAGCAGATTCCCCTCCTTCTAATCTATTTCCTCCCTACAAAAGAAAGCACTTTAAAGTGCTAGATCTAACATATAAGAAGGGCCAAGAGAAGGGGGAAGGAGGAGAGAGGAGGAGAGAGCTCACCAATCTTGGAAATTGGCAGAGGGATGGGAGGAGTGAGGGCATCAGATCTCGCAGCCCTGGAGGCGCAGTCCCTGTCAGTAGCCACCCACACCAGAGACACCGACACTGCACAAGCCACCTCCTTCCAGATACCCCTTTACCTGGACCCTGGGGAGCAGCCAGAAGGTGGGCAGTAGGAGGCTCTGCTCTCACGTCTTTACCCTGGCGGATCTCCTCTTCTGCCTACCAGAAGGCTCCAGGGCTCTGTGATGCAGTCGGCAGGACCGAGGAGGGCCATGAGCCCTGAGTCTCTACCAGCTTTCTCCCAACCCCAGGAAGCTCCGCTCAGCCCCAGCCCCAGCCTCTCATACACTGGCAGTGATGACCACCAGAACTCCAGCTCCACCAGGCCTCTCCCCACACCAGTGCCCCTCTGCACTCCGGGCCATCCTCTGTGCTTGGCAGCTGCACAGAGGCTGCTTGGGTAGCTGCACTGGCCACCAGCAGACTTTCCTAGAAGGTGCCTTCTCTCTTGCTATTCTGCTAGAAGCTTCCACAGCTACTTGCCTGCAGTCTGAGGTCCTCAGTCTGTGTACTGCTTACCTTCATTTAGAGCAGACCCAGGCCTCCTAGAGCACCTTTCCCTCCCATTCTGTTGTCTGGCCAGCTGTCACTCATCCTGTAAGGCCAGCTCACACATTGCCTTTGGATCAGGACTCCACGTGCTGCCTACATCTCAGCACTTCTCACATGGCTGCCAGTGATCGTCGTGTTGTCTGGTGGGGATGTCAACTCCAGGCAACCATCAGGAAAACATCTTGTCAAGCAGAGCTGAGTTTATTAGACCCACTACAGTTAGGAAGCACCTCGACTGCATCATATCTGTCCTGTCTCAGATGAGGACTTCAGGGAAGGGTTCTCCCAAGGATTCAGGGTCCAGGCTGGGTGATTTTAAGGTGAGCCTTACAAGACAGATGGGAAATTGGTTTATGACATTATAGCTGTGGATCAGTGAACCCAGCACGGTGGGAATCTTGGAGTCTTGATGAGTAAGCAGTTAGTCTTGGTAAGGAAATCTGTTTGGTTCACAGTCTTTTCTTCCAGGAGCAGGTATTCCTAGAGCAAGCAGCCAGGTCCTTTTTACAGGGTCTCAGTTTTATATGACATAGGAACAAAAGAATATCTGGTCCTGGAATTAACACAAAGACAAGGAGTTAATGTTGGTTTCATTCTTACTGCCAGTCCTTTTAAATCAAGTTCCAGGAAAACAGACACCAAGACAGGATCTTTCTGCAAGTCCTGATGCCCCAGCACAGGGCCCAGACATCATCAGCACTTAGCAAATGTTTACTGAACCTGCGTGTGCATAAGTGTCCTCCTGCATGCGTCAGTGATCCTGGGCAGCTTCTGGAGCAGCCTCCTCCCCTGTCAGAAGCAGCAGCAGGAGAACGCGCCTGACAAACTGCTGCCTAGAGCCTTGCTGCCCCAGGCACAGTTCAGTTACCAGCTGCAGCCTCACCGGGAGTTCGGGAGGAATATAGGCTCTCGGACCTCACCCCAGCCTCTTTATATCAGCAGCCCAGAGTGTGTGGCCTGCACAACAGGAAGACTGTTTAACAGGTGTTCATGGAGCACCTCCTGCATGCAGCCAGCTGTGGAACCCTGTAGGTACCACGATGGGGCCTCTTTGAATTCAACTTTGGAGAAAAATGGGCATAGAAATATATAACTCGAGGATTATACTGGTGCCAGAAACCTTCTTCCTACAGATATGCTTGCATCCAGATCCAGCAAGGAGTGTGTGTGTGTGTGTGTGTATGTGTGTCTGTCTTTTTGTCTGTCCAGTTCCTTATACAGATAAGGAGCCTGCTTTTACCTGGGGAATTTTAAGCCTCTGACGGACTTCCCCCAACACTCTCCCTTGTCCTTTTCTGCCGACAGATCCTGACAGCCAGTGGAGATGGAACATGCGCCTTATGGGATGTGGAGAGTGGGCAGCTGCTGCAGAGCTTCCATGGACATGGGGCTGATGTCCTGTGCTTGGATTTGGCCCCCTCAGAAACCGGAAACACCTTTGTGTCTGGGGTAAAAATCCAAGGAAAATCTTTAGGGTCCTTTGTCCATTAGGGAGGCCTGTGGTGGCAGTTCTTGTTCATTCATGGAACCAGACCTGCTCCTTACCTATAAGGAACTACAGGAAGGGTCCTCAGCTCCCTGTACCACCCCTGGCTCCAGGCCCCTTCTATTCTGCCACTGACATTCAGCAGTCTAAAGAAGGTTCTGGAATGTTCTTCTATGTAAATGATACAACTCAAGGTGCATATCTGCCTTACAACATTTTGCTACCGTCAAATAGTTTGCATCTGAGAGTACTAGAGATGAGGCATCATGCGGGTGCAATGGCTGTAAGGTGAGGTGGCACAGAGATGTGCTCAGCTTCAGAGCTGTGGAACACTCTTCCAGCCCCGTGTCTACTGGCCCCCAACCCTCTCCCACTCCAGGGTACAGGGACCAGAGTATCTCAGGGCTCAGAGTTGAAAGACAAGGCCACATAATGCAGAGGAACATTAGACTAGGAATCAGGCCACCTGGCTCCTGGTTTTACTACCTAACTTTAAATTTCATCACCTATAAATTTATCATAATGTGCAGTAGAACTGCCTCTTCCCCTTCCCCAAAATATTACCAGCAGTGGATGGAAGAGTTTACCCTGTGCTGTATACCTGGAAGGGGCAGGCATTTCTGTGACAGCCCAGGAATAAGGTCAGAACAGAGCTGACTGATCTGACCCCCAATCCTGACTCATCTCACTTAGAAAACAGTGGTGAAACAGGACAGTGACACACAGTCTGTCCAGTGACTTTTGCTCCTGAGAGACATGAGGGTTCTTTGCTTTAAGCTGCCTATGCCTCAGCTCTGGGAATCATTGGCATGGACCCCAGTTTTCTTCATGGGTATTTGGCCATCTGTAGGTTTTATCCCTGTGTGATTATATAACTGTTTATCTCTGCTCAACTACATAGGGTTTTTTGAAATTATCATTATTACTGTAGATTATATTACCTTTTAGAGCACTGGACTCCATTTGATTTAGTGTCCACTAAAGATTTGAAACACTCCTGATTTTATTGTCCACATCTCAGCAACACTCAGAGTGCTGCACCCCAGCGGTTCTCCCCAAGATAGTCCTTGTTCTGCTTCATTGAACCACCCTTTGCTCTGACTTGAAGCTACAACTCGGACATCAATTTTAATCCATTACTTCTGTTTGACTATTGAGGGTCTGCATTTTACCACTTAAACTTGGTAACAGGATTGCTCTGCAAGAATTTATCAAATTGTTCCCAGAATCTTGATAGCATAATATGAAAAGGCTCATTTTATGATTCTCTGGGTCATATTAGCAACTCAAAGAGAACATTGCTTTTACAAGTGTTGAGGTGGAAGCCTAGGAAGTGCCTCTCCTAAGCCTCCCAGCTAATTGATGGCAGGTCCCGGACTAAGCTCCTGTTTGCCAATTCCCAGCCCTGCATGCTGCTGAGCTGCCGGTGGCCCAAGGGCACCTCAGACTGAGCGGGTACTTCTGCTACTCAGCTTTAGCCCTGCTGACCCACTCATTAGTGTCACAGCAGAGAGATCCCACCATGCACCACCATCTGCCTGCCTTGCCCTTTGGGCTTAGGAAGATGGACATAAAGAGGAGAGAAGGGAAGGGGAAATCAAGGGCAGGGAAATGCCCAGGAGGGCAAGAAGGAGGCTCTGAAGTGTCACTTCCATTCAAAAATGTGTGAAAGAAAAAATATGCTAAAGGGGAAAACTGGGTGCCCCCACCTTGCTCCTTCCCACTTCAAGACCTTAGTTCTAGCTTTCTAAGGGTTTATTGGTTGAGGAAAGTGGCGATTCTCAGAAAAATGCTTTGGAACTCATGCCCTGTGTATAGACAGTCCTTGCAGTGGCCATAACTCTGAGTAATTTTACATTTGCAGGGATGCGACAAGAAAGCCATGGTGTGGGACATGCGCTCTGGCCAATGTGTGCAGGCCTTTGAAACACACGAATCTGACATCAACAGTGTCCGGTCAGTAAGCAGAATGTTTGCATTACTTCTCTGTCCTGCCAGCATTACCTGGGCTTTAGGTGTCCCTAGCCCAGGAACCACCTTCAGGCTCAGTTTACTTGGCTGAGAGGGGCTACTCAGCAAGAAAGGCTGATTGTGAGAGAACTGGTCAGTGCCCCAGATCACGCGGAGAGTTTTAATTTCTTTAGGAATATTTGCTATCGTTCCTAAGTTGAATCAGTATTTTTCATCCATCCAGGAAATATTTACTGAGTGTTCATATGTTAGACATCATTCTCAGAATTGAGATTGCAGTGGTGAATAAGATAGGCAAGGTTTTGTTGTCCTAGAGGAGATAAACTAGATAGACTATAAATAATAAATGTGCAGTTTAATTTGAGGTATCAGTAAATGCTATGAAGAAAAGTAAGACTGGGAGATGTGTATGAGTTATTTCTTAGATAAAGGTCAAAAGAAAGCCTCTGCAAGAAGGTACCCCTGAAATGGAGGCCAGGATGATGAGAGAGCCAAGCTCGCCAAGAGTTGGGGGAAGAGCACAGAGATGAGATGTCAAGGAACCTAACAAAAGACCAGGTGACCATTGGATAATTTAGGGGAGGGATAGCTAACAGGATCATATTTCGCCTTTAAAAGAGCATTCTGGCTGTTTGGACAATAGATCACATGGGAGCAAGAATGGAAGTATAGAAGGTATAGAACCTTAGGAGGTTGTATGAATTCAAGAAAAAAATGGTGGTTGAAACTAAGGAAGACATGATGGAGACAGAAATGTCAAGAATTATCACGGGTCTGAGATGTTACCTACCTGAAGTTAACAAGTTAGGCTACCATAACTCACAGAAGCTGGTAGAAGATACAAGACTCCTGGGTCAGATGAAGGAGCGTTTACATTCACAGCAATAGCAATATCCAGAGGCATGTTTGTGCTGGTTTCTTGAGCCCCAATTCTACAGGTTGACATGCAGAGGGCCAAATAATACCTGCACGCCCAAGGGATGTTTTATAGAAAACCCTGAGCTTAGGGAACCCAAACCTTTATCAGGGGCAGTAAGCAGTGATCCATTTCCTAAGACGGGGAAGACTAGAGAAGTACAGGGAGGAGATGGGTTTTTGCATATGGATCTAGGAGCTCTGTTCAGGACTAGTTCCATTTGAGATGCCTAGTAAGATATCCAAGGAAGATGTCAAGTAGGGAGAGAATCTGTGAATGGGATTCCAAGGGAGAGGTCAGAACTCGACATGTATGAAAGACAGCACCATTGAGATAGTATTTAAAGAATCTTCATTACACTTAGAATTCTGAGAATGTTCATTATACTTAGTGGGAAAACACTAAACTTGTTCTTCTTAAAAGCAAGAACAAAAGAATACTTATTTACTTCAGTACTCCCTGCTGTCAAATATGGGATAAGGAACAAGGAAAAGACTTCCTTTTTGCAAATGGGTAGTAGTTACCTGGACAATCAAGGGAAATCAATCCAGAAACACTACAGAGAGCAAAGTTAGTAAGATGCATGATGGAAGATAAAGCCACAAAAATAAATAAAACCCCTATATATTAGGGAAGTATGATTTTAAGGCGAACATTCTCCCACCCATGCTGTGCCCTCTACCCTGAACCCTCTTCCACCAATGTCCATCAGACCCTCAGGTCTCCAGGTGTCTTCAGGAAGCTGCCTCGTTCCAAGAACTAAGTTAGGTGTCCTCCAGTGACGGGCCACCCTGTATAGCCAGTGTATTCATCCATCTCCTCTACTAAGGAAATTGGAGGGGTAAATACAACCAAACATTAAGTATTTATGACTTTATGAATTCTTAATGAAAAAAATTTAAAGATATTGTTAAGGAGAGAAATAGAGCTTATTCCTGACAGTAAAGATAAAATATAACCTATTAAGTGGACATTCCTACTGTGTAGAGTGAATGCAATCTCAATTAACTTACAGCGTGGTGTAAATTGATGCTGAGGTTCATCTGGCAGATTTTTTGGGGATTGATCCAGTGGACTGTGTCCAGGATGCCTTTTGGTTTTCTGCCAGGGTGAACACTGACTACTGTCCCTCCAAAGCTAAGGTCACACTGAATGTTGTCATTGGTCTCTTAGAATGCCCTTGGCTATACACTGGATAGTTAGGACATGGGTTCATGTGACAGAGGTCCAAGTAACAGTGACTTAAACAAGATAGAAGTTTATTGTCACACTAAAGTCTGAGCTTCATTAATGGCTCACTGTCTCTTTGAAATCCTGTTGTTCCTGTCATGGTGCTTTGGCCCAGCTGCCTTCCACCATGTCTCCTCTCCAGCTCGTAAGAACAGGAGAGTTGAAGGTATCACTTCAGCTTACACCCCAATAGTCAGAACTAGACCAAATGTCCATGCCTGGCTGCTGGAAGACTAGAATGTAGTTTCATTCTTCCATGAGCCAAAGGAGAGGGGATTGGTGTTTCTCAGTGGGACACTCTACTTGTACTTTAGGTAGGACATTTCTTCGTCATAAGCGACTAGCCCTTGTAAGATTCAGCATCCCTGGCTGCCCCGGCCACTGAATTCTAGTAGCACCACCTAGGTTTGGTGACAACCAAACAACCTGCTCATGTTTAACCCCAGCAATAGAGACACACCAAAGGTCACTTCCAGATAATTCATATTTCATACACTTGGACCCTGAATTTCCTGCCAGCACAAGGAATCATAGCCCATGTGGTGCCAAATGGAGTATAATCTAGAAATCATTTCAGTTTGACACTGGAATATAGGTGTGTGTGATACTCCATGAATTTCTAGTGCTTTCACAAATATGCGCTCACAACACAACGCACAGACTAGAGCAGAACTGCCGATTCTTAGCATGTGCCATCTGGCCTTTCTGTGTTTCCATTCACTGCTTTCAGACCAGTGTAAATCAGTCACACAGAGTCAAGCGTCCTTCTCCCTTGCCAAAGGTCTTTACTTTCAATCCCCCAGGTAGGAGATTCCATAATTCCATAAGCTGCTTTAAAAGACCTTCTTCTGCTCCAGCCTTTGTGGAGCTGTTGGATGTAGGCCATTTGTGCAAGAAAGGGGATGCAGCAGGGGGTGTGTGGGACACCACTGAGTGCTGGCAGAGTTGGGGGTGGGGGACTGGAGACCTCTGTTCTAATTCTGCCCACAGCCCATCATCTACCCATTTTTCCTGCCTATCATTTGAGAAGAGAGTGAATATGGCAGTAATAGTTGCTTATTGAATGCTTTTTATTTGGCACCAAATAAAAATTCTTGGCATGCTACGTCTTATTCAGTCTTCACAACAGGAAATATGCAATATTATCCTCATTTTCAGCTAAAGAAACTAAGGCTGGGCAAGATATGGCCACACATAGTAAGTGACAGTGCAGACAGCTGAATGTGGCTCTGTACATCTGATTCCAGTGCCTGTTCATAACCACTTTCTCATCCTTGAGCTGAGCCCACTCTTGAGAATTAGGTATGTGATCGAGGGAAATGACGTCTAGAGGGTACCTGCTCTGTATTCAGTGCCTGATGCAAATACACATATCTCATTTATTCCTCATCAACATTCTGCAAGGCCGGTGTCACTGTCCCCTTTTGACAGGGAAGAAAACTAGAGGCCACTGGGCCTCCCATAGGAGCCTCCCTTCAGGTCTCTATAACTAACAAATGTTCCTCTGCCCCTAGAGGTGAAGGTTCTGAATCTGGGAGTGCAGCATGGGAGAACCTTCTTGGAATAGCCTTCCCAGAGGGTTCTGATGGGTGTCAAGGAACAGCAATGATCATTCTAGATTAAGTGCTTTCTACCCAAACTCTCTCTGCAGGTACTACCCCAGTGGAGATGCCTTTGCTTCAGGCTCAGATGATGCTACGGTATGTTTCTAAGTTATTGAGAGCTTTTCCTATGAGAGAGAGAGATTTGCCAAATTAATTTTATCTTTTAAAAATAGCTTCTTTCTGGTTATAGAAGTATGTGTATTCAGTGAAGAAAACAATTTTTTAAAGGGAAAATTAAAATTTCCTTAATATCTCTAAGTAAAAAATCATAGTTGGATAATTTCCTGTCTTTTATCTTTTCAAACAAAATGCTTTATAATTTGCCTTTTTCACATAGCAGATTACAAATGTCATCTCATGCTGATAAATATTTTTCTACATTATATTTTTCTTAATAGCATTCCACATATAGATATGCCAGCATTTACTTAACCAGGCTTTGATTTATGGACAGTCAGCTTTTCTCATCTTCTTTTCCCCTGTTAAAAACATTGCTCTAAGTAAATATTTTTGTACCTTTCTTTTTATTTCCTTAGAAATCTCAGATATAACTTGCAGAACCAAAAATAGACCCAGCTTCAAGCCTCTCAATACTAATTGCAAATTATGTTTATTGATTTTTGAGGTGAATAATATTTTCTTATTGCCCTCAAAAATGTCCACGATCAGCAGGACCTGGTGGTATGTACCTGTAGTTTCAGCTACTTAGGAGATTGAGATGGGCAGATCATTTGAGCCCAAGAGTTAAAGTCTAATCTGAGCAACATTACGATATCCTGTATCAAAGCGGAAAAAAAAAAAAAAGTTAAATATCTTATTAAGTAATAGGTTTCATTTTTATTTGCTCCTGTGGAAGAAATAGGAATAGATTAAGAGTTTTGATAATAACGAAAATCTTAAACTTTTCTATGTCGAAAAAATAACAGAAGGACATACATTTTGGAAAAAATCCTGCCATGTATGTAACAGACCAAGTAAAAATTCTGTAGATGTGAAGGGGTTACATCAATAAGGTGGATGCCACAATTTTTAAAAATTTTTAAAAATGATAAATATAGGCCACTTACAAAACAATATATCCAAAATGGCAAATAAATACCTGAAAATATTTTTTAAGTCATCTTAATCGAAGAAATGCCACTTGAATGATCATATGCCTGTTTTGCCTGTCACATCAGCCAAGCATTGCCCAGGGGTGGAGTTGGTAAGGCACAGGACTCTTGGAAGAACCCCAGCGAGGTCTGTGGTTACCACCCTCCTGGAGGGAAGATTTTCAGTAGAAATCATGAGGTTTTTTTTGTTTTTGTTTTTGTTTTCTAATCTTTAATTTAAAAAAAAATTTTTTTTAGTTGTTGATGAACCTTTATTTTATTTATTTATTTATATGCGGTGCTGACAATTGAACCCAGTGCCTCATACACACTAGGCAAGTGCTCTACCACTAAACCTCAACCCCAACCCATGAAATCATCAGCTTTTAAGACATCCCTGTGTTTTGACTTGGCATGCCATATTTTGAGAACAATTCTATTCTAGAAATTCTACTCCTTGACTATTCTAAAGAAACTATCAGAGATGTGCATGAAGATTTTTACATAAGAATGCTCCCTGTAGATTTTTCTTTTTCAGTACTGAAAATTGAACCCAGGGTCTCTCACATGCTAGGCAATCACTCTATCACTGATCTATATCTCCAGGCACTTTTTTTATTTTTTACTTTGGGGTGGGGTCTTTACCACGTTGCCCAGGGTATCCATGAACTTGCAATACTCCTGCCTCAGCCTCCTAAGTTGCTGGGGTTACATGTGTGCACCACCATACCCAGCATCATCATAGTGCCATTTATAGAGAAAAATTAGTCACAAAGCACTTAAGAGGGTATGATTAAATAGATTCTAACATCCACGTGAGGAATATAACAAACATGTAAATATCTTTTTTTGAATATTATGTAATGTGGGAAAATGCTTATAATGTTACTTTAAACAATAATAAAACATCTACCCCATTTATATACCTGCACATAAAATAGAAGTAAGACTGAAAGAAACAATCCAGACGTTAGCATATACCTCTAGGACTTGGGTTAACTTTCATTTCCTCTTTTATGCACTTCTAAATATTTCTGACCATATATCCTTTATCAGGAAAAAAAAAAAAAAAAAGATTTTGGTTTTGTTTCTGTCCCTGAAGAAATTTTCTGCATGTACTGTTTCTTTGAGTCTCTAATGACCGACCCATGGAGATTAACAGAAGTCAGGTCTGAGGGATGAAATAGTAGGAGAACAAGCTAAGGAGATTTTTTTTCCCTCATCTGTCAAACCACACAAGCCACCAGCACCCACCAGTAGCTCTGTGGTCATCACGTCACCAAAGTGGAGCCAAAAGTAAGTGCTTTTTTGTCTGCTTCTTTGCACTTCAGTGTCGCCTCTATGACCTCCGGGCAGACAGGGAGGTCGCCATCTATTCCAAAGAGAGTATCATATTCGGAGCATCCAGTGTGGACTTCTCCCTCAGTGGTAAGATTGTATTTCAGAAACTTCTCCAGGACTGTAAGATAGGACGTGAATGAAACCCAGCTCTCTGTCAAGCTTTCCACTAACCAAACCTTCTGTGAACCAATATGCTAAACTCACATTTGTGCCAGTTTTCAACTGTCCTGTGTGTGTGTGTGTGATGTTGAGGGATTGAACCCAGGGGTGCTTTACCAGTGAGCTATATCCCCGGCCCTTTTAAAATTTTTTTAATTCTGAGACAGGGTCTTGCTAAATTACCCACGCCATCCTTGAACTTGTGATCCTCCTGCCTCAGCCTCCCAAGTAGCTGGGATTACAGGACTGCTCCACCATGCCTGGCAAAATGATGTGTTTTTGCCTGCCTTTCCCCCTTGGTCGCTCTTACTCTTGGGTCCCATGCCTTTTACATACATGTAAGCCCTTACTGTGTGACTCTCGTCACATGGCACTACAGTGGTTTATTCCTCTCTGCTGCACATCCTGCATGGCGCCGGCAACTGTGCTTTCTCCTCTTTGAATCCCAAAGCAAAGCACAGGGCCTGGCACATCATGGCCTAAGTTGCTGTTTATTGGTTGAATGAATGAGTGGATGTGTGAGTGAGCGACAAAAGGAAAGCAGCAGGAGGAAACTGGTTTAATAACCATCACATCACCCCACTTGAAGGTCGCCTGCTCTTTGCTGGATACAACGATTATACCATCAACGTCTGGGATGTTCTCAAAGGCTCCCGAGTCTCCATCCTGTTTGGGCACGAAAACCGAGTCAGTACTCTGCGAGTGTCCCCCGATGGCACCGCTTTCTGCTCAGGATCGTGGGATCATACCCTGAGAGTAAGTGGATGTGTTTCTACTATTCAGTGTGTGAGAGGAGGGGGACGTGACCAGCCTTCCTGGCAGCAGAGAGGGCAGAGCAGGCTGAGATGGGCTGGTCAGCCAGGCAGCTCTCGCTTCAGCCCTGTGGGTAGCCATGGAGGCAGGGAATTGCCTGGGGAGGTGCAGGGGGCCTCACCCACTCAGGTGTTCAAGCACAGATTAGACAACTGTGTGTCAGCATGGAGCTGAGGGATAGCTGGGCTCAGTGATCCACAATGCTGCTTTGACCCTGAAAGTCAATTGTGATCGTAGCCTTTGGCACACCAGATTACCAGTCTGTCCTCCCTGTGCTGCTGGGTTCTTCTTATTGACCTTGTTATAACAAGGTTCACAGGTCCTGTGAAGCCCACAGACACTTTAGGGGGTCTGTGAAGATCCCAAAATGGTCTTACAAATTGTGTGTGTGCATTATTCCAGGAAAAGAGCCCTCATGTTTTTCATTAGAGTCTCAAGTTCCATGACCTTGTCCACCATTGGCTCCCCAAACTACCACCAAAATAGCCTCTTCATAAAGCCAAGTTTATTCCACACTTCAGTGTGAACAGTCACAAACTTGACAGAGACCTAGTATCATCTCAGAGGGGAAGACAGAGGCACACATGAGGGTCTGGCTTAAGGTGGGTCTTAGGACAGAGGGACTTAATTAGGATTAGGCATATTTGTGGCATAATAATTTTAAGATTACTGGACCCTGGGTAAGGGAAGGATTTCAAAGAAACAGTCATTTGATGCTCTTCATCAACATTTCTGAAGTAGGTAAATTGACTGTCTAGTTTTAGGATAAATAAAGAATGTTTACAAAGTTCCAAAAACAAAAGATTTTCTGTGAGCTCATCTTTGTGGGCATAAGTGTCCTAAATTAATAAAGTCTTACTGACATACACAGTAAACTTTTGGGGTGCAGATGGTTCAGTTCTTAATCTGAAAGAGTTACCAGTCCCTCACATGGAGGCCACAGATGCCCTATGGATGATTAACTAAGGGAGAGGGGAGTCAGGTCCCCTAGTTTGAATGGAGTGAGTTCATGCATGTGCCGTGTGTACACGAGTGAATAGACTGATTTTTATCTCCTGAAGCTCAAGTCCTACATGTTGTTAACTACTGAGGAACTAAAATCTGTCTGTCTTCACAGGTCTGGGCATAATCGTCTTCTCACAGTGCACACATACGTACCTGAGGATGGAATGTGAAATCTTCACCTGTAAATAGATAGGCCTTCTAGAAGAGCTTAGGGTTTCTTGCAGTTTAGCTTAAGGGATCAGCTGCGTAGCTCAAAGCTCACTAAGCATCTCCAGCATCACTGCTAAAACCACCACCCCTGGAAATAAATTCTCGTGAGTCTTCAGCACTACAGGAATACTTTGAAGAACAGTATTTTTCATTTTGAACACCTTATAAAGTTCATCCATTCTTAAGATTATTCTAAATAACATACTATAAGGTTATTCTAAATAACTCATTCTGTTGCCCATAGAATCCAGCATTCGAATATTTCATACTACTTCCTTGAATCAAATTCATTTTCAGAACACTTGAAATTCTGCTTTTTCTTAGTGTGCACTGTGACTTTTGGAACTTGCTCTACAAGTTAAGGAGGACTGTGTTAATTGGCCTGTGACAGAAGAAAATTCCAATTCCAAATGTAATTAGAAAAAAAACACTTTTTTAAAATGCGTTTTTTATTGTAAAATTATCTTTTTTTTTTTGGTCTCCTGTCATTTTCTTTGAGATAAAACATTTTTGTCCAGGTAGACAGTTATAAATGAAGCAGGAATATGCATAAAACAAATAGGATGTTTGATTCATGAATTTCGTTGCTGATGTTATATTGTGCCTGTGTCACTGAATGCATTTTCCCTCATTTGAGGGAAGAGTCGAATGCTGTCTGTAGCACAAATGCTTCTGAGAGCGAGCTAAGTCTTCCTGTGTGGGAACATAGGATAGTAAACTTAACTTATTTAAAAACCCATTAGTAGCATTAGTGCAAACACTTGGGTCAAAGTGGATCTTGTCCATATAAATTATATTAATATATATTATACTGCAATTATAAATTACATACACAAATTGACGGATAGATCTTGAATAATAATGTATTGATTCCTCACATATTTAGAGAAAATAATATCAAATGAACATTTTGTCTTTATTTGAAATTCAGCTGTTCCTTCTAAAAGATAATAAGTGCTTTTTGTTATGAGATCCCTTTTATCCTTTTTTTCCCTTTTGTAAAAATATTTTAGGTCTAGAGATTTATTCTTTGTTTTAGAAAGCTGCTCATTCAAAAAGAAGGCATGTACCCAGGAATGGTGGCACACACCTATAGTCCCAGCTGCTCAGGAGGCTGGGGAAGATAGCTTGAGCCCAAGAGCTCAAGATCAGCCTGGGCAACATAGCTAGACAGACCCCTGTCTCAAAAACAGGTGCAGGGTGGTGGGGGAGCAGATACAAAAAGATGGCATGCATTACTTAGGGGTGTGAAAGGTCACCTCAGAGACCAAAAATTATTCCTGGGTGAGGCTTGCCCTGTAGGTGGCCTGGGGTCTGACCAGCCAGGGGCCTGCTGTGCTGAGGCTACTTGTGTACATCCCCTGGGTTATCCAGTCCCCTCTCTCGATTGAGGCTGAGACACCCATGGGAAAGGCCTGGACCAGGACTCCTGTAAGCACTGGGGAGGTGGGAGTACCAGGCCCACCCTCCAAACTGTTCAAACATCATGATGGGCCCATCAGTCAAAATCGACCAGGCCAACTGTTCTATAAACTCACTTTAAATAACCATAATAATTGTGTTTAATCATTTGCAGAGCAAACATTTACCAAGGGTTTTACAAGACACCAGGGCCTGGGGTAGAGAGGAAAAGACAGACGGCCTCTTCCTGCCTCCAAAGAGCTCAGGGCTAGCAAGAGCATGGTCCGGAGGAGCCGTGTTTTAGAATGTCTCCACTGGTGTCCCGTCCAGGCAGGGGCTCAGAGTGTCTGTCGGCTCCTGACAGGATCAAGGCCCAGAGGATGAGCTCTGCTCCTGAACATCCTGGAATATGCCTGGGCTAACTGACCTTGAGCTCTCATCCCTTTCCTCTCCACACGTCCTTTGTGTCTCCACTCTGACCTGGACCTGCTAGCTTCCAGAAGTGAAGAAACACAGGGCAAAGGGAAGCGAGTTCCAAGGGTCCATGTTTGGGGGTGGAAACATCATCAGTCCACCTGTAAAGAGCCCAAGACTTTCCAACCAAGAGAGCAACTTCAAGGGCCCAATGTAGTATTCCACGGAATGCCCTGGGCAGGAAGCCACCTCCCCCGGAGTACCTGTTCTCACAGTGGGTGCTGTTGGGTGTTTATTGGTGAAATTCTTTATTTGGAATATACTATGCCATGTGGAGACTCAAGGGTAAACTCCATGTAATAAATTGTATTTTGCGTATTGAAAATATTACTGATTGTAGTTTTTGAATCAATTTTTCTTTTTTTCCCGAGGATCTGGGGGCAACCTGCTGAATCATTTGTGATGACGGAGCCAAAATGACGTGTCCCAAGCCAGCCCCCTTCCCAGCCAGAGAGAAACTTTAGGCAGAAAGGACTTGTGGAGTAAACAGTGTTTGTAAGAGAGATTTGTGGAGTAAAATCACATCAGCTGCTTTAGAGAGTGGGCAGTCAGCCTCTGAGAAGTTGGGGCCCCAGTGACCCTCCCTGCTCTGGGATGATCCAGAGGCGAACACGCCATGTCCACTTTCCTCTTCTTCCCTCCAACCCCTTCCATACCCTCCTCTAGATTATTGGTGGTTTAAAGGCAGCACAGGTTCTAGGCCTTGGAAAGGCCTTTGTGTTTGGGCTCAAGTAGTTGCTAGGCCAGCTGGCTAGAAGGTGACCCCACAGACACTAGAACTCTTCCATAAGTTAGGAGGGGCAGTGTGGTGACAAAGAGTAAGGGCCTAGGTTCCCAACTCTACTACTTATGCAGGACACATGATAATTCTAAGTATCTTTCAACCTCAGTTTCCTTATCTATGAAATGGGACTGTACTAAAGTATGTGAAGTGCCTACTCAGACTTTGGCCCACTGTCATTCCCCGGTCCCCTTCCTATTCCCTCCCTCTCCTTTCTCACTCCTACCCCTTCTCCCTCTTTCTCCTACCCTCTCATTCTTCTCCCCACCTCTTTTCCTTTCTTCCTCCCCTCCCTCTTTTCTCTCCTCTCTCTTCATCCCTTTCCTGGGCTCCCTCTCCCTTGTCCCGTCAGGTACCATCAGGGGCTCTAGATCATACTTTGAGAAGCTAGTGGGCCCTTTATAAGTATCTCTGGGTGAGAGCTCCCTGAGTCCATTAAGGCCTTAGAGGAGCTTAGAAAAAAAGAAACCAGGATAATTGAGGAGAGCTGGCCTCTAGGAAAGGCCCTCAGAGGAGGCTTAAGGCAAAAATGGGCAGTGGGAAATCACAGAGTGTCCCAGAGAGACATTCAGAAGGACCAAAGTGCAACTGGAGCGTGTGAACTGCTTAAAACCTTTTCAAAGGAGGACCCCTGGGATCCTGGGTAAGCACAATTGATAGGTTAGATTAACAGAGGCAGGGGCATATTGTTTCTCCCTGGTCTGTGAGAACTGACTGAATAGGGATTTGTAATCTTCATTTCCCAAACTTGCCTGCTGAGAATCTTCCTAGTCAACAACAGGTTGAAACATGGCTCCTTGGGTCCCTGCCCCGAGAGCTGCCTGGGTTGGCCTGAAGTGGGCCAGGATTCTGATGAGGAAGTACACTGGGGAAGTCCCCTGGAGAACCTCCTTATCCAGATCCTATCTGTGAAAGAGAGCTGGGTCACTTTTCAGGGCACACCACAGACTTCTCATTTCTAGACAGGACTTGGCTGGAGCCAGGTCAGCTTTCAGGACTGCTCAATAGCCACAGGACTCTGGCCACCGTGGGCTGACTCAGGATAAATCTGGTGAAAGAAATGAAGTTATTTTATATTTTGCCTTATAAAAAGGATCCAGTGAGGAGACAGGATTAGAAATTATGCTGTGATTAATTTAACCCACATAAATATGAACAACTAAATGTAAGAATGGTATCTGCACTTAGGTGAAGACTGACAACAGGAAGTGCCTGTCCCTGAACCTGAGGTCATCTGACCAACACACCACTGTGAATGCCTAACTTTGTCATAAACAAGAAAGCATGAAGTTGAGGTCACTCTCCAGCCCATGTGTTTTCCACAATAACAGGCAGCCTCCTGCCCCTAGGCCTATGCTCATAAGAAATGAAAAATATGTCCACACAATACCCAAACATGTATGTTCATAGCAGCATTATAATAGCCAAAAGTGGAAATAGCCCAAATGCTGAACAATGAATGAAGGAACAAAATGTGGTATCTCCATGCAATAATAATAATAATTCAGCAATAAAAAGGAATGAAGTACTGATTCGTGCTACAACATGGATGAACCCTGAACACAGTGTGCCAAAGGAAAGAAAGCAGACATGAAGAGTCACAGATTATATGATTCCATTTATATGAAATGTCCAAATAAGCAAATCCACGGAGACAGAAAGTAGATTCATGGTTACTTAGAGCTGGAGGTGGAGTGTGACTAAATATACTAAAAATCATTGAATTATATATTCTAAAGGTATGAGTCTTATGGTATATGAGTTATACCTCAGTAAAGCTGCTATTAAAAAAGTGAAAAAGCCGGGCTCAGCAGCAAACACCTGTAATCCCAGGGGTTCAGGAGGCTGAGACAGGAGGATCACAAGTTCAAAGCCAGCCACATCAACTTAGCAAGGCAACTCAGTGAGACCCTGTCTCTAACAAAAATATTTAAAAAGGGCTGGAAGTGTAGTTCAGTGGTTAAACACCCTAGGTACAATTCCCAGTATCAAAATAATAATAATAATAAAAGGCAGTTAATAGCTGTGTTCAATATTTTTTTAAAAACACACAACAGAAATCACATAGATAAGACTCAGTTGTATATCGTGTTTGGCTGAGTGAAACAAGTGAGCCCGGGAGCCCTGGTTAGTTCATACAAATAACGAAAGCTTCTCTGCAAAGGCAAGCTTTTGCAGCACGGTGGGTCCTGTGCCAAGCACTCTGGATGCACCAACTCATGTAATCCTGGCCACAGTCCTAGGATGCAGACATTTCCTTATCTCCATTTTTGAGATGGAGAAATAGAGATCAGGCTTGCTGAATGGCTTGTCCATGATTGCACAGCCTGACTCTGACAGCAGAGTCAGGATTTTAATCATGTCTGACTAAACTGCTTCCTGGCACTACGTGAATAGAAAATTCTGTGTGGAGGGTAATTTATTTATTTGTTGTTTAGTTTTACTGATAAAGAGTTACCAATGGCAGGACCAGAGGATTTCCCACTCACAGCTTCTCCAAACCTAAGAAAAACTGTGCTTACTGCTAAAATATAATTTCGGAACACTAGAATCATGACTCTCTTGCATATATGATACTTTTATAAAAATTAAAGTATCAAAACTTGTATTTAACTCATTAATTAATGAGGGAACAAGATGTCAAAATCAGGGGCTGGGGAGATAGCTCAGCCAGTAGAGTGCTTGCCTTGTAAGCACAAGGCCCTGGGTTCGATCCCCAGCACCCAAAAAAAAAAAAAAAAAAAAAGATGTCAAAATCAGTTCAAATGGGAATTTGATGTGTAGAGAGATACTTTTTCTCACAATAAACCTCAATTGGTTCACTCTAATGAGAATCATTCCCATTGGTAAATTAAGCATGCAACAGTAGCATTAGCCAGCTCAACTTCTTTAGGGAGAATTCCATGTTTTTGAGTCTGTACATCCCCTCTGTCCCTGCTGCCAATGACCTTGCTGCTCATTGAGCAAGTAGCTAGGTAGAGAGACTGTCTGACATCCACAGAGTACTTAATTTTGTCCACCTGATTGAGTCTCCTCTGCAGTAGATGCCCTTTGACAGGCATTCACATGACACAGCTTCACAATCTATGCCCAGAGGGCTCCAGTCATACACATCTTCCCAGTGTATCCTCATCTCCTGATAATCTAGGAAAATCATCAGAAATGCCTATGAATCAATGTAGATCTGTACTCTAAGCATCTCTCACCTCAGGTAAAGTGGACAACCAAACATGCTACCCTTACTTTTACCCATTGAATTTTCCTTTGCCACTGTCCTTCACAGTTACCCCTCAGTGTGAGTGAATGCCATGGCTATCGTGGCTATTCACTATTTTTTTTTTTTTTTTTTTGTATTGTACTGGGAATTATACCTAGGGATGCTTTACCACTGAGCTAAGTCCCCAGCACTTTTATTTTTTTAGTTTGAGACAGGGTCTCACTAAGTTGCCCAGGGCTTTGCTAATTTGCTGAGGCTATCCTTGTACTCTCAATCCTCTTGCCTCAGTCTCCCAAATCATTGGGATTTCAGGTGTGCACCACCACGCCTGGCACTATCCACTTCCATGTGGACAACATATCATGTGGACCCATCTGTAACCCAGGCTTGAGTCTTCCTCCTTCAGCGGGCCCTAAGCAACACTCCAAGAGGTCATACACATGCAAACAGGGAGAGGCCAAAGCAACAGGAGTTGGGGTTGAAGGAGTCTGGCCACCTGTTATATACTTGTTCCTTTTAGACCTGCCTGAGTTCAGTCTCTAATATGCCATTCCCATTTGATGACAGATTGCTGCTCTGAACATTCAGCTTTATGACTCAGTAGTTCAGACGACATTGAGTTCAGATGGAAGCTCAAGCTGTGTAGTCTCCTGATGATTAGGCCTATAGCCTCTATCAAGGCTCAGCAGCAAGCCACAGCCTACTTCCCAAAAGGAGAAACATCATCTTCAGAAGACATAGATTTTCTTAAAATTCCAGAGATCTGCTACAGTCTCCTACTAATGCTTGCTAGAGGTTGCACACAGCATATTTTGACACAGCAAGTATACCATTAGATCTGTTGGAACATAAGTCCCAAGTGGTAGAGTAGCCTCATGGCAGCCTGCATGTTTTGCAGAGCCTTCTCTTACTGTGGTGCCCATCCACTAGCCTGCAGACTGGGTTGAATTAGAACACTCAAATGCAGTATATGTTGCCTGTGAAACCCAAAATGGCCTATTGCTACAGACAGAGCACTTGTATCCCTCCAAAATTCATGTTGAAATTCTAAACCCTGACATGATGGTATTGGGAGATGGGAGCTTTTAGGAAATGACTAGATCAAGAGGACAGAACCCTTATAAATAGGACTAGTGTCCCTATAGAAGAAGCCCCAGATAACTCACCCTTTCTGCAATGAGAGGACACAGTAAGAAAGCTGCCATGAACCAGGAAGTGAACTCTTGTCAGACACCCAATCTGTCAGCACTTTGACCTTGGACTTTTCAGCCAACAGAATTGTAACACATTTCTCTTGTCCTTAAGACATCTAGTTTACAGGGTTCTGTTATAGCATCCTGAATGGATTAAGACACCTACTAAGTGTTGTCTTTTCTTTTTTCTTTTTCTTTTTCTTTTTTTTTTTCACTGCTAGTACCAATTCTGTATCAGTCGAGGTCCACTCAGGAGAAAGAAACCATAGAGCAATATGAACTGAAAAAGTTTAATAGCAATGTATTTACTACATCAGGAGATGGAATAATGAGAGATTGGCCAGTAAAAGTAATGAGAACTCTAACCAAGATAGGAATGGTGGTACAAGAAGCAGCTGCCTCCCAATAACTGAATACTTCAATTTCTTCTATTATAATGATAATAAAACTGTAATTGAAGAAATGGCCCATTCCTTTGTGTCCAACCATTTCTAGAAGGTAGAGTCCTTGAGGTCAAGGACTACATGTCTTATTCTTCATCACATCTCCAGGGCTAAAGGGGAAGGCCTAGCACCCCACAGGTTCTTAATACCAACAAATGAATATAGAAAATTCCAGCACCATAGCAGCCTCCAGGAGGATTAGCCCTGTTTACTGCCCCTTGTGCCACACCCAGAGAAAGAAATTAACACACACCTGGAGGCATTCCTCCAATCTAGAGATGCTGGTTAATAGCCTCAAGGAAGCAGTCAGTGCCGGCTGTGTGTAGCCTTAAAGAAAAGGCCAGAGCCATGCCCAGCTTCCTGGACCATCCGCTCGGGTTCTTAATCCCTAGGCCCAGAACTAACCAATAATCCCAGCCTCGCATTGCTCCTGATTGCTACGGGACACACGTGAACTCCTGCAAATCTCTCAGTCTCCCTTATGGAATGCCACAGGTGCAAGTGGGATTTCCATCAAAGGCTTCTCTCCTGATCTTGGAAAAACAAGAACCTGGCGCCGGCCGGGCAGACGCAGTGGGCTCTGGAGAGCAGGCGAAGGTCCAGGCGCGGTGCAGAGGCCAAAGGATGGCAGACCCGTTGCAGGAGCGCACGTTCAGGCTGCTGAGGGACTACCTGGAGTACTGCGCCCGGGAGCCTGGCACCCCGGGGCTGCCGCCGTCCACACCCGAGGCCGCCGTGCTGCGCTCCGCGGCCGCTCAGTTACAACGGCAGCACCAGCCCTTCTTCTCCCTCTACCGCGGGTACCAGGGAAACCGCGTCGAGCTGATGGCACGGATGACAGAGGCTGTGTTTTCCGACAGCCAGGGCCTCAACTGGGGCCGGGTGGTGACGCTTGTGACCTTCGCGGGGACGCTACTGGAGAGAGGGCCGCAGGACACCGCCCGGGGGCAGAAGAGGGACAAAGTTGCCCTGGACTGCCAGCGTCTCGTGGCCTTGCTATGTGCTCAGCTCGTGGGGCGGCACCGCGCCTGGCTGGAGGCTCGTGGTGGCTGGGTGAGCACCACGCGGCACGGGTTGGCCAACCCTGCGGGGGACCCTGACCCATCAGCCGCCTGGGGCGAGGTCTCCTGAAAGTGAAAAGGCTGGGTTCAGCAGCACAGGAAAGGCTGGTGAATGTCGGGGTTTCTTCTATTGCAGTCAGATTGGCAGATATCGACCTTGCTAAATGGCTCTCTTATGAACCCATTCAGGTTGACTGCGACTTGGGACTGCAGGCTTTGACCTTGCCCCCTTAGCCAGCTCTTAGGAAATGCCTGTTAGTTCTGCATGCTTCACTCAAGTAGGTAGGGATTTCCAACTAGTAAATTCAGTCATGATGCCCTCCCAGGCCACGTGGGTTTTTTCCTCTGCCGCCTGCTAAATGACTTCTGGAGAGGGGTTGAAGGTGTGTGTGGTCCCAGTGGGGACCCTGACTCCTATCTCTTCATTTCTACCGGCACCCTGCTCTGATGGGACCTTTCAGGCCCCTCACTTTCAGCTGGAAGTTCTGTTGTTTTGTTCCTGGGGACTGAACCCAGGGGTGCTTAACCACTGTAGACACATCCCCAGCCCCTTTTTTATATTTAGAGACAGGGTCTTACTGAGTTGCTTAGGGCCTCAATAAGTTGCTGAGACTGGCTTTACCTGGAGATCCTCCTGCCTCAGCCTCCCAAATTGCTGGGAATACAAGCATTACAGGTGTGTGCCACCAAGCTGGAGATTCTTAATCTGCAGCTCCTGCACCCAGCTAATGACCTAGAAAAGCGACCACTGTGGGCTAAGTCCACAGCATGACTTTTGGATTCTGAGCTAGACCCCTTGTTTCTTTCATCCCCTCCTCACCAGAGTTGAATCAGGACTGGAGTGATCCATGTTATAGGATAAATATAGTTAAACTGTAGAAACTGGTAATAGTTTTAAAAAACTTTAGCCTGTTTGTCAGTTTCCATTTAGCCTTCCTCTGGTAACAGATGGGTTACCGTGTGAGGAAGGAAAGTCACTTGAGGCGTGGGCATTGACTCCTGCATTATTCCTGATGTTGGCCTTAGTGAAGGCATGAGAACTCCCTTAGCTGAGTTTCTGAAGGCCCCCATCCCCTACCCCCAGTCACTTATCGTTACAAGACCTCTGAGACCCTCTGCACCTAAAGAGGAAATTGGGAGGGCATTGGGGGGTTTTTTGTTGTCATTGTTGTTTTTTTGCTAATCAATAGTAACTAAGGAATAATCTCTTGACATCAAGAAGCTGAAATTCTACTAGGTAAACAGGATTCACCCTCACCTTTCTGGCTAGAATTAAAATGCCACAACCTGGAGTTCAAGTCCCTTCCTAAATAGAGCCTCTTGCCTTATTGTCCCAGGTGATAACTTTTTAATCTAGTGATTTAGCATTTCCCCTAATGGCATCTGTTCTTTGTTCAGAAAAGAGCAGGATGACTCATGGTAGTCTGCCTTCTTCCACTTTGAGTCAAAATGTGTTCCCGCTCTAGATGACAAAAGTTAAACTGTTGCTTCTATACACAGTGTTGGACTTCTTACAAATTCTGACGGCTCAAGGACTCCTAGTTACAGGTTGCCTATTGTTAGAATCCCCTTTCTTTTTAAACACAAGTTATTTTACTGCTTAATCTGCAACCTCCTGCATATTGGTATTTTTAATATTTTTGTTTGCTTGGTTTTGGTTTTGTACTGGGCATTGAACCCAGGGCCTGTGCATGCTCTGCTTGCACTTTACTACTGGGCTACCCCCCAGCCTCTCCTGTGTATTTTGAGCTCAGATTTTGAGTGTCATGAAACCTAATTCTTCTCTCTGTTCCTTGTAGGATGGCTTTTGTCTCTTCTTCAGGACACCCTTACCGCTAACTTTTTGGAGAAGACTGCTAGTCCAGATTTTTATGTCGCTGCTTTTAACAACTGCCTTCCTCTGTTTATGGAAACAATTTTACAGAAAGTTCTGACATTTTTAACCCATTTTTACCTGTTAACCATGACCAGCTAAGTGACAATTTTAGGTGAGAAAAACCAGAACTCAGGAAAACCTCCTCCCCCAAACATTTTTACCTGCATGCTACAGGGAGTCGTGTGGTGATGATTTGGCCAGTGTTTCAGCTCTGGGGAAAAATTCAGGTGTGAGGACAAGGCCACAAGAAGCCCTTTTCCAAGTGGGAAAGTGGGGAGACTAAAGGCTCTTTGCTCCAAAGAACTGCAGAAGAAACTGCCTTCCGTTAACTGGGAAATGTGCTCTTGGCTGCATTTGGATGAGTGAATAGAAGCTACTCCTGTCCATCCACAATTTCAGGGCTGCTGCTAACTTACCATGGCTGTGGTTTTAGGGAATAATGATCCTCAGAGAAGCCTAAGTCCCAGTGCAGCAAAGAATGTGATGTTAATCCTTTTATAAGGAATTCTTTGAAATTGAATTATTTGAAACCTAAATTCTTTGATATCTAATTCCTGGGACATCTAGGCTTATAGAACTAATATTATTAGTTTTTTCCTCTGACTTGAACAAAATTTTAAGTAACTTCAAAGTTTTAATAAATGTATATCATTTTAAAGAAACTTAGCTGGTTTTCCCCTGATTCAATAAGACTTCATTGTATTTGAGTAACATGATAACCATTTTTCATTACCTCCTTAAATATACAACATGTAACCATGCTTTATTTTAAACACTTAATCAACACACAAGCTCATAAAAATCCTTCTGTTCCACCTTCCATTCTGCAGTCAACCCATCACCTACAAGATGGTCAACTGTGCCATGTCCCTCCAGGCCTTCCTGGTCACTAGTATACTTGCATTGTATAAAAGTGGACCTGCTCTTTTGACTTAGTCTTATGAGCTCTTGCACCTCAGAACATGCAGCTCTGCCATGCAGGTCTCTTATGAAGTATTCTCCCCTATGGCAGGATCGGCTGCTTTAACTGTCCCTCAGTTGTTAGGTGTGTTAGGGTGTTTCTCCTTTCTTGGGCTATTAGAAGCAATGTTGCATGGATTTCTTGTGTGTATATGCATATCCTTTCACAGATGCTGATCTACAGAATTCTAAAATTCCGAGTTTATACATATTAAAATTTGGCTGCTACTTCTGGGTGTAGTGGTGCACAGCTGTAATCCCAGTAGCTCAGGAGGTTGAGGCAGGAGAATTGCAAGTTCAAGAGCAGCCTCAGAGCTGAGGATGTAACTCAGTGGTAAAGTGCCCCAGTACCCACCCCCCAAAATTGGCTTCTTCTAATTCATTATTCCAAATTGGCTCTACCAGTCCAAATTTGTGTCAAGCAATGTGGATGCTTAGCTCTTCACATTCTTGCCAAAGTTGTCATTCCAGATGTTTGCCTTTATGGCTTTGGTATTTGGGGTGTCTTTAGGAAGGTCATCCTTGTCCTAAGATTATAAAGTATTCTGTGTTCTTTATTCTGTCCCTACTGATTGAAGGCATTCTCTTTTATTCTATTGATTTCTGTACTAACGGCACTATCTCAATTACTTTATTTCACAGTGTATTTTAATATCTCATGAGATAAATCTAACCCCTTACCATTGTTCTTTCCCAAAGAACTCTTCGACTATTTTTGTGACTTAAGGTAAATTTTAAACGTAGCTTATAAAGAATCCATAAGTGAAATAAGCCAATCCCAATAAACCAAAAGTCGAATGTTTTCTCTGATATAAGGATACTAATTCACAATAGTGAGGGAGGGTCTAGGGAAGAATAGAGGTACTTTGGATTAGACAGGGGAGTGAAGGGAGGATAGTAGGATGAACTGGACATTATTACCCTATGTGCATATATGATTACACAACCAGTGTGATTCTATATCAGGTATAACCAGAAGAATGAGAAGTTATACTCCATTTATGTGCAATGTGTCAAAATGTATTCTGTTTTGTATAACTGATTAGAACAAATTTTTTTTAAAAATCCATTCAGACATTGCTTTAGTATTTGAGATACATAGGTAGTGTTTTACAATATTGCGTCTTCCCTTCCAAGAACCTAACTCCTAACTGACTTATCAGTTCTCCTATGGTTCTTACCACATGTCTTCTATCTCTGGCTTCTGATGCTGATGGGAATGAAATGTTGTTTGCATTCTCCAGAGCCATTCTCTCTTGTGATGACAACTTGGGCATCTTCCTTCCTCTAGGACTATGTAGCTCTGGTGGGGTCAACTCCTCCCCACTTTACCACAACCCAGATCTGGCCTGACAGAGTCTACTCCTGAGCCAGTTAACAGGACTCAGCCCCTGGGTTTCTGTGGGGGAGACTCTGGAGCACCACGTGTAGAGAATCTGCTTGAAGGGAAGACCACACAGAATGGAAGAGTCCAGACACCCGCCCAGGAAACTGCTCTGGTGTTAGAGCTCCAGTCTCAGGATGTGACTACACCTGAAACTAGCTGGGACCCAGATTTCCTTTTCTACTTAAGCCAATTGTTGGTACACATGAAACTGAGTTTCCTCACAGACATGCGCAAAGTTAAAAAGAACTCATGTGACACTTACCACCAGCTCTATTTAGCATTTCAAACTAGGAATTTAAGATCCCTGGGAAAACAGTTGGCTATTTCTACATTTGTGCTGTAACAAATACACTAAACTTCCTAACACAATGGTTCTTCCTCACTCAACTACCACTAAGTATAACTTATTAATGGACTAGGCAACTTGATTATTAGCTATTAAAATAGAGGTAAACAAATTGTCCCTTTACTCCTTATGTATTTTATTTCTTGGATGCTTCATGTAGTTTTCTAAATATTTCTGGTGAAACAAATTCCAATTTCATGATTCTGTTATGTTCATGTATATTTGCATGCTTTTCTGTTAGAGGCCACCACTGACCAAATTTGGTACAAGTTGATGTCAAATATAATAAAGATTATAACTCTTTGATAAAGTAAACTATGAGCCCCTGCTGATATGAGTAAATAAATAACCAAGAGGAGAAGGGAAAGTCATTTCTCGAAGGGGCCTGCTTCCTTTTAGTGATAGAAAAATATTAACATTGAATTGCCCTTTATAGTACTTTGCTTTTACATGTTGTAGTCATTTGACTTTCAAAAATTTTTTAGCAAAACAAGATTTTAATGGGATGAAACTTAACTCTTTACCCTTTTACCCTATCAGTTTATCAAAACATTACTTGAAAATGTCAATGTTAATAGGAAATTGATTCTTCAACGTTTTAAAATTTTTATTATCAAAAATTGAATGTTTTGAAGCTTTAGTTTAAAGCATAAATGTTCAGGATGTCTTCAACTAGATACATCTTAACCTTCCCCTTCTCAAATTCTATTGAAAAAATATTACAAGTAGCTGGACATGGTGGTGAATGCCTGTAATCAGAGAGTCTTGGGGAGGCTGAGGCAGGAGGATTCCAAGTTCAAAGCCAACTTCAACAACTTAGTAAGGCCCTAAGCAACGTAGCGAGACCCTGTCTCTAAATAGAATATAAAAGGACTGGATGTGTGGCTTAGTGGCTAAATGCACCTGGGTTCAATCCCCAGTACCAAAAAAATGTATATATCAATATACACACATACATAGGTGTGTATGTGTATGTATGTATATGTATTTATATATATAATATATATAGCAACTCAAAAAACAATTTTAAAAAATTAATAACATTAGCAAAGTGGGGAGAGGTTCTATTAGAGAATGGATTCACTGTCAATGGGAGAAAATTGACAGTGGAACCCAGGATTGCTGAGAGATCTCCAGCTCTGCTTCAGGGAATAAAGATCATCTTCAAAATCAGTGATGTTTCTTTCCCACAAAGCAGGGGCTCACTCTTGGCCCCAGAAGGCTTGGCTGGTCAGTCTAGATGAGGAGCTCTCGACTCCACGTAGAATCACGGGGGACTTTCTGTCAATGCCAGGCCTCCCCACCTCCCCCCAGATTCCAATATTGTTGGTCCCCCTGACACCTACACCATTCTCAGGTGACCCTGCTTGGCAGCCAGGATTAAGCACTACTGATTTAGATCCTCATCAATAACTAGTAACTAACCCCAAGAGTCACCAAACTTTAAGAGAAAACTCAAACTGCATAGAAGCAACAAAACAAGGAAAGAACATTCCCAAGAAAGCAGACTCAAACAACTAAAAATTTCAAAGAAGCCAGGCACTGTAGTGTCCTAGTTCAGGAGACTGAGGCAGGAGAACTTCAAGTTCAAAGCCAACCTCAGCAATTTAGTGAAGTACTAAGCAATTCAGTGAGACCCTGTCTCTAATTTAAAAAAAAAAAAAAAAAAAAAAAAAAAAAGGCTGGGGATGTGGTTCAGTGGTTAAGCACCCCTCTGTTAAATTAAGAAAAAAAAAAAAACTTCAAAGGAAACAGAAACCTCCAATTTTGAGAGGCTTCCAACCATTTAAAAGATCTTCCCAAGATAAACGATTTTGGAAATTAAAAATATTACTGAAACCAGGCACAGTGGTACATGTCTGTAATGCCAGCACCTTGGGAGGCTGAGGCAGGAGGATCTCAAGTTCAAGTTCAGTCTCAGCAACTTAGACCCTGTCTCAAAAATGGCTGGGGGTGTACCTCAGTGGTAAAGTGCCCCTGGATTCAAACGCAGCACACACACACAAAAAAATTACTGAAATACTAGTATGGACAAGAGACTGGGGTTCATCTCCAACACCACAAATATAAATGTATGAAATAAACTTGCTGGACATTACTTTTATAACAACTTTTTTTTGAAAGGGTATATGTTACAGTTTTATGTATATTTTTATTGTGATAAATTGGTATAACAATGACTATCATTTTAAAATGCACTGAATAATTCAGTGTTTTTTAGTGTATTAACAGTGTTGTACAACCATCACCTTTGTCTAATTCCAGATATTTCCATCACCTTAGAAAGAAATTCCACATCCATTATCAGTCACTCCCAAATCCCCCCCCCCCAAGACCCTGGCAACCACTACCCTACTGTGTCTCCATGGATGTGCCCATTCTGGACATTTCACGTAAACAGATAACTTGCTGCTTTTTGTCTGACTTCTTTCATTTAGTATAGTGTTTTCCAGATTTATCCACATTGTGGTATGTATTAGTAGTCAATCCTTTTAGGGTTAATTCTCCATTATGTTAATATGACACTTGGTTTAACCATTTGGCAGCTAATGGACACACGGGTTGTTTTTATTTGCTGGTTATTATAAATAAGTTGCTATGAATCTTCTTTCACAGGTTTTTGTGTGGACATATTTTCCGTTCTCTTGGGTATATGCCTAGGAATGGAATTGCTTGGTCTTGTGATTTCCTGTTTAACATTTTGAGGAACTGCTACACTGTTCTTCACACTATTACATATTCCCACTGTTACTGAAAGCTCAGTCCTTGTCCCCGATGCCAATGCAATAACAAGGTCAAGGTTTTGAGGAAAAAGAAAAAAGGAGATTTATTGTTTTGCTAGCAAAGAAGAAACACAGGGGACTCTGTCCCAGAGGCTGTGATTCTGCCCATCCGGGAACAAGGTGATTCAAACGTGGCGTTCTCCGATGTTCTCTGTCCGGAGTTGTAATTCATTTGTTAATATGGGGGATAGGCATTTCTGAGATCTTCTTGTGTCATCCTCAAAGTACGTACTTCCTTTGCTGGGTGTGTGCTCAAGGAGAGATGACTCTGCCTAGGATGGGGAACAAAGGTAATCTTGTTTCCCCTGAGATTAGGGGGGTTTGGAGAGAGGAAGAGAAAGAAACACGCTTTTAAAAACAAGTCTTGAAAATCAGGATCAGTTCTTCATTCCCCTGGCGTTGAATATTAAACACCTGAGAAATGCGAAGGCAAGAGCAAAAAGTTTTATTTAAAGGATAGAACAGAGAAAGAGACTCTTCTGAGAGGAGGGGGCCTCGAGCTGGTGCCCAAGGAAGTGGGGGTGTCTTGCCCCTTTTTATAAATTTCAGGTTTCTTTTCTTCTCATGCTCCCTCCTCCCCTCCTGCCTATGTGGCCAAAAGGTGGGAATGACCAAGGTGGGAAAGGAGCCCCCCAGGAGGTGCTCATTACAAGTCCTTGCTGGGAGGAACAATTCCCTGGAGGCAGGTAACCTTGGCAACAGGTTTTGAGGAGGGAGAAGTATCTAGAGGTATTAGCATTTTATTTCCTTTTGAATTAGCCCTTATCTTACCCAATCATTTATTATCTATTCTATATGTCCTTTGCTCTTAGCTTAGTGGCAGAGCAGCAAGGGTTATGTTTGAATCATAAAGTGGATCACTGTTACACTGTGACTAAAAGACCTGACAAGAATCATTTTAGAGGAGGAAAAGTTTATTTGGCACTAACGGTTTCAGAGGTCTCAGTTCACAGGTGGCCAGCTCCATTGCTCTGGGCCTGAGGTGGGGCAGAACATCATGCCCGAAGGGCATGGAGGAGGAATGCTTAGGACATGGCCACAAGGAAGCAGAGAGAGCTCTGCTCACCATTGTAAGGAATCCCACGGAAACCATGCTGGACACGGGAAATCACATAAGGGAGTTATTAAGCAAACAGAGTGTCTCCCTGCAGGGTAAGAGAGAAAATGAGAGGAAAAGAAAGGGAAAAAGAAAGGGCATGAGCTAGAGAGAGAGTGGAAAGTGAGGAGGAGAAAGAGAGTGAGTCAGGGGGAGAGAAAAGCAAGAGAGAAAAGATGGTGCAGGTAGCTACCCTTAAGCAGTTGAATTCTGCTGGGCTAACAGGAGACCAATAACAGAGAAGGATACTTGGAAGCTGACTGATGAACCAATAGCTAGCTAGGATGTTCACAGACTGACAGTAGTCGGAGGCGGGGAAATGGCTGCAACAGAAAGGGTGGGGAGAGCAGCTTTGTACATTACAACCATGGACAAAATATAAACCACAGAGTCATAAGTACCTCCTTCAGCCTCACCCTACCTGCCTACAGTTAAACCCAGTTAATTCATATTAGGGAATTAATGCACCGATTGAATTAAGGCTCTCCTAACCAATCATTTCACCTCAGAACTTTCTTGCATTGTCTCTCATAGGAGCTTTTAGGGGATACCTCACATCTAAAAACTAACATTCAATATTTGAAATTCAAAGGAATTGAAAATGTGGGTGACTACAGTCTATGAAAACCCTGAGGCAAAGCACCAATGTCTCGGGTTGGGCACTGCCATCAGCCCCCTAGAGCATTGCTCATCTAGGGAACGTGCTTATGTGCTTATGGCTCACTACAACCAGCAAAGTAGTCACGTGGCATTGTGACCCTCACGCAGGGGCTTCCAATTGCAAGGCAAACTGCCTCCACTTCCTCGCTCCTCCCAGCCACTGCCCTGGTGTTATGAATTTCCTTTTGTTCTGTGGATATTTAATCTAGTGCTGTCCCAGCATGAATCTTCTGTAAATTTTGACTCTTATTTGGCTATCCTGTGCCTTTGACAAGTCACCTAAGGTCATCCACCCAAGCCCATCAGTGGTGGTGATATGCCCAAAGCCTTTGGAACATGGCCTGCTTATAAAGATTTTATGATGTTATGTTAACCGAAGCTCCTGTAGCCCAGTCCTAAGTCAAGTCCTGCCTCAGGCAGGTCCCCTATGCCTGGAGGGAAATAGGAAGAGACTCTGGTTCAGGGAGATGGCCCCTCCATTCTGCTTAAAAACCTAGTATCCATCCCATGCCCCAGGTTAAGACCCCCTAACTATCTTAAGAGTTGAGCCACAAGAAGGCCATTCCTCTTGACTTGGGCCTAGAGGTGGCCCTAGGAGTCTAAAGAGAAGTATAGGATTGTGAAGGGGCCATCAGTTTGCATTTATTATGTGCTAAAAATTAGTTTCAAAGGCTTGGTTTTCTGTGCTTGTGTTTTTAAGTAACAGGTTAACCCAGGTTCTGACCACCTCATAAAGAAGGAATCTTTCAGCATTTGGTTTTTCCTCACAAGGTTGGAAAATGCAAAGAGAAAGAAGAAATGTGTGTCCTGTGCCCTCATACTTTATCCTGTGCTGATGCCATGGAGGTCCCTGTTCTTGTTAGCACAAAAAGACCAGGCAGGACCGCAAACCTCACGCATCAACTCAGCTCCCTATTCGGGGGGATGAAATGGTGCCCGTGGACCCAACCTCCTGGCGGAAGATGAGCCACTGAACAAAGAAAGGGACTGGGTTCATATAGGTTATCTTGAGGGGTGGTCTAGTGAACACATATCAGTTTGCTTGGACACTCAGGAATGTGAGCTTTTTTGGTCAAGGTCTGTGGGAAGGATCTGAAGAGGATTTACTTTGGAGAAGATAAACGCCTCCTAGAGACTTTCTTTTGAGGATGATAAAACATCCTCTTTGCCTGCAACCAGCATCAGGAAAACATTTGAATTGGGAGATGAAAGCTGTCAATGCACAGCCTTCATTTTTACTCCCTTTTCTTTTTCTCAGCCCTTATTATTTGGGGAATTTCTTATGATCCACATCCATTACTTCTGACCTTGGGATTACAGTGACGCTGACCTTGACTTCCCCATACAGCCAGGAGACCCTGTTCTAATCCTGCTTCCAAGGTGGAGTCTGTCTTGCAATTCACCTTCCTCTCCTCAAAGCGGGGCCAGTACTCTTTAATAGTCTCTATGCCCTTGATTGAGTAGCCCGTGAGTGTCACTTGAAGAGATGTAGAGGTAAATTTTAAGACATTCCTCAGGTCTTCATTAGACTATATTAGAATACATATTAGAATCACCTGAAGTACTTGTAAAACCGGGGCTGCCTCTGCTGGTCCTGGGGATTTAATTTGGTTGGTTTAGGTGGATCATGGCATGACTAGGTTCTAAAAGTTCTCCAGGTGACTCTAACCTGCAGCCATTGTTGTGCATCCAGGGCTGTGAGCTGCCGTATTAAATGACTATCTGACAGTTATCCTTTCAAAAACTCCATTTGAACTCAATCACATTAATTAACCTAGCTAAGACTTCAGTTGTAAGATACTTAAAATAGGCACATGCACTTTGAATTAGATGAATGCCAACTTTTTCAGAATTATAATTGACAGAATCAAATATATCAATAAGGTCTGTTGGGGAAAACAGTTCCTAGGCTCCTCCCTTCCTTTCCCAGTCCCAGAGACAACTTCTTGCCATTCTTTTAGTAGATTCTTTCAGTATTTGTCTCTGTATCTTTAAATAGGATGCTTAGATTTTATTTCTTGATGTTTTTTTCTGTTGGGGACGTTGTCAATTTTCTTTGCACTGTGATAGGTACATCCTCCCCACCCCCATCTCTTGCCACACACAAAATTTCCATTCCCCAACCCTACTTAATACAATTATAATTTTAGTTCAGTCAATATTCATGTTTTACATTATAATTGTGTATGTTATTCCTAACTAAGCCATGTAATCAGCTCTGATAAGTTCATTCTTGCACATTTATTTCCTTAAGTTAATAATTGCCTTAATTTTTTTTTACTGGATTAGTTTGGACTAGCTTTCTATAAACTTCTGGGAAATCCACCCTTAAATTCTCTACCAGCTGTTTAAGTTTCCCCCTAACATTTATTCACACGGGATGTTTTGTAAGTTTCATCCTCTCCTGAAGAACTTGCCAGAAACTTCTGCCTGGCTCACACCAGGACTGACCACCTCTGTGCCAGGTTTGCAGTTGTCACCCTGTCCCTTCAGTGTCATGGACCCAGGATTTCCTTCACTTTTCTCCTGTACTGGATCCCCCATTTCTATCCCTAGCTGGCCTTTCCTGGTCTATGCCCCCATTCTAATGGAACTCACCCTGCAATAACTTCCTGACCACTAGTACTTAGGAGGTGAATATTTACAGTCTTGCTTGTCTGAAATGTCTTTATTCCACCCCCACAGTTGATTATTGCTTCATCTGGATTTAAAGTTTTAGATTGTTCATTAATTCCTTCCGAATTTTAGAGAGGCCTCTCCATTTTCTTCCAGTTCCCAAGGTTTTTCCATGTTTCTCTCCTTTCTAGTGTTGATTCCTGGTCTTTTGGGGGGACAAAGGGGTACTAGGGATTGAACCCAGAGGTCCTCTGCCATTGAGCTACATCCCCAGTTCTGTTTAGTTTTTATTTCAAGACAGGATCTCTCTCCCTAACTTGCTTAGGGCCTTACCATGTTGCCCTGGCTGACCTCAAACTAGTGATCCTCCTGCCTCAATCTCCCAAATTGCTGGGATTACAGGTGTGCCCTACTATGTCTGGCACTTTCATATATATATATATATATTTTTTTTTTTTTTCCTCTCCTCTCCAGGAGCCTACAGGATCTTTTCTTTGATCCCTAGATTCTGAAATTTCACAATGATGTGGTTATATTTTATCCACTGTTCTGGGAACTAGGTGTAGCCTTTCAACCTGGAGACTCATGTCCTTCTATCTTGGGAGATTTTCTTGGTTCGGCCCACTGATCTTCTATCACTTTTGTGTTATCTGCTCCCACTCCTCTTAATATTTGGATATTGGGTTTACTTTGTACCATTGCATTTTCTTATTTTCCTACCTCTTGGTTTTGGAGTTTTGTACTAGATTCTTCAATTTTATCATTCTTTTTCCTTTTCATGTTCTTAGTTTTTTAGAGCTCTTTTTGTTTTCTAAACATTCCTTCTTACAGTATATTCTTTTCTGTTTCTTGAATGCATAATCTTTCAGGGGCTGTTAAATATTCTTCTTGCAGTCCTTGTTCCAGTTGCACCCCCACCATTTATCACTTTAAAAAATTTTTTTTTTTTTGCTTTCTTTTATCTTAGAGGCTTTCCTTGGGTGCTTTGTAATCTTAGATTGTTGGCCTGTATCTAAGGACAGGGGGCTAAATAAAATGCTGGTTGAAAGCTTTAAGGATGCTAATCAGTGTACTCCACTGTCAGGTGATCTGGCTGGGCTGAATATTGTAGAATCCAAAGTTGTTATTCTGAGAGTCTTCTCCAGAGGATCAGATTCCCCAAAGACCTTTCTCATCTCTTGTGAAAATTAGTGACCAAAACGGATGAAGATTCTTGACCTTGACCTCATGAAACTTACATTCTAATGGTAGGTGACAGGGTCAATAAATATAATTAGTAAATATGATATGTTAGAAAGCAACGTATGACTGTTGGTAGGATTGTAAATTAATATAACCACTATGTAAATCAGTGTGGAGGCTTCTCAAAAGATGAGGAATTGAACCACCATATGACTCAGTTATGCTACTCCTTAGTATTCATCCTAAAGAATTAAAGGTATTCTGCTGTAGTGATACCTGCATACCCATGTTTACAGTAGTACAATTCACAGTAACCAAACTATGGAACCAGCCTAGATGTCCATCAATGGATGAATGAATAAAGAAAATGTGATGAACGTATACAATAAAATAATGGGGTTTTATTCTTTCATAAAGAAAAATAAAATTGTCATTTGTTAATCCAAAATAAACCAAACTCAAAGTTAAGGGTCATGTTTTTTCTCTCCTTATGCAAGCTGGAGAGGGAAAAGGAAAAGAAAGGGGGGTGAGGTCTCATAAAAATCAAAGGGAGATCAGTAGAAGAGAGGAAAGTGACCAGGCAGAGGGAGGAACAAAAAAGAAAATACTGGGGAATGATGTTGTCCAAATTGTATTATTATATTGTGCACATGCACAAATACGTAACAATGACTCCCACCATTATATATGATTATAATGTACCCAAAAAACTAAACACAGAAAAAATAAGGCAAGTAGAAAGAAAGAAAGAAGAGAAAAGAAAAGAAAAAGAAAAAGAAAAAGAAAAGAAAGAAATGTGTTCTATGGGGGAGAGAAAAACAAATAGAACAGAGTAAGGGAGACCCAGGAGTAGGTGGGAAGGGGTTGTCATCCTCATTGAAAATAAGATTTTAACAAACATTTCCAAGGAACTAGCCAAACAGACATCTGGGAGAGGAACACTCTAAGCAGAAGAAATGGAAAAAATTGCCTTGAGAAAGAAGCGTGTGTGGCATGTTGAGGAACAGTATAAAGGCCAGAGTGGGTGGGGACAGAATGAGCGGGACTGAGTTGAGACAAGGGAGCGGGTGGAGAGTGCACATCATGTGGCCTCTGGGCTGTGGTAAGGACTTTGGCTGTCACTTGAGGAGGGATGGGGGGTGATGCAGAGTAATGACATGTCATTTAAATCTCAACACTACCGTGTAGAACACAGGATAGCGTTGAGGACAGAGACAGGAAGACTGGTGGGGAGTAGTGGGGAGGTTACTGTCACGCAGTTGGTAAATGGTCACGGCTTCAACGCTGGCAGTGACAAGGGGTCAAATTCTAGATATATTTTGAATTTGGAAATGATAGGACTTTCTGAGAAATAAGAGACATAAGTCAAAACAAGTCTTTTGGCCAGGGTAGCAAGGGAAATGAAGTTGCATCATGAGATGGAAAACACTAGGGCAGGGTGGCTGGGCTGGGAGGGGACTTCAAAAGTGCAGTTTTGGATTAACGTGAAAGGCGTGGTTTCAAGGATCGTCCCAGACTGACCACAAACTGAGGAGCAGGCACAGTAATGGGAGCCTTGCTGGGAGGCTGTGCAATCTTGACTCATCAGAGAACTACTGGGTCCAGCAAAGATGGATATGGAGGAGCAAGTGGTGAGGCAAGAGGAAAAGTGAGATAGCCTGAGGTTCTTAGGAGCCAGGGGAAGAAAGTGTCCCTTAACCATTCATTCCATCATGGCCAGCTGCAGTGTTCAGGTTCAGTAGATTATAATCGTGCTTTCCATAGTGTGCGTACACGTGCACAGGCACAGGCTAACTCGTGCTCCACAGCACTGGTGAAGAAGTTAGAGTGGATCCATCACTGGAGCAAGTCTCAGCCATTTGTTTTATACCTCTGTTGAAGATAAAGTGCAAACCTCTTACTCAGTGCAATTTTCCCACTCATCTATGTTCATGGATTCCCTTAATTGTCTTTCTGGTTGTGTTTAACCTCCTTAGTTCATCACTCTCAAGTGTTGAACAGATAACCTCCAGTAACCCTTTCTTCCCAATCACAGTATTTGTCACCAATTATCTATAAGTTCACACCAACCAACACACAAGCACAAGAATTTGGTGACAGTGGTGACTGAGAAAGGTAAGATCATGGCTAGAAACAACCTCAGATTTATAGCATCCCAGAAGAATCAATGATCAAGGAAAACATCTCTCAGTATATATATGATTTTTAGAGGAGGTCTCTGATTGGTCTTTCCTGTCACACACCAATCACTGCGTGAGGAGATTGCACAATATGATTGGTCAGGACAGGATCATGTGCTCACCTTTGATCAGGAGTGGGGAGCAGCCATTTACAACTGCAAGATGTAGTTAGGAGATTCTTGAAAAGGGCAATGTTACCAGGAGAGGTGGGTTAGGAGTGCTGGCATCCCAGACCAATAAATGGACACTAACTTGTTTGTTTTATGCAACAAAAGTCTGTGGGCATCTACATGGGTCAGATGCTATACCAGGAACTTTCAGGTGTGGCTAGTTCAGCCAAGCATTTCAATAGTAAAAATGTTCAGAAGTACATTGCAGGTGAGCAAAATCAAGACTCAGAATTGCAAATAATTTACCCAAGATCCTAAAGTCATTTGTGGAGCAGGCATATTGACTCATTTTTGCACTTTAAGTCAAGGGTCTTCCCATTCTGTTAGTCACTACGAGTCTATAGTTGAGAACTATTGACAGAAGGCAAGAAAAGGAGCTAGCTAAAGGGTGGTAGGACACTGAGATAATGGGTTGGAAGATAAGGAATGCTGAGCTTGACTTCAGCCGTGTTAGGTTCCAAGAAAAAACTCAAAATACAATTGGAAGACTCTCATTGCAGACCCAGAGGTTTGGCTCACCTATGCCCAGTCTCAATTTCCTTGTTTCTTTGATTCTACATTTAGAATTAGAAAGGCTACCCAGTGGCTTTCCCAGGTGACACCTGGAGCTAGATGTGGTCATGTGACATATCCTAGCCAAGGAAATGTTAGTAAAGGTATAGAACTGGGTTCTGAGAAATCTTTAACTTGGTAGTGCAAAGAGACAGACATTGCCAGCATGGTCCCTTCTTCCTTCTCCTTGCCTTGAATATGAGTTCATATGGATAAATATGAAACAGCTTATAACATGAATATAAATATGTAACTATAATAGTTATGTTGAACCCACAAGGGAAATGCAAAATAATCATATATTATTCCCAATATTTTTTAGCCACTGAACCAATACCAGAAAACTTCATGTCTCCAAAATTTTTGTCACATGAGAAAAATGAATTTTCATTTTCTAAGCCTCTATAGGTTGATTTTTTTTCCTGTTACTTTCAGTCAAATACATTCCAAACTGATACATATCTGCAGACAGTTGGTCTTTAATTCATGGTTGGCTGAAGGGAGGAAATGAGAGACTTGAGCTCATGGATGTCATGTGAAACCATGTCTTCTCAAGATGGGGAAACTAAGATGAGACAGGAGAACACCCAGGTCCCTCTTGGTATCTTCAGAATATCTGTAGAAAAGGGTTAGGAGAACCAAGAGGAGCTTCCTTCAAAGTGGGTAGAGTAACATACAGAGGAGCTTGGGGAGATGAGATGCCATCTGCCTCGTGGAAAGAACACGTGAAACCCCACCACACAAAGCCCCATCTATTCTTCACAAGTTTAGAGAATTGCATAGGAGGGAAGGTGTAGCATTTGTTAAAACAGCCAAAGAGGGAAAAGACCTAAGAGCTCTTCTCTGAAATACGGTCATACATTCATTTGTGCTCTTCCCTGTTACATATGTTGATCCAAAATAATCACCAAGCAAACTGTGCTCCCATAGCAGACTACACTGGAATGCCAGGTTTGAAATAGGAAGCAAAAGAACAGGTAAAAACACAAAGATTATTTCATCCTAAGAATTGGGAGCCTTCTAGAAACAAATGCATTTCAGCATGATTATAATTGTGTTTCCATCACCAAAAACTCAAGAGTAAATTTGATTTAAAAGTTATGTATTTAGAACTAAGCACATGTCCAGAAAATGCCTAATTTGGCTAAGAAATTTATTTCCTGCTGAAAAAGGTCAAATAAAGGGGTCACCAGGGACATTTCCCACACACAAGATTCTTTTATCCTGTGTGTACCATTAGGAAAGAAGTGTCCCCCACTAGAGACAGGCCTATTATTCAATGAGTAAAGACTATTTCTCAGAAATCAGTTGAGAAAGAGAGAAGTTGGGTTTGTTGTGGTTTGACAGCTCTGACCACAGACTTTTTACCACAACTATTTATATTTTTAGAGCAGCTTTCCAGTAACTGTGAGCAACTCTCAAGATTGGTAATTGCTTGAGGAGGCCTGTGACTACAGAGACTCTTCTGAGACCCAGGGCCCGTCCCCCAAGGAGGTGGAAGTTGGGAGGTGGGATAGATAAAACACCAAAAGATAGCAAGGGTGCTGGAACGGACGAAGGAGAGGGCGCCTCACGGGCACAGTGCAGCCAGGTGACCTGGTGCAGGCTGAGCAACCGCCTGGAGTGTGCTGGGCAGTTCTGCTCCCGGACAGAGGACAGTCAGATACAGCCCTGCTCTCCCAAGGCAATCTGCGGGGACGAGATAAAGCTTTCAAATTCTTAAAATGTCTGGCTCCTCTCCAGGCCGAGGCAGGGCCACACAGCCTAAGCTGCTGCTTCAGTGGGCTGGTTTACCTCCTGTCTGATCCCAGAGGAGAAAAGAAGCGAATACAGAGGACGAGCATCCCCTGACTATCAGCAGGGTTCGGCCTACCCTCTTCTGAGGAAAATTTAAATTTTCTCTCAATCTTAGCTCTTTACCCATTAGACCTACAATTTTTGATTACTCACTCATTTTTATTTACATACAATTAGGTCCTTGCAATATGTTACAAGCCAATCCTCTTTATATGCAAACTTTTCAAGAATCTCAGCCTATATAAAACAAATTGTCTTTAAAGTATATTTAAAATAATGGGACACAAATGCCTTATGATACTTTGTTTCCATGTAGCCACTTAAAATTATCATTATGATTCTATACCCCTCCTGGACAGAGTGGAATTTGGTACAACTTCTTTTTGTTATTTTTTAGACATTTATTATGAAAATTTCAAAAACAATTTTAGAGAAAGTAACATAACGAATCCTCACATGCCCATCACCAAGCTTAAACAATTTTCAACTTTGGCGGATCCTTTTTCTTCTATACCCTCCCTCACTCCCCATATCTTCATTTATGCTCATCCCAAGCCTCTCCATGCAAGCTCCTAAGTCCTCTGACAAGCACTCCCGTGTGGTCTCCGGTAGTTCTTTGCTTGCTAATATAACCAGGTTCCGGGTTCATCTTGTACTTTACTTGCCCCAAATAGGAATTGGTCATTGCCTTTAAACAGGAAACTGTTATCTAGAGACCACAGTCTGGGTTCTCAAGGTGCTATTGTCCCTGATCTGGTCACTCTTTCCAGGTGACAATGCCTATCTTGCAGTTATTCTCAGGCTCTACTGGTCCTCTGAACTCACATGGCTACAGTAGGCCACACTTGACATTGACTTCATTTAAAATAAGGATTCAAAGGCAGCTGGGTGTTGTGGTGCGAGCTTGTAATCCCTGGGGCTCAGGAGGCTGAGGCAGGAGGATCATGAGTTCAAAGCTAGCCTCAACAATTTAGCAAAGGCCTAAGCAACTTAGCAAGACCCTGTCTCTAAATAAAATAATTAAAAGAGCTGGGGATGCTCTTTTAATAAAACAATTAAAAGAGCCCCAGGGGTTCAATCTCCAGTACCAAAAAAAAAAAAAAAGCTCAAGAGCAGGAAACACAGCACACCATACACCAGTTGGGTAGCAGGTGGCATTTCTTTAGCCCTTGCCTCCAAATAAAATAAGGTTCGCAGATAAAATACAGGATAACTGATTATATTAGAACTTCAGATAAACAGCAAATTAAAGCCTCATATCCCCATTCGCTGATATCTCTAGTAATGGTTTAATAGGAATAGTGCCCATGGGGAGACAGCTCTAACTCTAAATCATAATACTCAGAAGCCACAGCTCCCACCAGTTCTTTGCATTCACTCACTATCCTCACTGTCCAGATGCAGTGGGTCATTTTTACCACAAGCATGTTGCCTAGTAACACAACTTGACATTCCACTCTTATCAGGTTTCCAGGAGAACAGAGCTGGAAAATAAACACCGTAGAAAATGAGAAGTGAGGTTTTTTTTTTTTTAACCATGTAGATATGCAATTCTTTTCACTGGTCAGAGCTAGGAAAATAGAGATGGATGACAGATGGTAGATAGATAAGTGATAAAGTAGAGGTTAGTTAATATGGATAAAGAAATCTGGATGCAGTGGCACATGCCTGTAATCCCAGATACTTGGGAGACTGAGACCAGAGGATTGTAAGTTCAAGGCCAGATTCAACAACCTGGTGAGACCTATCTCAAAAAGGGCTGTGGGTGTAGCTCAGTGTTAAATCACCCTTGGGTTAATCCCTCATACTGAAGAAAATGTAAAAAAAAAAAAAAAAAAAAAAAAAAAAAAAAAAAAAAAGTGTATATATATATAAATGAATAATGAAAACATCATGAGCTGGGTGTCGTGCTGCATGCCTATAATCCCAGCATCTCAGGAGGCTGAAGCAGGAGGATCATGAGTTCAAAGCCAGCCTCAGCAACTTCAAGAGACCCTAAGCAACTTAGCAAGATCCTTTCTCTAAATAAAATATTAAAAAGATGGGGTCCAAGATGGCGGCCTAGAGGGTGACTGCACCCCCAGTCGCTCCAGAACCCAGGAGTTAAGAAGGGGAGGCATTGAGAGACTCGGACTGAAATAGAGCCACGGGTGAGTCTGCCCACTGGGTAAAGCTCGGCCCGGGTGGCAGGCACAGATAGAGGTGGTTTATCAGAGCAGGGCAGGGCAGCTAGAATCTTCCCCAGGTAGCCTTCCACACTCCGGCGGTGGGCTCCTCCCACACGGCCAGCTGCACGGTGCAGGCCCCCAGTGAGAGCCTTTCCGCACAGAGCCAGCTCCAAACCCTGGAACCAGTAGAGGACTAGGGGCAGCTTTCTTCGGATGCACTGCATTATCAAAGTCCTCCAAGACATCAGGCTACTGAAGGCTGGGAGGTGATACACTGGAAATCTACCGGGACACTATAAGCCAATAGCGGAAATCTGCAATATCTCAGGGTCCCACTGACAGCTGACCAATATGAGAAAACAAGGGAAGAAAATGTCCCAAACAAACCTAGATACTACATCAATAAAACCCAATGACAGCACAGCAGAAGAAATGTCAGAAAGGGAGTTCAGAATGTACATAATTAAAACGATCAGGGAAGCAAATGAGGAGATGAAAGAGCAAATGCAGGCATTGAAGGAGGAGATGAAAGAGCAAATGCAGGCATTAAATGATCGCACCAATCAACAGTTAAAAGACCAAATACGGGAAGCAAGAGATCATTTCAATAAAGAGTTAGAGATACTGAAAAAAAAGCAAACTGAAATACTTGAAATGAAGGAAACAATAAACCAAGTTAAAAACTCCATAGAAAGCATAACCAATAGGATAGAACACCTGGAAGACAGAACCTCAGACATTGAAGACAAATTATTTAATCTTGAAAACAAAGTAGGCCAAACAGAGAAGATGGTAAGAAATCATGAACAGAATCTACAAGAATTATGGGATATTATGAAAAGACCAAATTTAAGAATTATTGGGATTGAGGAAGGCTTAGAGAAACAAACTAATGGAATGAACAATCTATTCAATGAAATAATATCAGAAAATTTCCCAAATCTGAAGAATGAAATGAAAAAACAAGTACAAGAGGCTTATAGAACTCCAAACATACAAAATTACAACAGACCCACACCAAGGCACATTATTATGAAAATACCTAACATACAAAATAAAGACAGAATTGTAAAGGCCGCGAGAGAAAAGAATCAAATTACATTCAGGGGGAAACCAATAAGAATATCAGCAGATTTTTCAATCCAGACCCTAAAAGCTAGAAGGGCCTGGAACAACATATACCAAGCCCTGAAAGAAAATGGATGCCAACCAAGAATCTTATACCCAGCAAAACTTACCTTCAAATTTGACGATAAAATAAGATCCTTCCATGATAAACAAAAGCTAAAGGAATTTACAAAAAGAAAGCCAGCATTACAGAACATTCTCAGCAAAATATTCCATGAGGAAGAGATGAAAAACAACGATGCAAATCAGCAACAGGAGGCGCTAGCCTAAAGGAATAGCCAAATAAAGGAGAAACCAAATCATGTCAAAAACAAATATGAGTCAATTGACTGGGAATACAAATCATATCACAATAATAACCCTGAATGTTAATGGCCTGAACTCATCAATCAAAAGACATAGACTGGCAGATTGGATTAAAAAGAAAAATCCAACAATATGCTGCCTGCAAGAGACTCATCTCATAGAAAGAGACACCCATAGACTAAAGGTGAAAGGATGGGGAAAAACATACCATGCACACGGACACAGCAAAAAAGCTGGAGTATCCATCCTCATTTCAGATAATGTGGACATCAAGTCAAAACTAGTCAGAAGGGATAAAGAAGGACATTACATACTGCTTAAGGGAAGCATAAATCAGCAAGACATAACAATCATAAATATCTATGCCCCGAACATTGGCTCATCCACGTACATCAAACAAATCCTTCTCAATTCCAGAAATCAAATAGACCACAACACAATAATACTAGGCAATTTTAACACACCTCTCTCACCACTGGATAGATCGTCCAGAAATTGAATAAAGAAACTATAGATCTCAACAACACAATCAACAATTTAGACTTAACGGACATATATAGAATATACCATCCAACAAAGAATGAATACACTTTCTTCTCAGCAGCACATGGATCCTTCTCTAAAATAGACCATATTTTATGCCACAAAGCTACTGTTAGCAAATACAAGAAGATAGAGATACTACCTTGTACTCTATCAGATCATAATGGATTGAAATTAGAAATAAATGACAGAATAAAAAACAGAAACTTCTCCAATACCTGGAGACTAAATAATACACTATTATATGATGAATGGATAACAGAAGACATCAGGAGGGAAATTAAAAAATTCTTAGAAGTAAACGAGAACAAAGACGCATCATATCAAAATCTCTGGGACACTATGAAAGCAGTACTTAGAGGAAGATTTATTTCATGGGGCGCATTCAAAAAAAGAAGTAGAAATCAACAAATAAACGACTTAACACTACAGCTCAAAGCGCTAGAAAAAGAAGAGCAGACCAATAACAAAAGTAGTAGAAGACAGGAACTAGTTAAAATCAGAGCCGAAATCAACGAAATCGAAACAAAAGAAACAATTGGAAAAATTAACAAAATAAATAGTTGGTTCTTTGAAAAAATAAATAAAATTGATAAACCCTTAGCAACACTAACAAAGAGAAAGAGGGAGAAAACTCAAATTACTAAAATTCGGAATGAACAAGGAACATCACAACAGACACGAGTGAAATACAAAACATAATTAGAAGCTATTTTGAAAATCTATACTCCAACAAAACAGAAAACCTCGAAGACATCAACAAATTTCTAGAGACATATGAACTACCTAAACTGAACGAGGAGGACATACACAACTTAAATAAACCAATTTCAAGCAATGAAATAGAAGAGGTCATCAAAAGCCTACCAACAAAGAAAAGTCCAGGACCAGATGGATTCTCAGCCAAGTTCTCCAAAACCTTTAAAGAAGAGCTCATTCCAATACTCCTCAAACTATTCCATGAAATAGAAGAGGAGGGAACCCTCCCAAACTCATTCTATGAAGCCAATATCACCCTGATACCTAAACCAGACAGAGACACATCGAGGAAAAATTGGGGTAGTGGGAACATTCCTTAACATTATAAAGGCCATCTACGCTAAGCCCATGGCCAATATCATTCTAAATGGTGAAAAACTGAAAGCGTTCCCCCTAAAAACTGGAACAAGGCAGGGATGCCCACTTTCACCACTTCTATTCAACATCGTTCTTGAGACTCTAGCCAGAGCAATTAGACAAACCAAAGAAATTAAAGGGATACGAATAGGAAAAGAAGAACTCAAACTATCCCTGTTCGCTGATGACATGATTATATATTTAGAGGAACCTGGAAATTCCACCAGAAAACTTTTAGAACTCATAAGTGAATTCAGTAAAGTAGCAGGTTACAAGATCAATGCTCATAAATCCAATGCATTTTTATACATAAGTGATGAATCTTCAGATAGAGAAATTAGGAAAACTACCCCATTCACAATAGCATCGAAAAAAATAAAATACTTGGGAATCAATCTCACAAAAGAGGTGAAAGACCTCTACAATGAGAACTACAGAACACTAAAGAAAGAAATTAAAGAAAACCTTAGAAGATGGAAAGATCTCCCATGTTCCTGGATAGGCAGAATTAATATTGTCAAAATGGCTATACTACCTAAAGTGCTATACAGATTCAATGCAATTCCAATTAAAATCCCAATGATGTACCTTGCAGAAATAGAGCAAGCAATTATGAAATTCATCTGGAAGAATAAAAAACCTAGAATAACTAAAGCAATCCTCAGTAGCAAGAGTGAAGCAGTGGGTATTGCAATACCAGATCTTCAACTCTACTACAAAGCAATAGTAACAAAAACGGTATGGTATTAGTACCAAAATAGACAGGTAGATCAATGGTACAGAATAGAGGACATGGACACAAACCCAAATAAATACAATTTTCTCATACTAGACAAAGGTTCCAAAAATATGCAATGGAGAAAAGATAGCCTCTTCAACAAATGGTGCTGGGAAAACTGGAAAACCATATGCAATAGAATGAAATTAAACCCCTATCTCTCACCCTACACAAAACTCAACTCAAAATGAATCAAGGACCTCGGAATCAGACCAGAGACCCTGCATCTTATAGAAGAAAAAGTAGGTCCAAATCCAACTTGTTGGCTTAGGATCAGACTTCCTTAACAGGACTCCCATAGCACAAGAAATAAAAGCAAGAATCAACAACTGGGATAGATTCAAACTAAAAAGCTTTCTCTCAGCAAAGGAAACTATCAGCAATGTGAAGAGAGAGCCTACAGAGTGGGAGAATATCTTTGCCAACCATACTTCAGATAGAGCGCTAATTTCCAGAATCTATAAAGAACTCAAAAAACTCTACACCAAGAATACAAATAATCCAATCAACAAATGGGCTAAGGAAATGAACAGACACTTCACAGATGAAGATGTACAAGTAATCAACAGATATATGAAAAAATGTTCAACATCCCTAGTAATAAGGGAAATGCAAATCAAAACTACCCTAAGATTTTATCTCACCCCAATTAGAATGATGATTATCAAGAACACAAGCAACAATAGGTGTTGGCGAGGATGTGGTGAAAAAGGAACACTCATACATTGCTGGTGGGGTTGCAAATTAGTGCAGCCACTCTGGAAAGCAGTATGGAGATTCCTCAGAAAGCTTGGAATGGAAACACCATTTGACCCAGCTATCCCACTCCTTGGCCTATACCCAAAGGACTTAAAATCAGCATACTACAGAGATACAGCCACATCAATGTTCATTGCTGCTCAATTCACCATAGCCAGATTGTGGAACCAACCTAGATGCCCTTCAGTTGATGAATGGATAAAGAAACTGTGGCATATATATACAATGGAATATTACTCCGCAATGAAGAATGATAAAATTATGGCTTTTGCAGGCAAATGGATGAAATTGGAGAATATCATGCTAAGTGAGATAAGCCAATCTCAAAAAACTAAAGGACGAATGATCTCGCTGATAAGCGGATGAGGACATATAATGGGGGGTGGGAGGGGTTAGCATTAGGTTTAGGGTTAGGTTTAGGGTTAGGGATAAGGAGAGCGGTAAGAATGAAGGAAAGAAGGACTGTATAGAGGGAAAAGAAGGGTGGGAAGGGTGGGGGGAAAGGGAAAAAAAATAATCAAACATCATTGCCCTATGTAAACATATGATTACACAAATGGTATGCCTTGACTCTATGTACAAATAGAGAAACAACATGTATTCCATTTGTATACAATAATAAAAAAAAAAAAAAGATGGGGGATGTGGCTCAGTGATTAAGCACCCCTGGGTTCAATCCCCAGTACAAACACACACACACACACACACACACACACCACACACACACACACACACACAGGAAAACATTATGAGGTCATTTTGGCATTTCCATTCCAGTTCAGGGTTATGCTTTTTTTTTTTTAATTTAACTTTACTGATAATTGTCTCTATCTCTTATGCTAAAAATCCCACTTTTCAAAACACAAATGTTCATTTGCTTTTCTGTGCAATGTATACCCAACAATGTCAAGAATACTACTGCTGTCACAAATGATGTAGTTACTGAAAATAGTTTGGGATATTTCTGCAGTTCTTTTTGTCCCTAGGACAAATCCTACCAGGGATTTATGGTCACTATACATCCTTGAACTCTTCCTTCAAACATCAAAAAGTGTTCTTTCTTCTTTAGTTATCCATAAACTTGATATGAGGTTCATTTTGCTTCTAATTATTTAGGGTTCATTTTTTATTGGTGCATTATAATTGTACATAATGACAGGATCTGTTGTTACATATTCGTACATGCATGCAATATGACAATATAGTTTGACCATTGTTCCTCCCCAACATTCCCACTCCGTCCCCACCTCCCTTCCCACCCTTTCTCTATTCTACTGATCTCCCTTTGATTTTCATAGGATCACCCCCATCTTTCTTTTTCTTTTTCCTCTCTAGCTGCCACATATGAGAGAAACGTATGACCCTTGACTTTCTGAGTTTGGTTTGTTTCTTTTAACATAATATTCCCAAGTTCCATCTATTTTTCTATAAATGATGTAACTTCATTTTTCTTTAAGACTGAATAAAACTCTATTATGTATATGTACCACATTTTCTTTATCCATTATCCATTGATGGACACATAGGCTGGTTCCATAGTTTGGCTATTGTGAATCGTGCCGCTATAAACATGGGTATACACATAACACTATAGAATGCTGCTTTTAATTCTCCATCACTTTTTTTTTTTTTTCCTTTTTCAGTGCAGAGGACCAAACTTAGGGCCTTGCACATACCAAGCAGGCACTCTGCCACTTAGTAAATCCCCAATCCCTGATGCCTTTAATTCTTTAGGATAAATATCAAGCAGCAACATTGCTGGGTCATGGTCTCTTTTAAGGGAAACTTCATACTGATTTCTATAGTAGTTGTACTAATTTACAATCCTACCACAGTGTTTATTTTTCTTTATATCCTATATCCCCTCCAGCATTTATTATCATTCATATTCTGACCATTCTGACTACTGTGAGATGAAATATCAGTATAGTTTTGATTTGCCCTTCTCTAATTGCTAATGATTTTGAACATTTTTTCATGCATTTGTTGGCCATTTGTATTTCTTCTTTTGAGAAGGATCTAATTCATTTGCCCATTTATTAATTGGGTTATTTGATTTTATGGGTGTAAAGCTTTTTGATTTCTTTATATATTCTAGATAATATCAATCCCCTCTCAGTAGAGTAGCTAGCAAAGATTTTCTTCCATTTGTAGGTTCTCTCTTCACATTCTTAATTGCTTCCTTTGTTGTTCAGAAACTTTTTAATTTGATGCCATCCGTTTATTAACTCTTAGCATTAGTTCCTGAGCTTGGCATATTGCCTGTGCCTATATGCTGGAGTGTTAACCCTACATTTTCTTCTAGGGGTTGTATAGTTTCTGGTCTAATTTCTTGACTTTTGATCCAGTTGGAGTTGCTTTCTGTGCAGAGTGAGAGATAAGGGTCTAATTTCATTCTTCTACATATGGACAACCAGGTTCCCAGCACCATTTGTTAAAAAGGCTGTCTTTTGTTCAATGTATGTTTTTGGCACATTTGTCAAGGATCAGACGTAAATCTGTGGGTTTGTGTCTGTGTCTTCTATTCTGTATTATTTTGTTCTATGCTTCTGTTTTTATGACAGAACCAGGCTGTTGTTGTTACTCTAAACAAATTTGACTTCTCTAATTTGAAGTCAGGTATTGTGATGCCTCCAGCATTGCTGTTTTGGTTTAGAATTGCTTTGAGTATTCTGGGTCTTTTATTCTTCCAGAAAAATGTTAGGAGTCTTTTTCTAGTTCTGTGAAGAATGTCATTGGTGTTTTGATGGGGATTGTACTGAATCTGCTTTTGGTAATTTGTCCATTTTAACAATATTAATTCTGCCTATCCATGAACATGGGAGGTCTTTCCAACTTCTGAGGTCTTCTTCAATTTCTTTTTTCAGTGTTCTATAGTTTTCATTGTAGACATCATTCATCTTGGTTAGATTTATTCCTAGGTGTTTTGTTGTTTGTTTGTGTCTAGAAGATCATGAATGGGATTGTTTTCCTGATTTCTTTCTTGGTGTATTCATTGTTGGTATATAGAAAAGGTACTGATTTTTATATGTTGATTTTATAACCTGACACTTTGCTGAATTTATTAGCTCTAGCTAATCTAGCAGTCTTTTGGTGGAGTTTTTTAGATCTTCTAAGTACAATAATTTGGACTCTTCCTTTCCTATTTTTATCCCTTTTCCTTCCTTCTCTTGCCTAATTGGTCTAGCTAGAATTTCTAGCACTATATTAAATAGGAGTTGTGAGAGTGGACATCTTTGTCTTGTCCCAGATTTTCAAGTAGGGGTTCATTTTTAATTGTCTTTTAAATTATACAAATATTCTCATGATTTCAAATCCAAATCTAGAAAGTCTATTCAGAGAATCCTAGCTTCTATCCCTTAACCTTCAACCCTATTATCTCTTCTCTTTCCCCATGGTAAAAAAGTTTTGTTTTATATTTTATCCTTCTGATGTCAATTTTCACTATAATTTTAGCACCCCTTCTTAGGAGAACAGAGCATATTGTACACTGCTCTAACTTGCTTTTTTTCCATGTTCAATTTTTCAACATTTAGCTTTATCGATTCACATACATACAATTAACCTTAAGTATTACTCAATGATTTTAATATATTGAGTCATGCAAACATCACCACAATCAATTTTAGAATATTTTTATTCCAAAAGGAAACCATGCACCCATTATCCCTGTTTCTCCCAATTCCCCACCACAACCCTAAGCAACTGCTAAGTTACTTTCTTTCCCTATGGAATTGCTATTATAGACATTTCAAGTAAGTGGAATCATACATTATGGGACCTTTGGTCTTTTTTTTTTTTTTTTTTTTGTACTGGGATTAAACCCTGGAGCATTTTACCACTGAGACACATCCCCAGCCCTCTAAATTTTTTTTTTTTAGACAGAGTCTCACTAAGTTGCTGAGGCTAGTCTCGAACTTATGACCCTTCTGTCTCAGCCTCCCAGTTGCTGAAATTTGAGGTGGGCGCCAGCACTCATAGCTGACCCCTTTTTTCACTCAGCATGTTTTCAAGGTTCATCCACCTTGTAGCATGTACCAGCATTTTTTTAATTGCCAAATAATATTCCAGTATATGGATATGCCACATTTTATCTGTTTTTACCTGCTTTTCCCACTAAATAACATATTTAATATATTACTCCATGGTGTTAGGGATATTATCATTGGTACATCCCAGAGTAGATTTGCCCAACTTTTTAAAGTATTATTTTAAATTGACAAACAATAATTGTATATATTTATGGGTGCAATGTGATGTCTCAGTACATAGCTGCGTTATAAAATGAGCAAATAGGCTATTTAGGATGTTCATCGACTCATATATTTATCATTTTTTAGTGAGAACATTTAAAATCCTCTATTTTGAAATATACAACTCATTGTTATTAATGTTAGTAGTTGTGCTCTGCAACGAAGCCCCAGAACCTCTTCCTCCTGTCTCACTGAAACTTTGTACCCTTTGCCGAGCTGAAGGCTCCCCTTTCTACTACTCACCCCACCCCCACTCCTGGTAACCAGCATTCTGCTACTTCTGAGTTTGACTTTTTTAAATTCCACACCTAAGTGATATATGGTGTTTGCCTCTCGCTGCCTTTGCCATAGGTTATTTTTTTAGGAGTTGGGGATTGAACCCAGAGGCACTTTACCAATGACCTACATCCCCAGCCTTTTTTTTTTTTTTGAGACAGGGTCTTGCTAAATTGCTGAGGCTGGTCTCAAACTCGAGATCCTCCCATCTCAGCCTCCTCAGTTGCTGGCATTACTGGCAAGCACCACTGTGCCTGGCTCCATAGGTTATTTAACCAGTATTTTACTCTTACAAATAGTAGTGCAAGAAAAGTCTGTGTGTACATCTTGTGGGACAATGGGGAGCTAACTTGTGCCTTGCTCTGTCCTCAGTGGGTTTGACCTCAGCAACTGCCAAGAAAGTTTTCAGCTTCAAAGATCTCTGACAGATCTCTGACATTAGCAGTTTGACTTCTGAATAGACTTTGCTGTTAAGTGGTATCTGTTTATTTCCAGAGAATCAATGGAGTTGCTTCCATACTGGGAATCCCATGAGATGAATGGCGAGGGGTGCTATGAGGCCCAACCCCTTTCTCCCACGAGGCAGAGTAGATGCTTGCTTTTGTGGAAATACCCAAAGGCCTGTGGACATCAGCAGGTGTTTCCTGGGACCTAATCCACTGAGGCCAGGAAAGGCAAACTTTGCTGTCTGTCAGAAAGCAGAGCAGAGGTCAGGGATGGGCCGCTGATGGCGGCAAGGTGCATCTCCCAGGGAAGCAGCAGCAGGACAACCTCACAAGGCACTTCTCAACTAGAAGTGAAATTATCACAGGAGAAGAGATGTGTCCAGAGAAAGGTCCAAGGAGTTCCCAGAGGAGAGAGGGAACTCAACTTAGGACCAGGGGAATTCTTGGCATACGTGATAGAAAAGGATTTCAGCACAAGTCAGACAAAGGCTTAGACAGAGGTTTATTTAGGAAAGGTAGATACACATTCAAGGGAGAAGTGTCTCGAGAGTGAGAAGCAGCCCTGACTTGGGCTGGGGTTCAATATTTATAGAAGGGCTGTAGCACGGGCCAGACTGGAGGTGGATCCAGGGTGGAGCTACACAAACTCACCAGTTTTCCCTGTGCTAGCATATTTCCCTCATTTTACAAGGGTGTGGCCCAGGGCGTGTTGTTCAAGATTTACAACAGTGCTTTCCACATCTCAATGGCTACGGGTGTTTCCTTTAAGATTCAAAGTCTCTCTCTCTCTCTCTCTCTCTCTCTCTCTCTCTCTCTCTCTCTCTCTCTCCCTTAAATCCCTATCTCAGAATCAATGGAGTGGAGTGGGGACTGAACTGCAGTTCTGTTACTGGTCCCTTAACCCCAGGGACTGTCCCCTCAGAAGCCTACAAGGTCAGGCAAGAAAATAAGTGGGTCAGGGAACACGTGACTCATCTAATGGGGAGTCCCCACTGATCTTTGCTAAGTGAGAGCCCCTAATGTAACTAGACCCTCTGAGGTTTTCTGTTTTGTTTGTTCTCTCGAGAGAGGTTGGAGATCTGGATTTTCCTGTGTGGAACTGTGTGGTTTAGGGGGGTTTGTTTTGATTTGGGTTTGTTTGGCAACTATATTTGGCAGCTGTGTTTAAACTCTGTAAAAACAGAAAACTCAGGGAACTGGCTTGACTGAGGATCTGACTCAGGAAATCCATGAGGGTGTACGCAGGCTCAGGGCCCCTCCTGCCACCAGATCCTCACCAGAGGCACAGGAATCCAGGTTCTCCCCCCACACTCCACTCTGCCCTCAATAGCTCAAGGTGACATTCCTGGAACCAAAGCCCAGCATCTTTTCACTTCAGCTTCCTCATTTTCAAAACAGAATACCGTCTCTGGTGGTGGTGAGCTGTCACCCACAGAGTGTAGTACAGTGGGAGATGCCCTCAGTCTGAACATGTTCCCGAGTATGTGTTGAATTCATTGAACTGAATCCCCTTCTAGATATCTCATTTCAATTTGGAGAGATGGAAGATAGCTAATTTTTTTTTTAATAAGGAGGAACTTGAAGATAACAAACTGGCAAATCTAAAACAAACCTAAAACATAGATCCTAATATACTTAAGTACTTTATCAATGATAATGGAATAATCAGAAATCAATCAGAAAGGCATTATTTGTTAAGTGTCTTTGGAAATTTGATCATTCCAGGAAAAAAAATCAACTGAGATAGTCACCTTACATTGTAAATCAAAAATAAATTTTAGGGGCTGGGGAGATAGCTCAGTTGGTAGAGTGCTTGCCTTGCAAGCACAAGGCCCTGGGTTCCATCCCCAGCACCCAAAAAAAAAAAAAAAAAAAAAAATACAATTTTGTAGTTATAAAAACAGCAAGCTGGGTATGGTGGCACATGCCTATAATCCCAGCAGCTTGGGAGGCTGAAGCAGGAAGATTGTAAGTTCAAAGTGAGCCTCGGCAATTTAGGAGGCTCTAAGCAACTTAATGAGAGCCTGTCTCAAAAAATAAAAAGGGCTGGGGACGGAGCTCAGTGGTTAAGCACCCCTGGGTTCATTCCCCAGTACCAAAAAACAACAACAAAAAACAAAAACAAAAAATAGATAAATACCAAAAGAGAAACATTGGTAAATTCAAGTATGAGGAACTTTTTAATGCTTAGATGTTTTTTTAAAAAATTAAGTTGAAAGTTAATCTGGACAAAATGAGTGACAAAAATAACAAGATATAAATATCAATATTAAATACACAAAGAGGGGGCTGGGGATATAGCTCAGTTGGCAGAGTGCTTGCCTCTCAAGCTCAAGGCCCAGGTTCAATCCCCAGCACCACACACACACACACAAAAAAACACACACACAAAGAGCACATGTGCCATGTGTGGTGACACACGCCTGTAATCCCAGTGGCTCAGGAGGTTGAGGTAGGAGGATCGTGAGTTCAAAGCCAGTCTCAGCATCTTAGCAAAGTCCTAAGAAACTCAGTAAGATCTGTCTCTAAATAAAATATTTTATAAAAGGGCTGGGGATGTGGCTCAGTGGTCAAGCACCCCTGGGTTCAATTCTTGGTACCAAAAAATAAATAAATAAAATAAAAATAAAAAAGAAAGAAAGAAAGAGCTCAAGTTACCAAAAGTTTGTCCTTTGATCCTTGCTCCAATGGCAATCCAATAACAAGGACATGGTTTCAAGAAAAAGGAAAAAGGTTTTTTGCTTTGTTAGCAAAGGAGAAGCAGCACAGGGGACTCCTGTCGCAGAGGCTGTGATCCTGCCCATCACAGGAACGGGGTTTTTAAAGAAGGCTACATTCCACATGTTCTCTGTTGGAGTCGCAACTCACTTAATTTGGAAGATAATCATTTCTGAGATCTTCTGGTGCCATCCCAAAGTCTAAATTACTTTGTTCCTGTGGTGGGTGTGTGCAAGGACGGATAACTCTGCCTTGGACTGGGAATAAAGGTAATCCTGTTTCCCCTGAGATTAGGAAGAGTGAGAGACTAGGGAGGAGCAGAGAGAAAGAGAAAGAAACATGTCCCTTTTTAAAAATAAGTTGCAATGGCAGAGCAGCTAGGGCTGTATTCAAAGCATAAAGTGGACCACCATTACACTCATATGTGTCAAAAAGGAAACAAATCCCTATTTTTATAAATGGGCAAAAATATAAATTGGCATGTTATGTAAGGGAAAAAACCAAATGACCAATTCATGAAAATATTTTTAACTTTAAAAATCAGACACATGCAAATTTAAGTTAGGTGTAATTCGGGGGTTTTTGGTCTGGAAATTAGTCAAGTTTAAAAAGATAAAAGAATATATTCAATGTCAATCAACTTGGGTGATACATTGTAATGTGGCATAATTTTTGCAGAAATCAATTTGATACTGGCCATCAGGAAAACTTTAAATGTTAATACTATGTGACCCAGAATTAAGCTTCTAGAAATTTATCCTAAGAAAATAATAAGAGGGGTTGGGGTCACAGCTCAGTGATAGAGCACTTGCCTACTAGCATGTGTGAGGCACTGGGTTCGATTCTCATCACTGCATATGAACAAATGAATCAAATATCTAGCAACATTCCCCCCAATTTTTTTAATTAAAAAGAATAAGAAATGTAAACGGAAATCAAAATACTCTTTATCATGATGGAAAAATATCAGCCTAAACAACCTATAGTAGAGAAATAGTCAAATGAATCATGATAGAGGCAAAGAATGGAATATTATACACTTTCAATTATTACATGTTTACACATTTTTTAAAAATATGTCTTTGTAGTTGTAGGTAGACAGCATACTTTTATTTAATTTTTTTTTTTTTAATGTGGTGCTGAGGATGGAACCCAGTGCCTCACACATGCTAGGCCAGTACTCTGCCACTGATCTATAGTCCAGCCCATGTTTACAAACTACTTAATGAAAAATAGAAGACTCATAATGTTAAATCATCCTTCTATGAATCGTTATTTAACCCCTGGTATGTGTTAGGAACTGTTCTGAACATTTGGTATACAGAACTGATAAACATCCACCTTCTCGTTGCTTATATTGATGGTGTGAAGGAGAGACACATAATAATAAAATAAGAAATAAGAAAATTGTATAGTAGATGAAAGGTAATAGGCATTAAAGAAAACAAGCACCACAGCCTGGGAGGCTGACGTGTTGAGGGGTCAGGGAGGGCGGGTTGCCGGCTCAAAAAGGCAGCAGACTTCAAGGACAAGGGCTCAGCTTGGAGGAGGGACCTCAACTATTACATTTATATTTTAATTTCTGTGCTACATATATACTCCTATTCTTTACATCTTTCCTGTATTTTCATAGAAAAGGGTCTAGGTAAAAAAAAAAAAAAAAAAAAATGACATCAAAATGTCCCCAGTAGTTATCTGTAGAAGGTGGAATTTGGTTTGGGTTTTGGGCTTGTTGTTTTGTTGTTCTTTTTTACAACTTACTAAACTTTATGAGTGGTTACGGTTTTATTTCCAAAAGTAAAGCAATATATATTTTATGTTTTAAAAAGCAGGTAATCTACCTTCTAATCCCAGGAAGAATTTTCTGCAATGGGCAGTGTGTGGTTTCTGAGTGGTGTTTGACCTTTCTGAAGAGAGGGTCTTTGTCCACAAGGGGGCGCCTGGCCTCAAGGCAGCCGATGAGCCCAGAGTCTTAGTTTTAGGAAGCCATGTGTGAAGGGAAAAAAAATCTTACCTAGGTAATTCTGTCACCACGCCTAAGAACCATGCTCAGAATGGTCTGAAGCTTTTGGCATCCTAATACCTACCTCTTTGGCTATTAAAAGTAGGAAAGTTGATTTTCCCTGAAACCGGTTGACAAGCAAGTAGCAAGCGTGGGATCAGCAATGGCAAGGAGAAAGCAGGCTCCTTACCCTTGGAGGGTTAGCCATCCAACCAGAGCAGCAAACGCACCATGACCTTTTCACAGTATAAGCACAGAGATAAGAAGACCTGAAGGCAAGGGAAGATTCAAAGGGGATTAATAAATGCAAAAGCAAATATGAGTTACCAGGATCAGACACTTGAAAGATGGGTGCATGGAGGAGGGAAGGGACCTAAGGCAGAGGTTTGGGGGAGGGGGGGATATGTATGCAGAGGCCATGATGTGTGGGGAGACACATGTAGTGCTGTGGAAAGCCACTGACCTTATGGCACCGGAGATTTTGCAACCTAATGACCAGGAATTGCACACCGGGGTCAAGTCACTTACAAACCTGGCCTACAGCTTACATGAAACCAAAGAGATGACTGTGGCTTGTGGCCAGTTTGGCTTGCCAGTGCCTACTTACCTGGTCAGAAGCAGGATGCATCCCCACCTCCACTACCAAGACCTGCTTCATTGCATTCATGGGAGATGAGTGGGGCAGGCCCTAACAGTCCCCCAGAAGACTGGGGGATGAAGGTGGACAAGACAACCTAACCTATACCAGCACAGGATGCTATGGGAAAAGAGAGAAGAACCCCCAACCCAGCCCGAGGGCTTCCTGGAGGATGGTATTTGAGCACCTAAAGGACAGAGGGAGTTTGAAAGGAGGAAAGGGGTCCAGAATGGCACAAGAACAAGAGAGAATGTGTCATCTAGCCTTGGTAATAGCTCTGTTTTGCTGGAGCCGGGGTGAGTGAGTAGAAGTGAGTGTAGTGGAAGTGGAATGGTACTGGTGTGAAGGATACTTTATCTGGAGGGTACCGGGGAGCCCTTGAGGGACTTTCAACAGTTACCTGATCATGGATGTAAGTTTGATAAAGTCACTGATCTTTAGGTTGCCAAATTCATTAGGTGCTTTTCAATTTGCATATAGTATAAATTCTCAGTAGCATTTGATACTGCTACCTGCTACCACCTCCCTCCATGCTGAAGAATTTTTTAAGAACACAGGGGTACTTAACCACTGAACCACATCCCCAACATTTTTTTATTTTTTATTTTGAGACAAGGTCTCACTAAGTTGCTTAAGGCCTCGCTGAATTGCTGAGGCTGGCTTTGAACTTGCCATCCTCCTGCCTCAGCTTTCCAAGCTGCTGGGATTACAGGCACATGCCACCATGCCCAGCTTGGAGAATTCTTATCTCTTGACTTAAGTCACTCTGACCTCTTCATTTTCTGCCTACCCCTGACATTACCTCTTCTCAGCCTCCATTGCTGGTTGTGCCTCCTCTCACTGTCCTACAAGGATCAGTCCTGGTCCCTTCTCACCATGCCCTCCTGTTCTCATTTCCTCCACGGCTACTATGCACAATAAAATGGAGAGACAGGATGTTACAGGATCAAGCAGAGCCATATCTCCTGGATATCATGACCCAGCAAGATGTGTTCTGACTAAATCATGAGGAGTCGTGGAATGATCAGGCAGCAAGGGGTAGGACAAGTTCTACAGGGATAAGCAGAGGCACATTCTGGAGGGAGAAGAGTGCCCAGACCTGGCATCTCATAATTGCTGCTCCCAGGGGTGGAGGGAGGTGGAAGGCCACTGTGATGTGTGTCAAAATGCCAAGTCCAAAGTCTGAGAAGAACAGCAAGGCAAAGGCGGGGCGGGCTGCAGGGAACAAGGTAGGCCCAACAGAGCAAGCAGACTCCAAAGTCCGGAGAGTCACCTGAGGCAGGAATCCACGCCAGCAGACTTGGGTGGTGACCTCTGGCCTGGCTTGAACCTCTGAGCAGTGTGGACAGGCAGATGTCCAAGGGATGTGTTCCCAGCCCACTAGACCAGCCTTGGAGGTGTTGGTGGTTCCAGTGTACAATCCCAACCACACCAGCACACTGACAGTGATGGCAGGGAAGCTGTGATCCATATCCTGGTCACTTCTGTTATCCTGATGTCCCACATCCTGTTGGGACAAAGAATTTCCCAAGTCTCCAACATTATAACCACCAATAAATGAAATCTGCTTTGTGACTTATCAGGAGTAAAGTTGTAGTCAAGATCCAAAATGGTCTCCATAACTTGTTCATTCAAAATTGATAAGAACAGGTAGATCATTCAGCAAATGGCATTAGGACAACTGGCATTTATTTAGAAAAAAATTAGAGACCCACTTTAACATCACATACAAAAATTAATCTAATAATATTTTAAAACTTCCCACAAAGCCAGGCCCAGATGACTTCACTGGTGAATTCTATGAAACATTCAAAGAATTGATAACAATCTTTCACAAACTGTTCTAAAACTTGAAGAGGAAAAAATATTTCCCAATTTATCCTATGAAAAGAAAATCCATAGACTGGGATAACACATTTGCAAATCATACATCTGATAAGGATTTATATCTAGACTATGTAAAGAGTTCTTATAATTTAATAAAAAGCTAATCCAATTTTAAAAGAATCTGAAGAGAGAGTTCTCCAAAAAAAAAAAAAAAAAATACACAAATGGTCAATAAGCACATTTCTCAACATCAATAATCATCAAAAAGTAGAATCAAAACCACAATATCACTTCATAACCACTGGTATGGCTAAGGTTAAGAGGACAGCAATAACCAGTTTTGCAAAGGATATGAGAAATTGGAACCCTCATACATCAATGGTGGGAGGGAAATTTGTACAGCCTCTGTGGAAAAGAGTCTAACATCTCAAAAAGTTATCATGTGACCTAGTAATTCTGGTAGGTAAATACCCAAGAGAACTGAAAACAAACTTCTAAACAAAAACTGTATATTAATATATAAGCAGCATCACTCATAATAGTCAAAAAGTAAAAACCATACAACCCTGTTAATATGGTTAAGAACATTTCTCTGTACCCTTTAAAAATGAGTTATATGTTGAAATTTATATGAAGACATTATAAAATTTATATGTAAATTTATCATTTCAATTATAATTTATTTAAACATATAAAGTCACAAAGGACTTTTGTAATCTGCATGACCTATTTAGAGGGTGTCCTTTAAAAAAAAGAAAATTATGAACTCCCCAATAATATGCCAGAAAGAAGAAAAACAAGCAAAATAGTGCAGCCACTTGGAGGGCAATTTGGTATCTAGGAGTGCTAAATAGCTTTTCCAGTGGATATGGCACAGTTCAGCTCAGAAACACCAGATTTTGAAAATAATCAGCATGCTACATTGATGCAGACAGGATATAAGCCAGTCCTGGGAGGATCTATCAAAACGTTCCGTGGAAGCAGACTTTGTCCCAGATATAAGTGTATCCTCAGAAATGCTTCAAAAATACAGGAAGGACATTTATTACAGTGGCATTTGTAATAGTAAACAATGTCCATCCATAGGAAATTAGTTACATAAATGACAATCTATCCTCAAAACTGCACACTGTGAAGCCATTAAAAACAGCATAGCTCAATTACCATTAATATGAAAAGATGCCTGAAATGTGAGAAGAAAAGTATGTATAATATTCCAATTTTTAAAAATTAAGTACATTTATTTGTATATGCATAGAAAATTCTGGATAAATGCACAATAAACCCCTAGTTATCTGTGAAGACTAGGATATTTGGAGGGAAGAGAATGTAGAGAGGGAAAGAGGAAATTATTCTTTTAGGTACCTTTGAATTATCTTTACTTTTATCAATATAGAAAAATAAAGCAATTAGTTTGGGTTGGATGGGAAGGCCCAAAATACTAATAGAGATTAATTATACCTAGGTGATGGAATAATAGGTATTTTCCTTATTTTCTTACCTGCATCTTCTAGTTTTCAACAATGAGCTTATTACATGTTTTTTAAAAAGTGAAAAATAAAAGAATATCCTGATGTCTTTGTACTCAGCAGCTGGTCAACCGAGGAAAGGCCTAGTGACATGGGGCACAGACGGAGACAGACTCTATACAATGGCACCACTTAGAATGCCAAGCTAGAATGAGGTTCCAAGTCATAGATCTGGGAATCATGAGAGTCTTTGTAGGTCCCTCTTTGAGACATCACAATTTCAAGTTTTTGGTGTATATTTTGTGAACCCTAAACTTGAAGTTATTTTATTCTGATTATTATGTACAACATAACTCAAATGACATCTATGAATTCAGATGATACAATAAATTAACATTCTAATTTCTTGGAAGTCTTAGAATTCCTTTGTGTTTTCTCCTGTTGTGCATGAAGGTAGCTAAAGCAAGACTCAGATAAGTTTTCTAGTGTTATGTTATTATATATGAGAAAGTTTGTTTCAATATTATCTCACTTTTTAAAAACAGTTCTTTTTTAAGCCAGGCATGGTGACACATGCCTATAATACCAGCAACTCAGGAGGTCAAGGTAGGGAGATCTCCACATTTGAGGCCAATCTCAGCAACTTAGGCCCCAAGACAACTTAGGGAGACCCTAACTCAAAAAATAAAAAAAGAGCTGGGGAATGTAGCTTAGTGGCAAAGTATCCCTGGGTTCAAGCCACAGTATCCAAAAAAAAAAAAAAAAAAAAAAAAATCCAACCCAAAAAAAACAAACTTTTAAAAGTATATATGTGTTGTGCATGTGTATGTATACATACATACATATGTGTGCATATATGAATAGGAATACTATGTGAGGATATATATGGTTACCTGGCATGTATGGTAGGGCTTTCTGATAGCAAGAAAAAGTAGCCAGGGAGAACCAATACTAAATAGGTGTTAAATTTACATTCATGCATTTGTGTTAAGTCAAAAACAAATTCAACAAATATTTAAGGGTTTATACCCTCAATACCTTACTGGGTAGCAAGGTCTATTAGTGAACAGTTCTGACAAAGATCTCTATCTTCAAGGCACTTAAATCTTTGAAGGTGATAAACCATAGATACAATATAGCCAGTGAGACATAAATGATGCAGCTGTGATGTATAAATTAAGTAAAATTTAATATAATTTTAATAATTATGCTTGATTATAAAGTAATAGATGTATAAAAATGAAAACATTTTAAAATTAAAGTTTTGTATGCTTTTTACTCATAGAAAAAAAAAACTTAAAAAAAAAAAAAAAAAAAGCCTAAGAAATAGGCGTAGCCTGAATTCTAGTTCAGATTTCACCACTGCTCAAACTTGGACAAGTGACTTAATTTCTCTATTTTTGTATCACAGAGGGGAATATCTAGTCTATTTATACTGATAGGAATATTATAAAACTCACAAGAAGCATAGAAGTATGCCTTACAAATCAGCAAACGCTACACACAAGTCAAGGAATTGTGAATAATAAAGTGATTAATTGTCTTGATGAATCCACCAAGAGAGAAACTAGTGGCATCAATGCCTGGGGGACCACAGTGTGCCTAGTGTAAGCATACTACAGAGTATGTCTGACAGCTGACTGCCAGATAAAAGATAGAAAGCTTATTACCATATGTTACAGGTACATTTGGCAACTGCCAGCTAAAAATGACCCTTCTATCTGCCTTCCACTTTGTATCAACAAGGTTTGACACCCCCCCCCCCACTACGTTCCCACCTGGCAACAGTTAACTACAACAGTTAACTACTTGGAGTGGGCCAATATGATTTCATTTCAGAGAAACTTTGAACTGGGAGAGAGAAACAGGGATGGACAGACAGAAGAATTCTATAAAGTTGAAATGACTGAAGTTGGAACAATGAGCCCTGTCTTCTGCCATCCTATTTGGATCAGGAAGCCCAGTCAACTTTGAATGAACAAAACAGAGAAGCAGAGTCCTCCTCAGGCTGTCCAACCCCTAGCCTGGTTCTGGTCCTTCCTGAGACTCCTTGGAATCCTGAGAAATCTCTCCCTTTTGCTAAGGCTAGCATAGGTGGTCTCCAGTGACCCTTAACTAGACATATAATCTAAGCCTGGCTCGTTTGGCAGAGTCACAGTTAACAGGAATAGTGCAGAGACAGGGAAAAGCAAACTGCACTGCAGTCTTAACTGGGTCATGAACATGTTGTGCAATCCCAAAAGGTACAGTCATTCTGACGAGAACGGGGAAGCAGTCAAGCAGCTGACTCAGGAGCAATACAACTGCTAACCTGAGCTGCACCCACATTTGAAAATGCAATTAAGGATAATAAACTGGCCAGACCAGACTCATGTTTTCCGAGAATTTTTAACTGCTCTTAGAACTGCAACTTAGAGCTTGTTGGTTCTGCAGTCGCGACCAAGAAACCCCAAGGTTACAGACTCCCCACTTCAAATTACAGATAGTTGAATTATGTATACCATGATTTATTCCCAAAGTAAGCAAACCTCCTTGCATCAGAGTACCATCAATGCAGAAGGGATCTGGAAGACAATGGTCATGGTTTCCTTCATGACTTCATTCAACCAATAAACATTGAATGCTTACAATGTACCAAGCACTATGTTAAGTGTTGGGTCTGGGTTGATGAGAAAAGTCCAGAAACTGCAGTAAACAAAGTCCCTGCTTCAATGAGCTTATACTTTAAGTAGAAGAAAGAATTTATAAATAAGAACATAACATTTCAGTGGTTATGTGCTAGAAAGAAAAATCAAGTGGGGCAGGGGTGCTGGGATGTGTGCGATCTTACATGCACTGGTCAGGCACTGCTGTGACATTTGAACAGAGATTTTTGAAAAATAGAAGAACTCTCTGTACTAAGAACTTTCCAGGCTGAGAACTGGTAAACACCCTAAGGTTGAAAGCAAGCATAAGCCAGTGTGATTTGGAGCTGTGAGAGGCGGACTGACAAAGAGTGGCAGAGAAGTATCTTATAAGCTTCAATGAAGATTATAGCATTTACTGAGGGGCAGAATCAAATTTTGAGTAGAGAAGTGACATGGTCTGATTTAGGATTTAAAATGCTCACTCTGGGTACTATATTAAGAATAAAGTAGGTGGCCAAGGTAATAGCAGGGAGACCAGTTATGAGGCTAGTGCCAGAGTCCTAAAGGTGGGAATCACATGATAGCTATGAACATGGTAAGAAGGGGTTAGATTTTGGATCTTGCCACAGGATCCACTGATGGGTGGGATGTGAGCTTAAAAAAAAAAAAAAAAATGACCCCAGGGTTTTTGGCTTCCAAGTGAAGATGCTTGTTTGGGCAGGGTGGCAATGCAGACTACTTAGGACAAACCCCAAAAGTAGATATGAACTCAAGTCTAGTCTTTTTTAGGGATCTGAGGGTTCCCTATACTAAATTCGTTCAAAAAAGGGTCTGAGCTGGTAAGGTCCAGAAACTGGGTATTGCTGATGAGTAGTATGACTAGAGCAGAAAGCCATCTGTAGGTCCAGGTCAGACATTTAGATAGAGGGATGCGATACTAAAGGTAAGGTCAAGGTCAGAGTCCAGTGTTTCAGTTCAATTTGGTAGGAATGGATAATAATTCAAACAGGACAAAGGCTATGATAACTTATTAGGAACTAGGCATCATGCCAAAAGGCCTTGTTTGCAGTCTTATTTAATTCTTATATCAACCCTATGAATTAGGTGTCAAAAGCCTATTTTATAAATAAAGCCAAGAAGTTAAATAATGTATATAATGCTGATGAGCAACAACATGCAGTTTAAGGCTTAGATGAGATCTGACTCTGAAGTTTTGTGTGCTTAAGCACTGTGTAATATTACAAAGTTCAATGTCTCAACTGGCAGCTGAAGTCACATCAGAGGTTCAGGTCAGGTGGTGTGGGAGTGGTAAGCACAGGTGGAAGCAAAGTCTAAATGTACAGACATGAATCCAGGTTTGTGGTTTAAGGTGAGTATGAAGAAATAGGCTTGGAATGGAGTCTGAACCAGAAGACCAGGAGCAGTGTTTCAGACCTGGCACCAGCAACCAACTCAGCCACACTAAAAGTTAGGCGTAATGAAAGGCAAATGTTCTGCTTAGCTGCGCTTGCTAACACCACTGCACTGGACTGAGGTGACCAAAAGAAACCTGCAAAGACAGTGGCATCTCATCATTAGACCTCTTCATTGTAACTGAGACAGTGCTCTAAGGAGAATGATCCAACGCCCCTCCCTTCTTTAAGATACCTGTGAGACACCAAATGTAGGAAGAGCCCACAAAGAGCCTTCTCTTGGCTAATTTAAGGAGACTGCCCCAAGTCCTATGAGGAAAGAGCTTGGTGAGTTCACGCTGCTCTTTCAAAGGCAAACAACCAAATGTAAGGGTCATCCAGCTGCTAACATTCATCACTCATTGATCACCTGGGTTGACTGATCTGGCTGGCTAGACGGTGTCCCTTCCTCCTTCACTGCTCTACCTGCATCTCACCAGAAGTTTTAGGTTCGGGATGAGGACAACCTTCCCAGTTCTCTGGTTAAGGGTATAAAAGCAGCTGTGCTCCCCTGCTAGAACCTCCGCATAAGCTCTCAAGGTCAAAGGTAAAATCCGTAGGGTTCCAATACTCGAGCCTCTTTCCTTTATCAGTAGGTAAAGGTGTAATGAACACAAACTTTTCTTTTAGGGTAAAAAATGCCTGACTTTTATTGATATTTAGATATATATAGATGAAGCCTTCTTATATTCTAAGGAAACGAGGAAAAAGTCTTGGTAACATTTACGGGAGGTTATCCTTTGAAGGAGCTACTGGAACTAAGTGCTATGGAATCCAAGTTTGAAACGTGTCAGTTTTCCAAAAAATAGGCAATTCACAGCACCCAATTAGAGAAAGAGCCCCATTTACCAGAGCCAGGATAGAAGTGTCCCATGTGAGTTGGGTGCCATGGTGCATACCTGCAATCCCAGTAGCAAAGGAGGTTGAGAAAGGAGGACTGCAAGTTTGATGTCAACCTAAGCGACTTATACCATTTCAAAATGAAAAATAAAAGGGACCGGAGGTGTGGCTCAGTGGCAGAGTGCTTGCCCAGCATGCATGAAACCCTGGTTCCACCCCCAGCACCGCCAAAGAAACATAAAAAGCATTGACTTCCAGGTTGCTTTATTCACAGGGTGAAAATTCATTCTCAATATGCTTAAAAAGCCCATCACGGTGGCAGTCTAATATAAACGTTAGAGGGGTAAAATCTGTAAGCAGCACATGCTGGCAAGGACTAATGATTGTGGTCTTATAATGGGTTAGAATTCAACAAACTGTCCTGTTCAATGTTGTTCCAGGAAGACTGGACTGTCAGGCTCAAGGAATATGTATTTTCTAATTATAAGGAATTTAAGTCAGGTAATGTAATGCCTGTAATCCCAGACATTCAGGAGGCTGAGGGAGGATTACAAATTCAAGGTCAGTCTTGGCTACTTGGTGAGACCATTTTAAAAAGGGCTGGGATGTAGCTTGGGTAAAGCATCCCTGGGTTCAAATCCCAGTCACAGGAAATGGAGGAGTTGAGGACTTAGACTCACTAAGATCAAGAGACAACAGGTTAGTGATGAAACTGGGTCCAAAACTCAAGATTTCCCTCGAGTTTGGCACCCTTTTTTATCTACTCAGAAGATGCTATACCTGAATAAGCAATCCTAACCTGAACAGGCATAGGGTAAAACTACAACTGAAATTGACTGATATTGTGTATATGGTAGATCGATTTGGGATAGAACCTCTGGTTTTGAATAGTAAATGGGTACCAAAAAGGCTGATAAAGAGGTGAGTGGTCCAGTCTGCTTGATAACATTCATTAATCAAATGTACTCTATGTAATGCCACAGTATTTGATTAAAAAGAGTACTTTTAAAATAAAACAATTTTGTAAGGAATAATACTATGCAATCGTTTTTTAACCTAGAAGCAAAGTGACACATCTTGAGTTTTATTTTGAAATATTATTTGATTCATGATGCTCTACTCTTACTCCTTAGATATGGGCCATGGCATCAATTATATAGTTATACATTGCTTAATGTCAGGAACATGTTCTGAGAAATGCTGTTGGGCAACTTTGTTGTCATACAAACATCTTAGTGTACTGACCCAAACCCAGATGGTACAGGTCAGTCACTCAAAGAGGCTTCTATCCCCCATCCTGTGCCAGTAGTGTGGATTGAACCCAAGGCCTAGACATGCTACGTAAGTGCTCTATCACTGAGCCAAATCCCCAGCCCTGTGTGGCCTAATGAACTTGAGATGCAGTGAACTCCAAATGCATGAGGCTACTGTTCCCATAACACATAAGGTTTTTTAAACTTCTTAAATAGGAGCACATGCTAAAATAATAAATAGAAAAACCAATAACATGTTATTGTTATAGTAATATAAATAACTATGCTATACTTTTCTGACACTGAAGATTTGTTTACACAAGCATCACCACAAATGTGTCAAGCATAGGCTACTAGGTCACCAGTAATAGGAATTTTTCAGCTCCATTTTAATTCTATGGGACTACCATCATGAGCTGTCATTTGACAGAAATGGCATTATGCAGAGCTTGACTATAATTGGCTCAGCCTTAAAGATTTAAACTCCGTTTCTAAGTTACAACCGGAGCAATAGGCAATAACAATATAATATCAACATCACTGAGGCAGAGAAATAAGGATCCCTAAAGTGTAAGATGGTTTTCTGTCATACAGTTGTTTGCAATTAGAAAATTTGATTCCTAATGTAGTTAGAGTAAATTGAATCCAGCAAGTCTGGGTATGATCAAATGAATGGAAAAGCTTTGGTTTCTCATTTAGGAGGACAGGGATGAATGGAAACTTAGTGCTGGCAAAAATCAGTACATTCACTTTTGGGCAGCAATATGGTATCTCATAGACTTTGAGATATGTATCCTGCAATTCTTCTAGATATATAGATATAGATATGAAGATACACATGTTCAGGAGAATTCTCACTACAAAGATGTTCGTAGGAGCAAAACCTTGGGAGATGTCATTTTTAAAATGGACCCACATTGCAATGTAGAATTAAAATGAAACTAAAGCCACATGTATCAACATAAACAGTACACACTGAGTGAAAAATGCCAGTTTAAAAATATGCATGTTTATCATTCTAAATGGAGAAAAACTGTAAGCATTTCCTCTAAAAACTGGAACAAGACAGGGAGGCCCTCTTTCACCACTTCTATTCAATGCAGTCCTGGAAACTCTAGCCAGAGCAATTAGACAGAAGAAAGAAAGTGATACAAATAGTAGAAGAACTCAAATTATCCTTATTTGCTGATAATATGATTCTACATTTAGAAGACCTAAAAAACTCCACAAGAAAACTCCTAGAACGCTAAGTGAATTCAGTAAAGTTGCAGGACATGAAATTAACACCCATAAATCGTGTTCCTATACATCAGTGATCAAGCAACTGAAAGAGAAATTAGGAAAACTATCCCATTCACAGCAGCCTCAAAGAAAATATTTGGGAATCAATCTAAGAAAAGAGGTGAAAGACCTCTACAATGAAAACTACAGAACACTAAAGAAAGAAATTGAAGAGCTTAGAAGATGAAAAGACCTCCCATATTCTTAGACAGGCAGAATTAATAATGTCAAAATGGTCATACTACCAAGAGCGCTATACAGGTTTAATGCAATTCCTATTAAGGTTCTGATGACGTTCTTCATAGAAACAGAAAAGACAGTCATAAGATTCATTTGGAAGTCTTGAAATTCATTTGGAAAAATAAGAGACCCAGAATGGCCAAAGCAATCCTTAGTGAGAGAAGTGAAGCAGGAGGCATCATAATACCAAACCTTAAATTATTCACAGAGTTATAGTAACAAAAACAGCATGGTATTGGCACCAAAACAAACATGAAGACCAACGGTACAGAATGGAAGACACAGAGACAAACCCACATAAATACAGTTATCTTATACTAGACAAAGGCACCATAAACATACATTGGAGAAAAGACAGCCTCTTCAAGAAATGGTGCTGGGAAAACTGGAAATCCATATGTAAAATGAAATTAGACCCCTATCTCTCACCCTGCACAAAACTCAACTCTAAGTGAACCAAGAACTGAGGCATTACACCAGAGACCCTGTGCCTAGAAGAAAAAGTAGGCCCAAATCTCCATCGTGTTGGCTTAGGAAACAAATTCCTCAATAAGATCCCCAAAGAGCAAGAAGTCAAATCAAGAATCAAAAAATGGAATGGTATCAAACTAAAAAATCTTCTTCACAGAACATGGAGAGCCTATAATATGGGAGAAAATCTTTGCCACCTGCACTTCAGATGGAGCATTAATCTCCAGGATACATAAAGAACAAAAAACTTAACACATACACACACACAAACCCAATCAATAAATGGGTAAAGGAACTGAACAGGCACTTCATAGAAGAAATAATTGGTCAAAAAATGTATGAAAAAATGTTCAACATCTCCAGCAGTTAGAGAAATGCAAATTATTAAAACTACTCTGAGATTCCACCTCACTCTGGTTGGGATGGTAATTATCAGGAATACAAGTAACAAACATTGGCAAGAATGTGGGGGAAAAGGTGGTCATACATTGCTGGTGGGACTGCAAATTGGTGCACCCACTCTGAAAAGCAGTAGGGAGATTCCTCAGAAAACTTGGAATGAGCCAGGCACAGTGGTGCACACCTGTAATCTCAGTGGCTCAGGAGGCTGACTGAAGGATCAAGAGTTCAAAGCCAGCCTCAGCAAGAGCAAGGCGCTAAGCAACTCAGTGAGACCCTGTCTCTAAATAAAATACAAAACAGGGCTGGGGATGTGGCTCAGTGGCTGAGTGCCTGAGTTCAATACACAGCAAACTGTCCCCCTCCCAAAAAAGGAAAACTTGGAATGGAACCATTTGACCCAGTTATCCCACTCCTTGGCATATACCCAAAGGACTTACCCAGTTATCCCACTCCTTGGCATATACCCAAAGGACTTAAAATCAGCATACTATAGTGATGTAGCCACATCAAGGTTCATAGCAGTTCAATTCACAACAGCTAAGGTATGGAACCAACCTAGGTGACCTTCAATAGATGAATGTGTAAACAAACTGTGGTACATATACACAATGGAATATTACTCAGTCATAAAGAAGGAAATTATGGCATTTGCCAGTAAATGGATGGAACCAGAGGCTATCATGCTAAGTGAAATAAACCAATCTCAAAAAACTGAAGGTCAAATGGTTTCTCTGATATGCAAATGCTGACTCACAATGTGGGGTGAGGAGAAGGGGAGGAAGTTCACTGGATTAGACAGGGGTTGTGGGGGAAAGGGATGAGGGATGGGGATGGGAAAGACAGAATGAATCATATATCACTTTCCTACGATCATTTATGAATACACAACCAGTGTAACGCCACATCATGTACAACCACAAGAATGGGAGGTTATACTCCATGTATGTACGTGTCAAAATATATTCTATTGTCATGTATAACTAAAAAAAAAAAAAACCTGCATGCTTACAAAATCTTACATTGTAAAAGCACATAAAAAGGGAATCCTCCAAAAAGAAACAAAAGGATGCTAGATAGCAACATGAAAGCATACAAAAGATAAAGCTCTTGGGTAAAAGGTAAATATACAGACCCTATACTACTACTTGATCCTGTTGGTATGTAATTATAAAAGTATAAAAGACTAACTTACAACTATAAAACTTATCGGGTACAAAATATAAAAAGATGTAATTTGTAAACTTGATAACATAAGGAAAGATGTAAAGGAGTTTTGTATGTAGTTGAAGTTGCTATCAGTTTCAAGTTGATTGTTTATAACCATGATGTTTTATGTAATCCCCATGCTAACCACAAAGAGAATAACCTGTGGAAGATGCCCAAAACAAAATGAGAAAGGAATGAAAGCACATTACTTAAAAAATCACAAAGGCAGGTAGCAAAAGAGTAAAAGTAGACAAAATGACTAGTAGACATAGAAAACTGGATGACAAAGTGGCTAAATAAACTTAACAATCTGTGTGCCATCTAAAAGGGAATCGTTGTAAGTACAAGGGCATGCACAGGCTGAAGATGAAAAAGATGGGAAGTCATTCCATGCAGATGGTATCCAAGAGAGCAGGGTGGTTGTCGAAAACACTGACAAGAAACAAAGTAGGACATTGTATGAGAACAGAGAAAAAAGGGAAAAAAAAAAACAGAAACAAACTCTACCATACATGGTCAAATAATCCCCAATAAAGATGCCAAGGCTACATAGTGGGGAAAAGATAATCTTCAACAAATAATATTTGATATTCACACACAAATGAATCAAGCTGGACATTAACTTTGCGCTGTATACAAAAATCAACACAAACAAAAGAATCTAAGCCTGAAATTATACAACACAGAAAGCTTCATGACATTGGATTTGGCCATGATTTCTTGGATATGACACCAAAAGCGCAGGCAACAAGAGCAAAAATAAGTGACACTATCGAATTTAGCTTCTATGAAACAAAACAAAAAGGCAGTCTACAAATAGAGAAAAAATTTGCAAACTACAATATCATAAGAGGTTAATATCTGGAATAAATAACTCCTACAACTAAACAAAAACAATCCAATATAAAAATAAGCAAAGAACTTGAAAAGACATTTCTCCAGAGATGACATATCAATGGCCAAAAAGCATACAAACAGATGTATAATACATCATTAGGGAAATGCAAACCAAAACTCCAATGAGAATATCCCCCTCACCCCGCTAAAAAAGACTGGGCACGGTGGCACACCGGTAATCCCAGTGGTTTAGGAGACTGAGGCAGGAAGATCACAAGTTCAAGGCCAACCTCAGCAACTTAGCAAGACCATGCCCCAAAATAAAAATAAAAAAAAAGGGCTGGGGACTTGGTTCTGTGGTAAAGTGACCCTGGGTTCAAACCGCAGTCCAAAAAAAAAGTGTTGGCAAGGATATGGAGAAAATGAAACCCTATGTACTGTTAGTGATACTGTAAAATGGTGGTCACTATGGGAAAAAATATAGCAGCTTCTCAAAGAGCTATCTTATGGCACAGCAATCCCAATTCTGGCTATATACTCAAAGGAATTGCAAATGGGAAGATAAAAGTGTATTTGTACAGTAAATACACTTACACGTTCTCTACATAGTTCATACTTTCCACGCCTATTCCACATAAATGTTCAAATATATAAAGCTTTATCCCATTTTGAAGTGTGAAGTCAATGTAAGATTCTGTGTGAAGACAAAATGACCTTTTCCTTCTCAGCCTTCAGACTAACAATTTAAAGCTACAATTAAGGACTGGAGCTAAAGTCTGGTAGTAATTTTCCTTCTAACAGATAATTGTCATTACCTAAAAAGTGAAACAGGAGCCATATTTGCTGGCCATGTTTTATTTGTCCTTTTTCTTCAAACAGGATAGCCAAAGATACAGATAGTATTCAGTAAAATAAAATAGATGAAACAAATTCTAAGAGACTGCGATGCCACATGCTACATTTAACCTAAGTTTATTCATGCTTGCTTTGGGATGGGGACTAGATCATTCGGTAAAAACATACAGTAAAAACAAAAAAATGTCTTATCATGTACAACTTTTAAACTACAATAATGATGTACCTTAATTACTTCCATGCACACAAGTCTAACATTACAGTATTTTTAAAAAATAAACACAATTAAGACTTCTAGGAGCATTTTATAATAAAGTAATTCCTAATTTTCTTTGTAGATAGATCAAGCACCTCCAAAATACAAATTCCTATACACAGTGAGTACTTTACTTAAAAATGAACACTTAAGTAAATTAAGTACGTGGACAGCCTTAGGATAAGCTGATATTATATATTCAGCTAGGCAGGCAACAAACCATAGTGCCAAATGGAAAAAGTGTAGTTGCAAATAAAATTTTAAAACTAAGTTAATTTTATAATTAAATACAGAAAATATACTGATTTGCTAAAATAAATAAGATGTGATGTATTAACACTTCACTATAAAGAATGAATACCAGAACATTTATAAACAATGAGTCTTAATAGTTTACTACAATAAACGCTGGCTAAATAGAAGTGCATATTGTGAAGCACTATGGGTGGTATATGTTTTGCCACATACTTTTGTTACCTTGAGGTAGATAACACATGTGTACCAAATTCGGCATTCATTTTCAGTTGCTGCTGGTATCATGTGTTTTAAGAAATGTGTACAGTATGAAAAGCTGGAAAATACTAATGAATGAAAAATGTTTTAGGAAAAAAATAGATATTTTCATGCAGTTATGTACAGTCTCACTGTGTAAATTTCAAGGCAAGATTTTTGTTTCCTGTAAAACAGATCATTGTTCTATGAGAGAATGTTTTTTACTTGTCTTAGTGCATTTCTTTTGTCTCCTCCTGCATTGCATTATTTTGCTCTATTCTTTTTTGTGTGCAAATGACATGCCAGTTAAAATGAAAACTATCTCATGTAGAAAAAAATTCTGGATTTTAAAAACCAAGAACTAATAAAAATCCTTACTAAATGACACCATCTGATTCAAGTAAAAAATGACTTAAACACTAGTAATAAAAAAAAGACAAACACATTTCATGAAGAATACAAAGAAATGTCTGCTGAGTGTTTTAGTTCAGATGTTTCAGAATGCTGCTGTATGTTTTATGAGGAATTTGAGGGGAAGATTTCATAGCAGAAGGTGTTAACGTGGCCTGGATTGACTTGAGTGGTGACCCCACTGGACTATGAAACTGTGGGATGCCTATGGATTCAAGCTGCTTGTTAAAAAGGAACTCCCCACTGTTGTTCAGAAATCCTTCTTCATTTCCTCTCTCCCCAAGCTTCCCATCCTCTACTGGCTCAGTTTCTAGCATTTCAGTATCTTCTTTCCTGCTAAAGAACTTGTCCAAGTAACTGGTGTAAGTGTTTTCCTTCTCAACCTGTTCATCCTTCCTGACCTCACAACAAAACTGATTGATGAGAAAACATTCCTCCCTACCACTCACAAACTGGCTATCCCAAGAAGATTGGTACAAGGCTTCTAACTGAGCCAAATTTGCCATTCCTTTTTCCTGTTTTTCTCGGCTTACTGACTTTGATATCAAACTTTTCAACTCTAGCTGGGACACTGAGCTATTCAAGTCATTTAATTTATCAACAACATCAGTAGGCTCATGTTGTGAACTAAGTTGAATAGTTCCTGCAATAAAGGAATCAAAATCAAATCCCTGATTCTTTTCCCTTTCTTTTTCAGCCAGTTGCTGTGATGCTTCCTCTAGCGCTATCTGGGCTTTAACCAATCCATTCCTTTCACATTTTGACTTGCCTTTCTTATCAGATTTTTCTTTGCTTTGTTCTTTCCAATTGGAAAGATCTATAATAAGTTTGGGTTCATAATAATGATTAACTTCACTCTCTCTCCAAACTAAATTATCTAAATATGATGATGACCTTGTTTTGTAGTTACAAGTATGGCTGCACTCTAGATCACAATATTTGTTTTCATGATGATCTGGGTACTGCCAACAAGGCTCAGTAGAGTAATTGGTATCAAAAGCAGGATCCTCCAGATACTTTTCTCGATCTCCATCCAAATATTTTCGAGGATCAACTTGTACTTCTTCTTCATCAGTGACATCAGATAGAGCTCTTGGGTCAAGCTGAACTTCATCAATATCAAAGTTGTTATGTATAGGCCAATCATGTTCTGAAAACTGACAATCATGATACCTGAAAATAATACACTAGTGTTAATCCATGTATGATTTCATTTTCAAATTCACTGAGTGTCTGTTATGTGAAAGCACTGTGCTAGATCTACAATTAACAGTAAGTCATGAGCCTTCTTTGCCTCACTAAACTTAAAATCATTCTTTTCTTTCTTTCCTCCCTCCCTCAACTTCCTCCTTTCTTTTGGTGTCAGGGATTAAACTCAAGGGCATTTAACCACTGAGCCACAGCCATAGTCCTTTTTATTTTTTATTAATTTTTTTTTAAGTCATAGATGGACACAATGCTTTTATTTTATTTATTTTATGTGGTGCTGAGGCTCAAACCCAGTGCCCTCATACATGCTAGGCAAGCGCTGTACCACTGAGCTACAACTCCAGCCCCTATTATTTATTTTGAGACAGGGTCTTACTAGGTTGCTTACAGCCTTGCTAAGTTGCTGAGGCTGGCTTCAAACCTGCAATCCTCCTGCCTCACTCTCCTGAGCTGCTGGGGTTACAAGTGTGAGACACCACACTCGGCTACAATTTATAATCTTAATAAGATAGGTAAACCAGGCAAGGTGGTGCATGCCTGTAATCCTAAGGACATGGGAGCCTGAGGCAGGGGATTGTGAGCTCCAGGTCAGTCTCAGCAATGTGGCGAGACCCTAAGCAACTTAATGAGACACCATTTCAAAATGTAGAAAATGGGATGGGGATGTGGCTCAGTGGTTAAGTGTGCCTGAGTTCAATCCTCAGTACCAAAAAATAATAATAAAAAATAAAAAGACAGGTAAGATCTATTACTATGCAAAACACTAAGAGATCACATTTGATAACTGCAATAGAATCTTTAATTTCCGTGAAGAACTGAGTCTTCTACTCCTAAAAAAGACCAAATATCATTTCTCTGTTTCTATCTATTCTTTCATTCATATAACTGCATATAAATATTCAGGTGGCTGGCCTGTCTATAGTTTAATTCCACAGATACTTTATGGCCACAAAATGCAAGATATCTAATCTCAGGTACCTTATAAACTTTCATTCTGATAATTAAAACAGACTAGAAGTGAAGGTTTACTGGACTCCCATAACCTGAATAGAAAAAAACAAAACAAAAAACTATGTATGTTACACAATGTGATATTCTCTTAACTGACACATCATATCATTCTTGGGGTGGAGGTATAGCTCAGAGGCAAAGGGCATCCCTTACAAGGCTCTGGGTTCCATCCCCAGGGGGATAAAAAAAATCAAGATTGTATTGTAACACAGCATCTTAAATTTGTGAATTTTATGGTTCAGATTTCCAAATTTCACATTTTAAAAACTTAATTTACATTCCTTAAAAGACTTTCAAAAGAGCCTTCAACTTTTTCCATTATCTATTCCCTAGCCAGTAACTATTAAGTCTTTAAGTTACCTAAAGGCTATTTAAAGACAGTAGTAAGTTTCACAAGAAATCCAAAAGTGCCATTGTTAAAAAACTTAGACTTTTACACTGTCTTATCATATATAATTTAAACATTTTGGGTCACTGTTTGTTAAATTTAGAATCAATTTACCTTTCCCAGTTATAAATGTGACTGTGAGTTTCATCCATAAGCAAAATATCATCAACTTCATCTTCGATGTGAAAAGGATGGCTTGAAATTGGCTCATCCATTGGAAAAGAATATATACTCATGTAAGGATGAGAGAGTGCTTCCTCTGCTGTCAACCGATCCATGGGGCTAAATGTCAAAATTTGTTCCAGGAAATCCAGTGCTGCAGTGAAAAAGGGCAGAAATTTTGATTTGTAGAAAAACTGAAACTGTTGGTCTCATTTAATAAAATAACCAGGTGAGTGACTACTTTACCACTTCCTACTATACAATAGGAACAAAGCATCTTAACTGTACTTAAGAGGTCTACCAACTGGGAAAAAACAGATTATAATTAAAGGTAAGTTAATATTTGTCAGAGAAATAAAATTACTTGATTGATTAAAAATAAAGGCCATTCCTTCTCTCAACATGGTAAATACTTGAAATGTACTCCAATCTTATTATGGCCAGTTATGAAGAAAAGGGATAGATGAAGTTAAACGCTATGAAATTGCTGTCTTTGTCAAATGGTCAAATAACAGCAATTTAATATGGTTTAACCTAATACCTAGGTCTTATTCCCTGCTCTTTAACTCACTAGCTTAACTAAATTACTAGTTGTGTAGTGTTAGACAAGCCAGAAGTAGTTTAAGAACTTGCTAAACTGTAATTTCATCATGTATAAAAATGTAAGGCATAGTGTCTGGTCTTAATAAAAGCCTTTCTTTCTCCCTTCCCCTTCCTTCACTGACTAGATGCTGCTGTCTTACCTTAATCACACTCTAGCATAGTTTACACATTACACTTAATCATCTTAGGATTCTAGAAGGACTAACCATACACCAAATTTTTTCCATTAACTAGTCTGTCAGGCCTTCCTAAATCTTTACCTAACCTCAGGCTGCCCCTACCACCCACACACTACTATGCATTATGATCCATCTTCAACCCTGGATCACCTGCACCATCTTCTTTCTCTCCTCTCTCAGCCATATAAAATGCTGATGAAAACTATATGCAATATCACATCTGGTTCAGTACAAATTCATACTGTGGAATTTCAATTTAGCACTTGCTATTTTGAACATTTCACATGTCATCTTTTTTATTTTTCTTGGTACCAGGGATTGAACCCAGGGGCACTTAATCACTGAGCCACATCCCCAGCCCTTTTTATATTTTATTCAGAGACAGAGTCTCGCTGAGTTACTTAGGGTCTCACTAAGTTGCTGAGGTTGGTTTTGAACTTGTGATCCTCCTGCTTCAGCCTAAGTCACTGGGATTACAGCTACGCGCCACTGCAACCAGCTTCACACGTCCTCTTATTCTTATCTTCTACTTCAAAGGGAAAGAAAGTTCCTCTAAAACTAACCTGTACTCTAGAAGGGACCCTTATTCTTGATTCCCAACTTCTCATTAACATCAACAGCTGACATGCTTATAGATGTTTTACAATATCTCAATCAACCTTGCCATCAGCCCAATAAGGACCAAAAAGAAGAAACCTAAGCCTCATTGCTACTCAAGCCCCTCAGGGGCTAAGGTCTGAGGGTCCTTCTTATGTTCCCTGTTATTTCTCTCTCACTCTTCTTATTTTCCCTTATCTAGAAAGTAATTTCATAATGTATCAGTGGTTCCTCTGCAAAAGAGGTCATCTCAGCTCTGGGGCCACACATACCAAAACAAGAGAAACTGGAAGGCGAAGAGTTACAGATGGCTGACCCAGCATAATCACATTCTTTAAGTTAAGGGAAATATATTTAACTACACAAGGAAAACATTCTATGAAGTCCCTAGCATCTGGGAACTACAGGCAGTAGGTGGAAAGAGGGAACAACGGGAAAGAAAAGTAGCCAGGTATGCTCAACTGTAGAAATACAAAACATTTTCATCTGTGTAGAAAGTTCTATTGGACACCACTGCTCCAGAGAAGATCAGTAAATTTGCTACAGTGGTACTAGGGTGCTAAGATATAGAAATACTTAGCTTGAAAAGGATGAGAAGTAGAGAGTATTCACTTAAAGATATTAATCAGAGTAGGGTTCCTAGCCGTCTTATATATTCATTCGTATGTGTTTAATCCTGTTTATTTCTGTAGATTATAAACAATACAGGGAGAGAATATGTATTTTAACAAGTCCCCTTGCCTTTGAAGGTCCTCTTTCCAAAAACAGAACTCCAATGTTACCCATGAAGAAAACAGTGCAGAGCAATAAACCTTTAGTCTGGAATGTTACCCACTCTGCACTGCACCCACTGAATGCAAACACAGTTCTGCTACATGTGAACATCAATGGTTAATTCAATAAACCCATTATCAAAGACATCGAATATCTATGAAAATCTCACCATCAGACAAATATTCAGCTTGGTTCAAAGCTGAATGAGACATAATCCTCCCTAATGAGGGTAGAGAAAACAAAGATTCAAGAGCATTATTAAGCAAGATTATAAATGCTTCAAGAGCAATGTCCTCTTTCAGTAAGATTAGCAATAGTGACCATGAAGCCTCAGCGACTTAGTGAGCTCTAAGCAACTCAGCAAGACCCTGTCTCTAACTAAAAAAACTAAAAGGGCTGGGGATGTGGCTCAGTGGTTAAGCACCCCGGGTTCAATTCCTAGTACAAAAAAAAAAGGCTCTGAATGCATGACAATGACTCTGAAGCAGATCCAGGTTACCTGAGAAATATCTCTCAACCAGGCTGAGTAGGGTCACAGTTGTACAATTTTAAAATTAGACACCCTCCCTGCTTCCCACCCCAACTCTGAATTCTGATTTAAGCCTGCGTTTTAAAGATGCTTTAAAGATGCTTTTGACTGAGGCAAAGTCAAATTAACTTATATGACACTGTTCAGTTACAAACAAGGATGTCATAACAGTGACTACAAAGTTAGGTGCAAATAAGCTAAGAATTTGACTAAAGAGAGACTTGAAAACTGGGAAGAAATTTAGAAATACTAAAATTATATACAGATGCTTCCTTATAATTTGGGTATTTATAAGTTCCAAGTAGATTTGAGGAAAAAAAGATGGTGTATTTTCAAAATACTTGTTACATTATACACTTTAATATACATTACACTGTACCACATAATTGATGAGAGTGGGTGATAGGAAAAATAGATAAAAATTTAAGAGAAAACTTAACAGGTTTAGGAAACTATTCCTAACTTTTCCAATGAGAAAACAATACAAGTCCGACACTGATGCATTTTGGGATGTGTGTGTTTGCCTTTAAGGTCCTGGGGATTGAATCCAGGGCCTCAGGCATGCTAAGTAAGGGGTCTACCACTAAGCTAGAACTGAAGCCCTTACAAAATAATTCTTAAAGATATAAATGTGTTTTTTTTGTTGTTGTTGTTGTTGTTTTTTGCAGTGCTAGGGATCGAACCCAGGGCCTTGTGCTTGTGAAGCAAGCACTCTACCCACTGAGCTATATCCCCAGCCCTGTATCTTATTTATATCACTCCATTTTGAGACATAAAAATTGTTTTAGTGGTCAATGAAGTTGTGATTCTCTCCAAGTTTCTACTATTTTCAAGCCTGCACAATTTCTTACATTTAGCATATAACACTCCTAACACCAATCCAAACTTCTACATATTTTGCTCTTTCCTCCATCTCTGCCTTCCTCTGTCTCAATTATTTTTTTACATTTAAAGGACATTTATGCCCACACTTATCTTATAATCCTCACAGAACTCAACTCTCACTTAGCAAAAGTTGGTGATTCAGTATACTCACCTACAGCAGGCAATCAAGGTAAGCTAAAAGAATAAATGGGGTTAGAACCAGGAGAGAGGGGTGTATTTTTTGGACTCTGGAAAATAATTCAGAAGAAACAGATCCTAGTCTAAGGGCCATGCCAAAAAGGAGGAAGTAAGAATTGAAGGTTTTGGTATTTAAGTTAACAGACTATTCAAGAGAAAGCTGTATACCCAAAGTTTCCTATACAGACCATGCTTACACATAGACACACACAGGCATTAACATAATAGTTACTCTGAAGTCACAATACCTTCTCGACTAATTCCTGGAAGCAGCTGAGTTAAAGGTTTGTGTGGCTCAGTCATGTCATTTCTAATGTAAACTGGAATTACACTGAGAAGCTCCTGCCGATCTTCCTCATGTACAACAGGAATAGATTCTAAAATCAGTTGCATCTGTTCAAGCTCATGTGCACCTGAGGGTAAAAAATACCAAATATAACAAATACATTGCTCTGTGTTTATGTGGCAATAAACAAATGTTGTAATTACCAGTGGAGCAGGTGGACAGTTCCAACTGGATTATTAATTAGCAGGTTTCACCACTCTGAATATCATCACTCTACTTAGCCTATTTATTTCAGTTTCTGCTCACTGATATATTTAACTTTAGCTGCTTTGTTTCCATAAGGAGCTGACTCTTGGAAGTCTGGCCTCATAATAAGATTACCAAAGTAGTGGGGGGGGGTGAGGAGAAACTTGGACCCTAGTCTTAGCTATATTACTAATTAACTGGTTATACTCTAGAGATAATACTTAATATCTCTAGGATTTGATTTCATCATCAATAAAAGCAAAGGTTGGACTAGATTTGTTCAACAAGTAGTTTTATATTTATGTTTGGATTCAGTTGGCATTTTAAATTCAGAACCACTATTAACAGAATAAAAGGGGAAATAAAGCCTAAATGGGTGACCCCAAAAAAAAAAATTATCTGTATTTCCACTACTAAAAATTCAATTCAAATTTTTAGTTCTTACTACTTGCAGAGCACTCAGGAAAATTCAGCTATACAACAAAGTTCCCGTCTTCATGGCGTTTACAATCTAGTGGACAAAGATGGATAATCTACAAACATACTACATAAAATAATGAATACCACAAAGAAAAGCAGAGTAATGTCCCTGTTGGGAGGAGGGTTGTTCATTTATAAAGGATGATTAAGGAAAAGAGGGAATTCACCACACTTTCCTAGGAGGAAGATGGGAAAAGGCTCAGAGAAGAAAGTGGGTTTAGGGTGTCCCAGAAACAATTAGAAAAGCGTAACTGGGGGCAATAGTAGGTGATGAAGTCAGAGTGGTACCAGAATACAAAGGGTTTGCTTTACCCTACAGTTTAAGCAGAGAAAGACATGATCTAACTTGTGTTTTAAACGGACTAGTCTAGTTACTAAATAGTAACAAGCCTACAAACAGCAAATAGTGGAACAGGAAAACTAGTTAGAAGATCCTATATTAGGCCAGGAGAGACAAAGAATTGGCAGACTACTTACGGAGGAAAAAAAAAAGGACAGGGAGGAAAGGGAAGAATCAACAGAGGTATACAGAAAGACTAGTGGAAAACACTTCAAGAAAAAGGGTAAGATTGTGACAAATGCTGGAGATGGATAAAAATGAGAACTGAGCCAGGTGTGGTAGCACATGCCTATAATCCCAGTAACTCAAAAGAATGAGGCAGGAGGATCTCAAGTTTGAGGTCAGTCTCAGCAACTTGGTGAGGCCCTGTCTCAAAACAAAACAAACAAAAAAAAAACAAACAAACAAAAAAAAAAAGAATTGACCTGGGATTTAGCATTATAAAAATCACTGGTGACCTTGACCTTTTGGTAGGGAACAAAACCTGACTAGAGAGGGTTCCAGGCAAAATAAAGAGAGGAATTAAAGACAGCAGATTTTTTTTTTTTTTTTTTAAGGAGATTTACTTTAAAAAAAAGTATGGGAAAGTGTGGCAGTTGTTGAGGCGGGTGTGGGTTGAGGGGAAAGAATTTTTTTCTTTTGTACTGGGGACTGAACGCAGGGGCACTTTACCACTGAGCTGCATCCCTGGTTCTTTTTTCATTCTGAGACAAGATCTTGCAGAATTGCTGGGAAGAAAGGTATGTGCTACCATGCCTGGTTACAGACTTTTTTTTAACATTGGAAACATACTAGTATTTGAATACTGATTTAAAAGGGTTCAATGGGAGGATAAAATAAAGATGCAATAGAAAAAAAAAAAAAAAAAAGCTAAAGAATTGAAATGCTGGCCTAGAATCAGAGGGGAAAACATCTACTGCCCAAGTAAAGGGATTGGCTCTGAACAAGACCACAGATGGAGTGACAATCTACACATAAAACAAATGCATAGAAATAAGACCAGTACTTCCTATATGTAAAAAAATAATTTCAGTCAAGGTGTAGTCTGCTTTTTGTTGCTGTTCCTTTGCAGCATACACCTGATAACCACTCAGATCTCTTTTATTGCTGCTTTTATTGAATAGTTAATCTAATATCAATAAAATATCTATTAAGGGAACTACCAGCTACAGCTTTCAAATCATTTTATGATTACTCTTACGCTACTTAGGATTTTTCTAAAGTCCAGTTCTTTTTACTGCTATATTTGAATGATGTCTGAATGTGTCCAATGAACATTTTAAAATACATGAAGTACCTTTGTATAATAAACACAGCAGTATTTACTGACCCCAGTTCTTTGACTTGGAGCATGACATAATGCTTTTTACATTCTATAGATTTAAATTTGTTTCCTTAGTATTCCTGATTCATTATTCTGGTAGTTTTAAAATATGTCCACAAATTCTTTGATATGTCTCCTGTCAAAGGGTAGAACCCAACTCCCCTCCCCTTGAGCGTGAGCTGTACTAGTGACTGGCTTCTAATGCGTAAGATAATCTGAAGTGACATTAACTTTTGCCATGAGGTCACAAAAAGATATTTTCTATTTATGGTCAACTGATTTTTAAAAAAGGTGTTAAGATAATTAGATGGGCAGAGACAAAACTTTTTAAACAAATGATGCAGAGACAACTAAATATCCACATGAAAGAATGAAACTAGACCACTATCTAACACTGAATGGATCACAAACCTACATGTGAACAGTTAAAACTATTAAAACTTAGAAGAAAATACAGGAGTAAATATCCATGGCTGTGGATTAGAAAATGGTTTCTCGGATTAGACTTCATTGGAATTAAATTTTTGTTTCAAAAGATACCAGCAAGAAGGAAAAGACAGTCTGTGCATGGCTTGAGAAAAAACATAAATGTAAATTGCATATCTGATAAGGGATTTATAGCCAGAATATTTTTCAAAAAGACAAGCCAATTTAAAAATGAGCTAAGGAGGGGCTGGGGAGATAGCTCAGTTGGTAGAGTGCTTGCCTTGTAAGCACAAGGCCCTGGGTTCGATCCCCAGCACCCAAAAAAAAAAATGAGCTAAGGATCTGGCTAGACATTTTCCAAAGAAGATATAAGAATGGCCAATAAGAACATGAAAGATGTTCAACATTGTAAATTATTAGGGAAATGATATTCAAAACCACATGTGATACTATTTCATACCCACTAGGATCAAACACAACACTTTAAGGATTGATGAGAACGTGGAGAAACTGGAAACCTCACATTCTTAAGTGAGGGGAATGCAAAATAGTACACCTGCTTTGGAAAACTGCCTACTCTTCAAACACTGAGTATGTCACCTAGAAATTCCATACCTAGGTATATATACCCAAGAGAACTGAAAACATGTATTAACATAAAAACTTAAATATTCATAGCAGCATTATTCACATGGTCAAAAAGTATTAATTCAAATGTCCATCAACTGAAGAGTGGATGAACAAAATGAGGTATATATCCATATAGTGGAATACTATTTGGTCATTAAAAAGGAATGAAATACTAATATATACCACAACATGGATGAACCTTTAAAACATTGCCACATGAAAGAAACTTGTCACAAATGACAACTGTTATATGATTTATTTACATGAAATGTTTAAATGGGCAAATCCATAGAGATAGAAAATAAGATTACTGATTGCTAGGAGGTAGGGGAAGTGATTGCTAATGGTTACAAAGTATCTTTAGGAGGGATGAAAATATTATAAAATTAGATGGTAATGATGAATTATAAAACCATGTAAATACACTAAATACTGAACTACACATTTTAAATGAGTCAACTGTGTGTGAATTACACATCAACTACAAAAATTTTTTAAGATATTGGCTTTCTTCCGGCTCTTTTGTGTGATTAGTTCTGGTGAAAGCCAACTTCCATACCATGAAGACACTCAAGCAAGTCCTACAGAGAAGCCCACCTGGTAAGAAACTGAGGTCTCTTGGTAACAGTCATGTGAGTAAGCTATCCAGAAGTGGATCCTCCTGCCCCAGTGGAGCCTTCAGTTGACTGTCACCCTGACCAACATCTTGTCTGAGAAAACCTGAGCTGGAACCACCCAGCTAAGCCACTCCCAAATTCCTAACCCAAAGAATCTGTAAGATAATAAATGTTTATTGTTTAATTCATTAATTTTGGGTTGTTACATAGCAACAAATAATACAATAATTATTTTACATATGCTGAAAGGTACTCGAATACCAGGAATGTAATCTCTAATCACAGTATTGTTCCTAGGAAACAATCCACTTAACTATTCAGTTTATTAACTAGTATAATCTCAAAGTTTTCTAAAATTGAAATACAATCAATATCACACATCACAGAAGAAATTTCAGATAAATACAGGGAAAAGAGGATAAATAACTGGTTAATGTTTCGTAAGCTGAGTATAGCAACAAATAAAACATACTTAGGGGCATTTATACATACCATCCTCTCTCCAATTACTCTCCTATGCAACCTTGTGTTTCTATAAACCTTTCTTTTATAACCAGACTCTGCCTACCCTTCCACATTTAGCACAACCTGGGAATGGGAAGAGAGCCAGCCACTTTGAAGACTGGTTACAGAAGGGGAAGAAGAAAAAAAGAAGAAAAAAAAAGGAATGTCAAAAGAGAAAAAAGGAGCTGGATGCAGTGGGACATGCCTGTAATACCAGCTACTTGGGAGGTTGAGGCAGGAGGATCCCAAGTTCAAGGCCAGGCTGGGCAACTTAGGAACACCCTAAATTTAAAAAAGGGCAAGAGATGTAACTCAGTGATAGACTACCTCTGGGTACTTCTCCTCAGTACTGAAAAAAAGGAAAAAGAGAAAAGGACCTAGATCACTATTATATCACTTCTCAAACTAAAAAATCTTCAGCTTCCCACTTTTCCAAATAACTCCTCTGCCTACTTTCTAAGAGACTAAGTATTCTGGCTCCATATTAACTAGTCATAAATACCCATGTTATTATTTGACTATCTTGCTTTCATCAAACTTTTCTCAAGGATTCATGAATGTACCAGGTTCATTCCTTTATATGAACAACCTTCAATAACATTTTTTTCTCTTCTTTACTATTTCTTTATAGTGAAAAATCTTTTTACTCTATTTGCCCTCCTTTTTGGCTATCACTAAGAGACTCTGAAGTTTCCAGCTCTTATATTCAGAATTAAATTTTACATAAACTCATACATTGCTTCTCATCTTAACTAAGTTCTTTTTTTTTTTTGGGTGCTGGGGATCAAACCCAGGGCCTTGCAAGCACTCTACCGACTGAGCTATCTCCCCAGCCCCTTAACTAAGTTCTTTCACACATTTTTAGACTCCTTTATAGCACCAAATTTAACAAAAAAACCACTTGTTTTTTCCTGAAAGATCACAGCAGTCACTCAAAATGATATGGCAATTCAAGCAACAAAGATAATGGAGGGACCCAGAGAAATTTGTATTTTCAATAACTAAAATATTTCACCAGAGAATGACAATATTATGCAAATCAGACATCAACACAGATTACCAATTAATATTATGGATCCACAAAATATGAAGTTAGGTTTAGGAAATTAGATGGTATATATAAAAAGACAATAGAGTGCTAACTAAATTTATGAAATGACCAACTTAGTGAATATGTCACTAAGTTTTCTCAATTTTGTAAATAATAAAAACACCATCTTTTAATATTTCAGACCATAATAAATCGTTTTATATGAATCTTGCTTCATAGATAATTACAAAGTTAATTTCTCTTTGGGCTAATTTTTCATAATACTAACCTGCAAAGAGGGTTTTACCAGTCAGCATTTCAGCAAAGATGCAGCCTGCAGCCCACATGTCAATGGCTTTAGTATAGTTATTAGGAGAAAGTAAAAGACGTGGAGATCTGTACCATTTAGTAACCAAACCTTCAGAAAGATGACCCTAAACAAGAAAGAAAAACCATACTTAAAAAAAAATTTTTTTTTTTTTTACTTTCACTAAAGATCCACCAAAAAAAAAAGAAACAATAAATTGTTCGATCCTAAAATGACACTGTTGATTTCTAAGTTTGTTTTTAAGGTTCTTACACTTTTGAGGAAGAGTTACATTTCCCCAGCATATACCACCTATAAGATGATCACAGGAAAGTCTGCTGACCAAAATACACCATAAGAATTTAGTGCTAACTTTAGCCCACACATTCAAAACATGTTTCAGAAGAGGAGCTATTTTTCCCTCCAAGTCAAGATAATTAAGAATCAGGTATTCTTCAAGTCAAAGAGAAAGGTAGGGAAGGGCACTAGAGTTGCTACTTGCACCAACCTACTTATTGACAACCTATGGGAACTGGCTCTACTATAAATCCCATTACTAACCAATCTAGTTTATTACTTTACATTTACAGAGTGTTTGACAAAAACATACCTATGTAACATACACCCTCAAATCTGAGAAATTATGATGGTATATATTAACTCCATTTTTACAGTGTGATTACACTCAGATTAAGGTCATACAGTTTAAGGTGATAAAGCTAGTTACATTTAGAAAGGGAAGTAAATGTTAGATACTGTAACTCTTAGTTTAGTGTTTTATAGGTGACTTCATTGTCACCTATAAAGAGGACATGGTTGCTGGGTGTGGTGACATATTCCTGTAATCCGAGCTACTAGGGAGACTGAGGCAGGAGGACCGAAAATTTGAGGTTAGCCTGGACAACTTAGCAAGACTGTGTCTGAAAATAAAATAAAAAGTAAAGGGGCTGGGGATGTAGCTGAATGGTAGTGCACTTGCCTAGTATGTGGGAGGCCTTGGGTTTGATCTCCAGTACGGGGGGGGGGGGGTGGGGGGGGGGGGGGGGGGGGGGGGGGTGATGTGCATCCATTTCAGTTAATACTCAATTTCTTTCTTTCTTTTTCTTTTTATTGGGGGTACTGGGGATTGAACTCAGGGGCATTCAACCACTAAGTCACATCCCCAGCCCTATTTTGTATTTTATTTAGAGACAGGGTATCAGTGAATTGCTTAGTGCCTAGCTAAGTTGCTGAGACTGACTTTGAACTCATGATCCTCCTGTCTCAGCCTCTTGAGCCACTGGAATTACAGGCGTGAGTCACTGTACCCAGTAAATTACTCAATTTCGTCCTTCCTTCCTTTCTTTCTTTCTTTTTTTTTTTTTTAAATGAAGTAAAGATATCCTTAATGTGACACATGCTACGGAAAGTCAAGTAATCAGGGCATTCAGGGATTCTTTATAACCAGAGTAGCTTCCTTTTTACATTTTATACGTCACAGTCCCACATTAGACTTCAATTGAAAACTAAAGGATAGGGTTCTGCTTGAAAAATACTATAAAATTCTTACATGAAAGCAAGTCCTCTTTCTATGGGAAAGTTGCTAAGAATCTTTTTGACTATATTTAGCTGTCAACTATTTATGCAAATTTAGATTTCAAACTAAATTCAGTTTATTTTTTAAAAGGTATAAATATAATACAGTATACTGTCAAAAAAAAAAAAAAATAAGACCTAAAGGTTGGACTAGCACCCCATCCTTCCTTCAGGTAGGACCTCAAATGCTGCTCCAAACAGATAAAAAATATATTCCACTTTGAAATAACTACACAAGAATTTCAGGGCTGGGATTGTGGCTCAGTGGTATAGCACGTGCCTAGCATGTGTGAGGCACTAGGTTTGACCTTCAGCATCACATAAAAATAAATAAATAAAATAAAGGTATTGTGCTCATCTACAAGTTAAAAAAAAAAAAAAAAGAATTTCAGTTATAGTAAATAACCATAAACTCCGGAACTTCACTATAATATGTAAACATATACATTCAGGAATGCATATTTAATTAGGATCCCTCTCAACCATTTCAATACAGGGAGATTGTGAAAGTAAATCTATATCAGAAAAAAAGAAACCATCAGTTAAAAAATTAACTTCAGGTGACTTTTCACATACCTTATGGGAATAATGAGGATCCATGATCCGTGCAAGACCAAAGTCACCTATCTTCAGCACCAAGTCTTCAGTATTAATGAAAAGATTAGCTGGTTTGAGATCTCTGTGCAGTACATTTGCAGAGTGAATATACTTGAGCCCACGTAGCAGCTGATACATGAAAAGCCTGGCATGCTCTTCCAGTAAAGGGCCCTGCTCCAGCACATTAGCCAAGTCTGTCTCCATGTACTCCTGAACAATGTAAACACTGTTCAGTTCAGTAAGAGAGCCCACATCGTCTGTTAACTGGCTTCCACTGGGGCCAAGAATTTCAAACACTTTCACAATGTTATCATGGTCAAGTCTTCTAATAATTTTGATTTCACGGAGAGCATGTTTGACACTCTGGGGATCAGTAAGGACAATTTTCTTGATGGCTACTCTTTTGTCACAGTCATTGTCTACAGCAGAAAAAACCAAGCCATTGCCTCCACAACCCAATGGTTTTAAGTCCATATACCTAGAGCCCAGATCAAAACCATGAATGTTCATAAGACTTTCAAATTTCTCTGCCATTTTGAAACCCTTACTATTGCCTTTTCCTTTCGAATTGTTGAACTTGTGTAAACAAGGAAGAAAACTGGCATCAAAGGAAAGATCTTTCAAAAAGGGAGAAGAAAAATAATTATGCTTCCACAGCAAGATGGTTTCTTGATGTTCATTGCATATGCCAACCAGGCCTGTTGAGTTCCCCTCAGATTTAAAGCTCAAGAAGCTCTACTCATATTGAGACTTAAAAAGATTTCAGTACTCATAGTTCAAGAAAGGGGCAGCAACTCTGCAGACATTTAAAGAAAACACTCAAGAAACTCAAACGGAATGAAATGACATACTATGCACTCAGATATACTGTGCTAAACGATTTAACATTTAACAAAAATGTGAATAAATATGCACACAACAGGCTTCTATGAACATTCTCCTCACAGTGCAGATACATTCAGTGTTGGACTGGTCCTGAGCAGCATCATTCTAAGGTGCTGGTAAGCACTATTTCCGTTTTGCTTCTTTTCTTCCTTTGTTGCTATATATTTCAACAGGAAGCCCTGGCGACTGTTGGTTGACAGATGTCTTTTGTTAGTGATCAGGTGGCTCCAGCTCACCACAATCACAATCAAAGCTACCGTCCATCTTACTCTGATACAACCTGGAGGATGAAAAGAAGGGAAAGAGTCACCACTACAGAAAATAACTGTTTCCTTCAAATTTGTAAAATGATACAAACCAGCAATAAACCACTACTGGTGCATTAAACTTATTCATAGTCAAGTGTTAAATTACCATTAATCAAAAAGAACTTTCAAATATGCAATTCACACATGGCTGTCTGGACTCCAAATCTCACTACAAAACACTCTATAAAACTTGGGTTCATCAGGTTGTGCATTTCTTAATGCCAACAAGGATGGGATGGTTTCTCACATTTTTTTTTTTTTTTTTTTTTTTTTTTTGTGATACTGAGGATCGAACTCAGAGCCTTGTGCTTACGAGGCAAGCACTCTACCAGCTGAGCTATTTCCCCAGCCCCGGTTCCTAACATTTTAACAGAACTCTTTAGAGATTTTTGAGGGATAAAACTCTCATAACACTTCTCTAAATGAACATATATAGTAAGCCTGCAATGTGTTAGTTCATTAAAAAATGTTTACTTATTAACTGTCTATTGCTATCCAATGAACTAAGCAGTACAAGTAAGACAAATTTGCAGAACATGTTCTTTGATTTATGGAAGAATGAACTTGACCAATGAATAATCTATGTAAAAATGTTTAATAACACTGTCAAAAATCAAAATTAACCTAACATTTCAGAATGGGAAAACATTTTGAGTCTGTTAACATCAAGTCCGAGGAAGAATGAAGAAAAAAAATTTTTCAGACAATATTAGTGAGAGTTTAAATTACAGAACTACAGAGCAATCTGGCATAAGTGCATGAATGATTGAATGAATAAAATAACATATAACCTGGTCATTTTTCTTCCAGGTAAACTCCTTACAGAAATGCTTGCAAATAAATACATAAAATTTTTTTTGTTTTTGTAAAGGCAAAAAAATTGAAATGCCTAAACTTTCAAAATTAGAAAAACACAAATATAATTGAGTCTATACAGAATACTATATAATAAGGAAAACAGACATAAACGGTTGAAACCTCCAAAATACATAAATCAAAATCAAACTGAAAGCTGGGCATGATGGCACATGCCTGTAATCACAGCTACTGAGGAGGCTGGGGCAGGAGGCCTGGAAGTTCAAGGCCAGCCTCAGCAACTGAAACCCTGCCTAAAAATATAAAGGGTTGTGGATATAGCTCAGTGTGAGAGCACCCCTGGGTCAGCTCCCCAGTATTGGGGGGCGGGTGGTGGGAGGGGGACTATGATTCAAACTGCAAATAGAAATGTGCATGCTAACACCAATTATATCAGGTTCAAAACCATGCAAAATAATGTTATTTTATGATTACATATATATGTAGCAAAAATATTTTTTAAAAAACAAGAGATTGACAAATTCTAATATTCATGATAACAATCACCTTGAGGATGAGGAAAAGGATTAGGATCAGGATGGGTTGGCATTACACAATAAGCTTCATGTATCTTTAACATATTATTTCTTTTTAAAAAACTAAAGTAAGGCAAATTATTAAAATGTTAGAGAGCTAAGTGGTGTGTGTGTATATATATATATATATATATATATATATATATGAAGGTCATTATAGTAATCTTTCTATATTTTTGAGATACTTCATGATTTTAAAAATACAAGGGTAAGAAAAAAATAGCCTAAACTCCAGTAAATGGTTCCCTAGCCAGCCTGAAAGAATAAATGCAGTTGGGTTCTTTAAGTTTCTTTTTTGGGGGTCCTGGGAATTAAACCCAGGGACACTAAATGACTGAGACACATCTCAGACCTTTTTTTGTACTTTATTTGGAGGCAGGGTCTCACTGAGTTGCTTAGGACCACATTAAGTTGCTGAGGCTGTCTTTGAACTTGCAATTCTCCTGCCTCAGCTGGGATTACAGGCATGTGCCACTGAACCCAGCTTATTCAGTTTCTTAATGGCCTAACCCTTGAATCTGCAGATGCCTGCATCCAAAGTACCAAATATGAGACATTACAGAAAGTAAGTTGGTCAGAATTTCTGACAGATAAAACCAAGCAGAAAGAATAATCAGAGCAAAACAGACATGATTTTGGCCCTCAATAAATTCAACTTACTGTCCAACACGAGAGAAAGCAGTCTTATTTATTGAAAAGTACCTATCCTCAGTTCTTTTATAAATAGGAACACTTCACCAATCTGCTTAATATTGTGAATGAAATTAATAGCATAATAGTATTCTTTGTTTTACTGCAACAGAGATGATTTATTCTGTTTGGAAGTTTGTCAGCCAAAAAAAAAAAAATTTTTTTTAAAGTAGGCTCCTAGAAATTCTACAGCTTACCATTCTATGTGCAATGAAAGTATTATTAAAAATTAATACTTGTACAGGGCTGGGGTTGTGGCTCAGTGGTAGAGTGCCTGCCTAGCACTGGGTTCAATTCTCAGCACCACATAAAAATAATATAAAGATATCATGTCCAACTACAACTAAAAATATTTTTTAAAAAATTAAAATTTGTGGGCTGGGATTGTAGCTCAGTAGTAGAGCACTTACCTAGCATGTGTGAGGCACTGGGTTCGATTCTCAGCACCACCACATAAAAATTAAAAAATAAAGGTCTATCAACAACTAAAAAAATTTTCAAAAAAATTAAAAATTTTGAATATATTTTTAAATTTTAAAAAACTTCAGGGTGGGAGGGTTAGCTCAGAGGCAAAGGCCTGGATCTAATAAACACACATAAACACACACACACACACAATTAGTTTCTTAAAGGGCTTTAGTTAACAATGCATGTCCTTTTCTCTATTTTTTTCTTTTTCATTTTTTGCACCAGGAACTGAACCCAGGGAACTCACTTAGTCACTGAGCCACATTCCTAGTCCTTTAATTTTTAGTTTGAAACTTTGAAAATGGGATCTTCCTAAGTTGTTGAGACTGGCTTTGAGCTTACAATCCTCCTGCCTCGGTCTCCCAAGCCACCAGGATTACAGGCATGTGCCACCGTGCCCCACTTCTATTTTTTTCTATTTGTATACAGTTTGATACTTCTTGTTCCTTTCCAAATATCCTAGGAAAAGCCCATATTTTTCAAAAGCTCCAATATTGCTGAAATTTTACATTTCTAGTCTCCACCTGAAATAAAATGTCTGTTCGCACCCTCCTTTTTTCTTTAATGTATATAATTCATTAAGGTTCAGTCTAAGTTTAAAATTTTTGACTAATATACATTTTAAAGTTCTACAGACTTAAATAATAACAGTAAAATCTTTCGTAAGCTTCCAGTTCACTAACAGAGTAATCTAGTCAAACATAAATTTACTTTGCCAAAAACTACACCACCATTATCTGAAAGAAATGTGCTACAGGAGGAACTGCAGCCAAATTATGATCCATCATGAAAATAAAGAGATCCTTTACTCAAGACCCTCCAGCCACATTTGCCTCTAAAATTTTCGTGAGACCAAGACACATTACAAACTAGAAACAACTGCAAGAATGAGTGTGCCTTTTCAGGAAATCTTGGGACTCAGCACTCTCAGGGGTAGAGTGTGGGTGAAAATTGATAATAGGGAAGGTAAGAGGTTTGCATCTAGTCAAGAATCACAGATTCATTATTAGGGACTCAAATGATGAAGACTATATTGAAAGCCTTGAATAGTCTTTCCAGAAAGATGAGACTACTATAAAGAGAGAAGGTAACTGGCTGGGGTTGTGGCTCAGGGATGGAGCATTTGCCTAGCACATATGAGGCACTGGGTTCGATCCTCAGCACCACATAAAAATAAATAAAATAGGGCTGGGACTGTGGCTCAGTGGTGGAGTGCTTGCCTAGCATGCATGGGGCACTAGGTTTGATTCTCAGCACCGCATACAAATAAATAAAGTTTCATCAACAACTAATAAAAAAATTTTTTTAATAAATAAATAAAGGCATTGTGTCCATCTACAACTAAAATATTTTTTTTTAAAAAAGAGAAGGTAATATTCATCAACAAAACTGCAACTAAACTAGTTGTGAGAATTACGCAAATAAAATCTGGAGTGAAAAAAAAAAACATTATTAACAATAGCAGTGCTTGTTTAGTGATTTTACCTTATTGTTCTGTGCACAGAATCCTTTAAGTCATGAGATCAAATGTTTTTGGAACACCTTTTCAGTCAGGAGCTTGGAAAGTAAGCCCATTAGTAAGTAGGGTGTGATGTTGTACTCTGCATCATAAAGTGGATCCAGTATTCCCACTTCAGTCACACTCCATTTAGCAAATTTGCTAAGTATCTATTCTGTGACAGCCAATATACTGAGCACTGGGGATAAAACGATAAGTAAAAACAGACTGGCATTCTGCCCTCATGGAGTTTATGGTGTGACTGAGGACATGAAACAAACAAAAAGAATGCAAAGGGGTTAAGTGGTACTGAAGAATGGGTACAAGATGCTATGAGAGCCTACACACTGGGAAATCTGACCTAATTAGGGAGGTCAAGATATGTCTGACAGTTATTGTGGGGGGGGGGGGCTCTAATGATTGCTCTTAATGATCCCAGAAAGAAAATTGTTTCCTCCCTTATCACTCTGACCCTTAACAACAGTTAAATACTAAATTGTGATCTGTCCAATCACCTATGTCTTGCACATCCATCATGGAACTCCATGGCTGGACTACAGCATATAAGTACCACTCAAGTGGACAGGCAGATTACTGGTAAGAGCATTCTCTATCCACATCTGTAACCTGAAGAAATGCCCTATTTATCACATTTTCTCTGCCTTCTTTCATACTTAATTTCATAAAACAAAGTTCAATGATTAGACTCAAGAAAGAACGAGGTTACATATTCTTATTACACATTCTATATACTTAAAGGAGGGAAGGAAAAACAAGGCAGTAACTTAAAATGATCCTTTCCAGCATTTTTTTTTTTTTTTTTTTTTTGCCTTCAAATGTTATCCATTCCTATCAACCAGTGCTGATTCTATGTTGTTTGGAGAAGGATCATTAATTAATTTTGAATTAGTTGGCTCAATGTGGTTTTTAACAATTTGGTGAATATAAAGAAGTACAGAGAATGAAAGAATAAAGCTGGGTTTTTGTTTTACCTCTGGCCTTTTTTCAGTGATGCATCATAATGTAGAAAGTAAGAGGTCAGGCTGGGTACCAGTTTCCTAAGTTTATAAGACAGTTTGCTGAAACTGCACTGGCCACAACTGTTTCCTCAAGCTCTCCTTTCTTCTCTAAATTACTTCAAGTTCTGTCACCTGGTCTACCTTCCCATCAAGAGAAAGGCAGGTGCCCTGAGTCAATCTTAAGTGTGTAAGGTCAAAATGCAAAAGAAAAATAAAAGAACATCTTCATGCTGCCTAATCCCCCAATTCTGGAGAAACTGGGTTTCCTTTTCTTCCTAACCAAAACAATCTGGCCTGTGTCAAAAACGAAGTCTGAAGATGCAAAGTAAGTCTGAGGTAAAGATCTTAAACATAAAGCTTACGTTTCTCGTTTTCTCTCCTACCTTTTACTTTGCTGCTTTCTCTAGTTAAATGCTGACATTCATCATCTGACCTGTTCATACCCACTCACATCCCTTCCCTCACCCCTCCTACTCAAAGGTTCTTACGTATTTTGCTCTTCACCAGGGTGAAATAATTTGAGCTAACTGGAATCCAGCCAGTCTCACATCTCCTCTCTACTTATATTCATTCACCTAGAACTGTCTCAACCCTGGCAGAGAGGTATTGTAATAGCAAATTCATTCTTCCCTGAGATCAAGTCTAAACTCTCATAAAAGCTATGAAGTTTTCAGAACACAAAAGGCCAGGGCTGAAGTTTAGTTGCTTGCTCCTATGTTTTGTTTTGTTTTGGCACTGGGGGAATGGACCCAGGGATACTCTACCACTGAGCTAACTCACCAGTCCTTTTAATTTTTTATCTTGAGACAGGGTCTCACCAAGTTGCTGAGGTATGCCTCAAACTTGTAATCCTCCTGCCACAGACTTCCAAGTCATTAGGATTACAGGCATGTGCCACCGTACACAGCTCATATGTACTCTTGACAAAAGTTCTTGCTCCTAATGTAGGGTAGCCCAATTAGAAACCTTTTTAAGGATTTGGACCTCAAGGAGGCCAGTAGTATAAATTAATATCAGTGAATAATCTCGGGAACCTAGGAGAGAGGGGGGACCTTAAAACTAAAAGGCCAAAGCCTAAAAGACTCCAAAAAGACAACCAAGTACTACTCAGCTACAGAGACAAATTTGCAAAGTCAAACAAGGATGATGACATAGCTTCTAACAAAGTATTCAAGTTAGAACACAAAACACTAGTGCTGGGGATGTAGCTCTGTTATATTTCACTTGCCTAACTGCAATGAGGCCCTGGGTTCCATCCCTAGCACTGAAAAATAAACAAACAAAAGTAAAATAAAGTGCTGGGGTTGTAGCTCAGTGGTAAAGTTCTTGCCTTGCGCAAGTGAGGAACTGGGTTCGACCCTCAGCACCACATAAAAATAAATAAATAAAATACAGGTATTGTGTCCATCTACAACTAAAAATATATATTTTTTAAGAAAAATAAAAATGCTTGTTGGGGCTGGGTTGTGGCTCAGTGGTAAAAGGCTTGCCTGGCATGACAAATAAATAAAATAAACGTCCATTGACAACAAAACTATATATTTTTAAAAAATGGTTGTTATGTACATGTACAAATATGCCATAATGAGTTCCACTAATATATGGTTACAATGCACCACTCTTCTACTACCAATTTCTGTTTTTAAAATCACCTAAATGCTAGCCTGAATACACTTTAACATTAGGGGCTGACAATTGCCTTTGTCCACTTAAAAAGCCATTATAAAATACATACATTCATATACACATGTATATATATATTTTTTTCCTTTCTCTTTCTCTCTCTCTCTCTCTCTCTCTCTCTCTCTCTTTTGAAAAAGACACAGGGTCTCACTACGTTGCCCAGGTTGGCCTGTAACTCCTGGTTCAAATGATCCTCTTGCCTCAGTTTCCCAAGTAGCTAGAACTATAAGCACACACTACCACATCGAGCAATGTTTTTTGCTATTGCTCATCTCCAGTTGTTATTTACTGTAAGTTATCCATATTGAAATATCAACATTTCACACACCAGATAAACTAGTCAGAGACTCTTTAAAGACCCTACCAATTCTAAAAGTCTATGATCTACAAAAGCAAAGAACAAGTTTTTAACTTCATTGGCTTTGTTCCCCTGCACTTTTTATGATAGTATGTACAGAATGAAGGAAATGCAATTGAAACTGCTGTACACAAAACATTAAATACAATCCCTTATATAAACTTATGGCTAGAAAATTTTAAATAATTATAATAACCCTTCATTCCCTCTCTTATCTTCCTCTGCTTGAGCCTTCATTTAATTAATACTAAGGAAACATTGGCGCAAATGCAAGAGGACATGTGAGCATCCTATTTCTTCAAGCTCCTCTGGACATCTGAGAATTCCAACCAAATGAAAACTAACAGAAAATTTTGCAGCAGTCAGGATAGGTTAGATAACCCCAAAACAGCTCCCAAATTTTATCAATTTAAAATTTTAAGTCTTGTTCATGCCATAAATCCAACACAGATTTGTTATCTAAGCTGGTTAAAAAGCTACCAGTTCTACTACTGACAATGTGTACCACAGAAAAGAGGAAGTAGAAGTATCTCACTAGTGTCTAAAACTTCCAACCAAAAATAACAGAGTTCAATTCTAGTAACTTTTTATTGACCAAAGAAGGTCACATGGTCACACCTATAATCCCAACAGGGTCAAGAAGTAGAAAGAACCAAGATGTTTTTAACAGATTTGACTAAGATTCAATTCCACCCATTCATTAACATTTATATTCAACAATATTTTACTGAATGCTTACCATAAAACCAGGTAATGTTTTCAGTATTAACATATAATAGAGATGAACATATTTATTTTTTCAATTCTGACCTAAAAGAAACATGTGCCCCTGGAGCACAGCAATACATAGCAGATTTTTCTTGGTCCCCCTTAATATTTTACACCTTCCTTTTTCCTCTCTTATAGCATTCTCACTGGCTTGTCTTTTGCCATCCTTCCCTAGTATAATTTAATTCTTCAAATCTTCTATTCTTCATTTTCCAAGGCATCATCCCCCCCTCTTTTATTTGGTAGCTCTTCTGTACACATCAAAGGCTTGGGATTAAGTAGTTTTACTAGCATTTCCTCAGTATAGTCTCCTGTTATTAGTGGGCACTTTAAAAGCTGTACTGAACAACTTAATGTAAACAGCGTATCTTACGTGGTGGTAGAAAGTTTCACAGAAGGCTATGTCCTATCTACAATTTTTAAAAGAATATGATCACATTCTAACCTACCACTAGGGAACATCATGTGCCTGAAATCCCACACTCAGGAGCCTGAGGTAGGGGGACCACTTGAGTCCAAGAGTTTGAGATGAGCCTGGGGAACACAGCAAGACCCTGTCTCCAAAAAAATTGACCTAAGGATGCAAGGAACTCTAAATAAGTTAAATTCCAGAAAGGTCAAGCCCTTCAAGAGAATAGACCATGATCATTTTATTCCTGGCAAAGTGGGAGAACAAGGAAATTTTCATTGACAGGAACAAGGAGAAACCAACCAAGTTTATAATGAACATTTCATGGATGTAAGTGGACTCAGTTAATGGATTAGAATTCAGAGGAGGTCAATTTATAAGCCCCAACTGCCAATTCTTTCCCATGGGTCTTCAGTGAGTGCAAAAGACCTAATGGCAAGCCAGGAAAACTGAAAGAAAATTCCATGAAGCAGTGGGTCTCCACCATGTCCCAGGAATTCTGAATCTTCAGAATACGAACAGATACTCAAACTTTTAAGACTGGGTCAAAGGAAGGACCCAAAAACACAAGATAAGGAAAACCTGGGGTAGGGCTGGAATGAAAAGAGGTCTAAGATTTAGAAAACTGATAGGGCAGAGCAATGTAAAGAAATAATGAACAAAAACTTTCCCAAACTGATAGAAGACACCAACTTACAGATCCCGAAAGCCAATGAACCACAAGCAGGATGAATACAAAGAAACCTATACAAATGTACTTCAAAGCCGAACTGATGAAAACAAAATAAAGAATAATTCTTAAAGGCAACCAGGGGAAAGAGACATTATATACTAGGGAAGAACAGTAAAATGATGGCTGACTTGCTACTACAAATGATGAAAACAGGGCTGAGCTTGTGGCTCAATGGTAGAGTGTTTGTTAGCATGTGTGAGGCACTGGGTTCGAGCCTCAGCACCATATAAGATAAATAAATAAAATAAAGGTATTATGTCCATCTACAACTAAAAAATTTTTAAAAAAAGAAACAATGAAAACCACAAGAAAATAGAACATTTCAAGTGCCAAAAACAAAAACAAAAAAACCAACCTAGAATTCTGTATGAGGGAACTATCCTTCAAAAATGAAGATGAAATAAAGACATTTTCAAAGGGACAAAAGTGGAAAATTTTTTCTCCAGCATACTTTCACTACTTGAAATACGTGGTCCAAGCCTATAATCCCAGTGACTCAGGAGGCTGAGGCAGGAGGATTCTAAGTTTGAGGCCAACCTTAGAATTTAGGGAGACCCTGTCTCAAAATTAAAAAAAAATTTAAAAGGGTTGGAGATGTAGGTCAATGGTAGAATGCCCCTGGATTCGATCCCAGTACCTATCCCCCCCTCAAAAAGAAATGCCAAAAGCTCTTTAGAATTCAGAAAAATGACACCCAAATTTAACTCCAGATCTACAGAAAGGAACAAAAAGCCAGAACGGGTAAACATCTGGGATATATTTAAATATTTTAATAAATCTATATATTTACATTTCTTTAAATGACTACTGCTTAAAGCAAAAATAAAAACAGTATATTCTAGGATTAATATTATATGTAGCATATATAATTTAACACAAAGTACCAGAATGAGGTTAACATAATTGCTCAATTTCAAGGTTTACATTATCAGTGAAGTACTTTACAGTATTTAAAAACAGAATGTAGTAATTAATAAAAGGGTGATGGGTCATCTTTAAACACTCTCCCCTTTTGGTCACCATCTTTACTAGAATGTTTATCTACAGAGTAACAGGTAGAAAAATAAATAATTGCTAAATAATGATTTATTTTGTTGGTGTTTTGTTTTTGAGTAGTTTTACATCAATAATATAAACTAATATAGTAACATTTAAATATCAAATTCACTACTGACAATTCCAAATAAATTGGAAATTAATCATGTAGGGGATTTACTTATTTTGTTTTATTTATTTATTTTTTGAGACAGGATCTTATTCTGTTGCACTGGTCTCAAACTTGTGGGCTCCAGTGATCCCCTCACCTTAGGCTCCTAAGTAGCTGAGATTACAGATATGTGCCACCATTCCCAATTCACATGGCACATTTTAATCAAGATAAATACACCTATTTCAATGAAATAACTTTGAGGGGCTTTGTTTTCTGTCTGAAAAGTGTAGTTCTAAGATATTAAAAATTATATAATGGAATTTGGCCCAAGAGTTTTAATTTTAGGATTTAAATAACATGGTTGGTAGATATTTGTCCCATGCTACCAAGTAATTAATGAAAAAGTTATTTGCTTTATTATAAAGAACATGAGAACTTTCAATATCTGAATTTTTAAATGTAAGCAAAATTTTATTGAGACTGTATTATGTGTGAAACATTGTGCTGAGCACAGACCCTGATACTGAATTCCCACATCATCACAAAATGGGTCTTATGAGCTCAGAGTATTTAAATAATACATTCAAAAATCACACATCAACAAGTCAGGATTTGAACCAGGTTTGCAAATAAACCCATTATCTCTCAATTAACAATGTAACTTTCCATTTTTAAAATATATTTAGTTGTAGATGGACATAGTAGTTTTATTTATTTATATGTGGTACAGAAGATTGAACCCAGTGACTCACACATGCTAGACAAGCTCTACCACTGAGCTACAATCCCAGTGCAACAATGTAACTTTCTTATTGAGAGCTACAGTACACATCTCCCTCTATTCTCCAACTCTGATATAGTGTATTTCCTGAAGACAAGGATCTTCCTGCATAACCAAAACACAATCATCAAAATCAGGAAATTAACCAGGCACAGTGGCACATGCCTGTAATTCCAGAAGCTCAGGAGGCAGAGACAGGAGGATAGAGAGTACAAAGCCAGCCTCACCAACAGCAAGGTGCTAAGCAACTCAGTGAGACCCTGTCTCTAAATAAAATACAAAATAGGGCTGGGAATATGGCTCAGTGGTTGAGTGCCCCTGAGTTTAATCCCCGATACCTGCCCCACCTCAAAAAAAAAAAAAAAAAAAAAAAAAAAAAAAAAAAAAAAAAAAACCAGGAAATTAATACTGTTTAGAATACTACCATCTAATAAATTTCTACAATTCTCAGTAATCCAGACGTAAGGGATCCAGTCCAAAATCACACTACATTGAGTGCAATGCAATTTTTAATGTTCCTTTTCACTTTAGAAGTTTAAAGAAATCAAACCCTTTATAGTCTCAAACTTTTACTGAGCACTCAACATGTGCCAGACAGTATGATGATATAGTAAGGAATAATACTGTCAAGGTTCTGCTTCCACAGAACTTGCATTCTAGTGAGGAAAGAATGACAGACAAATCAGCAAACAACCTAACTTCAGATTTGACAAAGTACTATTTTGGGTAGCTGGAAAATGGCCATTTGAAGAACTAAAACCTGAATAAGAAGGTACCAGCATTGCTAAGAAATCAAAAAGAGCATTCCAAACAGAGAACACTAAAACAACGTAAGGCAAAACAAAACTTGCCATTTTGGAGTTAAAGATGCCAATGTAGCCATAGGATGCAGAACAAAGGGAGAAGGAACTGAGGTGGAAATAAGACTGGAAAGGCAGGAAGGAATACATGAGGCAGGATTTTGCATTTTATAACTAAGAGCAAATAAAAAATAATTGAATAATTTTAAGCAGGCAATCAACAAGATTGTATTTTAAAAGATGCTACTGGGAATAGATAGAAGAAGGTAGAAGTCAAGCAAAGATCAGTTAAAGGTCCTTCGGATATGATGGTGGCTGAGACCAGGGTGGTAGAAATGAAGGTATAAAACAGATCACTGAATATGAATAGATTCAAATGATATTTTAGAAACCAAGAGAACATAATGATGAACTGGCTGTGAGGACAAGGGAAAGAGAAGTCAAGGATAACACCAAGATACCATTTACTGATATGGAAAAGACTGAGAGAGAACAAAATGGGCGGAGTACTACTATGAACAGGTTAGATCTAGTTAGATAACTGCTTACTTTTTTAAAAAAATAAGAATATTTTTATTTATCATATTGGTCATTATAAATCTCACATATGAAAGGAGGAAAATATATAATATGTACAAAATAAATACTATTATGTGCCAGGCATTGTATAAGACATGGTCAGCAAAACAAAGTCCCTTCCTCAGGTGGGAGAGGTGGCCTTTGATCCAGTATACTATTTTATAGTGTTTTATACCACACTTATGTACTTAACAATTTATTGTAGGTACATTTCCATGCCATTTAAACTTTGGTTCAGTAATTATTTTTAACAGACTGCATTTTGATTCATGTATACAAATGGGGGACAACTTTTCATTTCTATGGTTGTACACAATGTAGATTCACACCATTCATGTAATCCTACATGTACATAGAGTAATATTGTCTGTCTCAGTCCACTATCTTTCCTTCCCCCACCTGCCCCATTTCCCTCTACACAATCCAAAGTTCCTCCATTCTTCTCTTGCCCTCCCCTCCCCTCCTTATGTATCATCTACTTATCAGAGAAAACATTCAGCTTTTGGTTTTTTGGGCTTGGTTTATTTCACTTAGAAAGATATTCTCCAACTCCATCCATTTACCAACAAATGCCAGAATTCTATTCTTCTTTATGGCTGAGTAATATTCCACTGTGAATATATATCAGTTTCTTTATCCATTCTAGATAACTGCTTACTTTGATAAACTAAATGATAATGTCAAGCAGTCAGCTGGATAATGTGTCTAGAGCTCAGTCAAGAAACATAAATTTGGGGATTATCCACATGTGGGTAGTATTTAAAGCAATGAGTTAAGTAAGACCACCAAGGGCTGTAGACTTTAGAAAAAGAAGAGGGGAAAGTAAATCTTGAATATGCTAAAACTCAGAAGTAGGTCAAAAATATAAAAAGGCATGAGCTAGGAGAAAATAAGAACATGTGTCATATTGCTATTGAATAACTGGACAGAGGAACTGAATTTTTATTTTGTTTTGTTAATTAAGTTTTGAGTTGCTCAGTCCCTCAATAAGTTGCTAAGGCTATGAACTCATGATCCTCCTGCCTCAGCCTCTCAAGCAGCTGGAATTCAGGCATATTTTAAAAAGTGAAAAATCTACAGTCTCTCCCCAATATTTATAAGAGGGGAAAATTATCTAACTGGTTCCAATTAGTTATTAAATAACAACTTAGATGATTTCAAATCTAGTGTGGGCAAAGATCTAGATATGAGCTGTCCAATATGGCAGCCACTAGCTACAGGTAGCTATTTAAATATATATTAATTAGCCAGGCATGGTAGCCCGCCTATATGTAATCCCAGCAGCTTGGAAGACGGAGGCAGGACGATTACTAGTTCAAAGTCAGCCCCAGCAATTTAGCAAGGGCCTAAGCAATTCAGCTAGACTCTGTCTCTAAAACAAATATAAAAATGGACTGGGGATGTGGCTCAGTGGTAAAGTGCCCCTGGGTTCAATCCTAGTACCAAAAATAATAATAATAAATATATATTAATTAAATTTCAATTAAAAATTTAATTCCTCAGGCACACTAGTCACTTGTTAAATACTCAACAGTCACACATGGCTAATGACTGTCACACTGACAGCACAAAATAGCACCACTACATAAACTTCTACTGGACAGCAATTACTCAACTTTCCATTGACTTTTTTTCAGAAGGGCCACCAAAGAGCATATCACAAGACCTGGGTTTTCCAAATCAGTCACTAACCATGTCTGGCATCACTCAGTGATGCTTCTTGAACTGAATGTGCATTTCAATCACTGGAAAGTCTTGTTAAAATGTAGATTCTACATTTGAGATAAAGTCAATTCTGAGCCTCTAACAAGTTCCCCAGTGGTGACAATACTGTTGGTCCAGGAATCACATTTTAGTGCTAAGGTCTTGGGTCTCTCTGGGACTCAGTTTCCTTAACTGTCAAAAATAATGTGTGTGGGGGCTGGGGAGATAGCTCAGTCAGTAGAGTGCTTGCCTTGTAAGCACAAGGCCCTGGGTTCGATCCCCAGCACCCCCAAAAAAAAAAAAATAATAATAATGTGTGTGGAGCAAAATAATATCAATGATCCTTCTCAAACACTAACACTTTATAGTTTTATCACTGTATAGAAATGAAATGCACATAAATTTTCACTCTCTGCAGAAGCAGAGCAGTCTCCCCTGAAGTAAAGGATGGGATTCTTTTTCTTTTTTGAATATTTTTTTTTTTAGTTGTTGATGGACCTTTATTTATATGTGGTGCTGACAATTGAACCCAGTGCCTCCCACATGCTAGGCAGTGCTCTACCACTGAGCCAAACCCCAGTGCAAAAGGTGGGATTCTAACTGTTTTTTGTTGTTTAAAAAAAAAAACCACTACATTTAAATGAAAATTCATGGGAAAATGTTAATTGCTATATATATAAAGACCCAATCTCTATACAATTTTTAAATAATAGTGTGCCTGAGCAACTTAGAAAGATCCTATCTCAAAAAATGTTTTAAACAGATAGAGGTTGAGTTCAGTGGTAGGCAAGCATGTGTGAGGTGCTGGGTTCAATACCCAGTACCAAGGGGGGGCGGATATTTAAAGGTAGGCATGTCTGAAAGATGATGCTTTTTTACACCCATAATCCCAGTGGCAGGGGAGGCTGAGACAGGATTATCAAATTCAAGACCAGCCTCAGCAACTTGGAGAATCCCTAAGCAACTTAGTGACACCCTGTTGCAAAATAAAAAACAAAAAAGGGTTGGGGCAAATTTCCATCAACAAAACAACAAAAACTATCATTACTAGGAAGGTTGAGGTAGGAGGCTCACTTGAGGTCAGGTGGTCAGAGACTACCAGAGCAACACAGGGAGACACAATCCTTTTAAAAAAAAAAAAAAAAGAAAAGAAAAGAAAAAAACGGGCTGGGGTTGTGGTTCAGTGGTAGAGCACTTGCCTAGCACAGGTGAGGCACTGGTTCAATCCTCAGCACCACATAAAAAAATAAAAAATAAAGGTATCGTGTCCACCTCTAACTAAAAAAAATACACTTATTTAAAAAACAACAAATAACATCAAAAAAAACACAAAAAACAGCTGGGCATGGTGGTACACCAGTGGCTTGGGAAGCTGAGGCAGGAGGATCTCAAGTTCAAAGTCAGCCTCAGAAAAGTGAGGAGCTAAGCAACTCAGTGAGACCCTCTCTCTAAATAAAATACAAAATAGGGCTGGGAATGTGGCTCAGTGGTCGAGTGTCCCTGAGTTCAATCACCAGTACTCACCCCAAAAAAGGACTTAAAAATAAATTGCCAACAACAACAAACTATCAGAGGGGGATACTATATTTCCTAAACATGCACTTCATGGAAGGAAAAAAGGAATGCTGGATTCAGTCCACAGCATTGTTACTTTAAAAGCATCAGCTCCACATAAAAGCAACTCCCTGGAAAAAGCCATTAGCTACACTAACTTTACTAATGTTTTTGTATAGTCTCAGAATACTGAGTAATAAAAATGCCCATTCTACAGGCTGTCTATAGTGTGATGTCACAAGCCACAAAACAGGCTAAGGGAGATGGTAGAGCACAACCAACAATGTCACACAATTTATTTTTGAGGTATCTTCTATATATTTTAACAGGGGCTCTAGAGTAACACAAGATTTTAATAGGCAATACAAACAAGGAACTGGACAGCAGTGGTGAGAAGGCTCACCATTTCATAAAGCAATACCATGGAGAAAGAAGATATCTAGTTTGTTTTTAAATTCTTAACTATGCAAGACAACTAATAACCTATATTCCAAACCAAACACTGTTAAATACATGTCTTCTAAGTAATTTGATACTCTGACAATCTTCAGTACTTGTATACTTGCATTTTTGTTTCTTTTAGTAGGAGATATATTTTTAAAGTCTGAATTAAATTTATTAAAATTCTCTATATAAAGAATGTAATAAAATTTCAAAATGTCTCCAAGGACTTGATTCAAATATACATTTTGTTCACAAAACTCCTCAAATAAATCATTTTGAAAAAATAAACCGTATACACACAAAACTTAAGGGATGGTGGTCAAGAGTTTTTTCTTCTAATTTTCAAAACTCCATGCTCAATCCTTTCTTTTTTCCTTCAATCCTATTTTTAAACCAACTTGCTAAATGTTGGCTGCTTTAAAAATCAATATATCTTACTATCAAGTTTCGATTTAAGTCCTAAAGTATACTTTATACTTTGGAACTGTATAATCAGTTTATCTTTAAAAGAAAAAAAAAAAAAAAAGAAAGAAACTAGTGCCTAATAACACCTATTTCAAGTTGTATTTATTTATTTATTGGTACTGGGGATTGAACCCAGGGGTGCTTAACCACCGAGCCACATCTCCAGACCTTTTTATTTTAATTCTGAGACCCAGTCTCAATAAATTGTTTAGGGCCTTGCTAAATTGCTGAGGCTGGCCCTGAACTTGTGATCTCCCTGCCTCAGCCTCCCAAGTCTTTCGGATTACAGGCATGCACCACCAACAGCACACCCAGCATAGCTGTCTTTATTAAAGGAGAAAAAATCATATAGATAAGAAAGCAGTATGTATAATCATGTTTTAATAATTCCAACAGAGTGAAATGTTCATGTTCAGAAGATATATCTGATTATTAACTGTGTTCACACTTTTACAACACTTATATAAACCAATTTTCTAGATTTTAGATAACTCTTACACAATTAATGAAAACATAAGCTCAATTTCTACCAACACCATGAAGTATTATCTATCCTTTATAAATAATCTGTAACAAATCTCTTTTAATAGTAGTCAAAGAACTAATAGCACCAAACATTTAATTTCAGCAACTGATCAGCAAATGATTTTACCTTTCCTCTCAACAAATGTTACACAATTCCACCTGTAGGGTATGCTTTATCCTTTTAAAATGCAATTTAAGAAGCCATTACTTTTTTAGAGAAACTGTTGTTCCTTCTCAGAGAAGAGAGAGAATTATAATATAGGCAGAAACATTTTAGCCTATCATTTAAAGAAGAAAAAAACAGTGTATAAAAAGAAAAAAATAGCCACGTAGCAGTCGTGGGCAGGATGAGTCATCATCCAACTCAAAACTTGCAGCAGCACTTCTAAAGCTTCCTCCTACCCGACCCCAACCCCTTCAGCAACATACCCTGAGTCAGCAAACCTTACTATTTTGTCAGTTATGAATTCTCACGATGCTTAAATGAACTTATGTAAAACGCTGCAACACTTTCAATGCTAGCACTTGTCATTAGAATGTGTGCTTTTTCTATTGCAAAATTAACTGTTCCTCAAATCAATCTACTCTGGATTCTTTTTTAATCACGATTAGTACACAGACTACTTTTAATCCTCTTCTGCAAATAATTGAACTCCAAAGCATCCTCACATATAAAGGTTTGGTGTGCGTTTGGTTTTTTAAGGATTCTCCATTTTTCACGTCTCCCTGCCCTAAACAGTCAAATCTAGTTGATAAAATAAGTCCTGCTCAAATCTGGCATATTTCCTAGATGACTGCAATTACTGAACTTAGGATACCAAAAAGCAACTTTACAAGTCTGATAGGTCAATTATATTAACAAACATGTAATTGGAAAATATATTCCTTGGCACAAAGCAAGCACTTCATAAACACCTATGAACAACTATCAGCTAAAGGTATCCACCCAATTCAAAATAATTTTTCAAACATTAAAAATCTGACATTTCCAAGAAGAAACTCTAGAGGCAGTTCCCTTATAGGACAGAGCCCTGTTTATATCTATGTTCTCTTAGTAAGATCATCCTGTCCATCTCAGTTTTCCAACGTTAAAAAAAAACAAGCCATGGCCAATCCGAATTTTAAGAAAAGAAACAGGCTAGAAGAATCAGTAATCAGAAAATCACTCTGAAGTTCTTTATTCTTCGTTCGATGGCCTGTTAATTTTTCCACCACTGGCAAATCATCTACATCCATTTAAAAAAAAAAAAAAAAGTTAATACAGTTAATACAGAGACTGACTTAAGGACATTTTAGCAATGAACACGAATCTTGCCGCTAATACAGTAGGCTTCTAATTCCACCTCACCAGTTCCGGTCACTGGACCTTTTCCAGTGAGCAAGCCAAAGAAAAAAGAAAAGAAAAAGGAATCAAAAAATCTCCTGCTACTCAGAGCTCCCCCATACCACCTGAAACAGTGGAGACCTATGCCAGTCAAGGAAAAAAAGGCAACCAAACACCTTGACTTTTCAACACGACTCAAGACTGATTAAAATGCAAAGTGAAGAGGCCAAAGTACGCTTTCCATTCGGGTACTTTTACAGACCACCACCTAACATCCAGAAGAAAAGCGAAGGAAAGGCTGCAGCGAAGAAGGAGGGCAGGAATTCCGTTTCAGACGGGTTTTTCAATACCTCGTTTATGGCTACACTCAAAACTTGGGCTGACTTCAGGGCTCCGAGACGAGCCGGGTGAGTGGTGCGCGCTACGTAATTTGCCGAGTCCACTGGAGACTTTGCCCGGCCGGAGTCAGCTGAGGCCGAGTCACCGGGGCGGGATGGGGGAGGAGATACGGGAGCCTTTTGAGAGGCAGCGTGCCAGGAAGGCGAGACTCCGCGCCACCTCACGCTCCCGGGGCCGCGCTCCGGGCCGCCGCCCCTCGCTCGCCCGCATGTCTGCCAGCCCGCAGGGCTTCGAACCCACGGAACCCGGCGCGGGCGGCCGCACCGCAGCGGGCGGGCGGGCGGGCGAGCGCCGCGCCGCACGGCCCCGCACGGCCGGGCCCTGCGCCCAGCGAGGGGCGTGCCGGGTGGGAGGGGCGCGCCGGCCGCGCAGCCAGCCCCACGCGGGGACCCCGGCCCGTCGCCCGCGGGCCCGCGAGGGGAAGCGGCGGCCAGGCCCGAGCGGGCGGGCGGAGACCGAACAAAAGCGCCTTTGTTGAGCGGCGGCCGCCGGAGGGTCACACACAATGGAGGAGGGAGCCGGCTCTGCCGCCGGGCCCGCCGCGGCGCCCTCCTGAGCCGCCCCACGCCGCGCCCCGCACTCGTACACACACACTCACGGGACTTCTCCGACTCATCGAGGGAGTGCGGGGCTCGCAGACAGCCCCCAGTGTCGGCTCAGGTCTCCGGCTGTGCTGGCGGCAGCGGCGTCTCCGAGGCTCTCGCTTTGCCGCAGTCGCCGCCATGTAACCCCGACCCGCGAGAGAGGGCGAGGGAGAGGGGGCGGGGCCTCTATGTGTCACGCCCCCTCACGTCACAGGCTCACTCCACGGGTTCCCCCGCCCCCGTCGTCTCAGCGCGCTTGCACGCGCCGGAATTTCCAACGCCCGTGACTGGGCTCTGCGCGCCACTGGGGTGGGTGGAGAAGCACGCGGGCTAGTCAGCAGCCTCGTGTGGGCTGTGCTCGCAAGTAGTCTGGGAGGAGGACAGACCAGATCCTGTCTGTTAAACCACCTGCCCGAGCGCTAATGCACAAAGTGACCTAACTCCTTCTGAGCGTATACTGAGCACCTACTGTGTGCAGGGCATTGAGCAATCGGAGAATAAGACCTCTTTCCTTGCTCCTGGCAGTGAGCTGGGAGCTGGAAGCTGAACCTTAAGATGGAGTGACTGGGAGGTTACAGCCCAAGTACAAGGCAAACACGTTAGGGACCAAGTGCTAAGATCTTTAATAGTTTTGTTTGTTTCTGGGGGTGCTTTACCACTAAGCTACATCCCCAGCAGTTTTATTTATTTTTTTATTTTTTATTTTTGAGACATGATTTCCCTAAACTGCTTAGGACCTCACTAAATTGCTGAAACTGGCTTCAAACTTGCAATCCCCCTCCTCAGACTCCTGAATCGCTGGGATTACACACATGCATCACTGTGCCCATCCTAAAGTCTAATTTTGCCTGAGTATGGAGGAAGGCTTCTAGGAGAGGTCACCATTGGTGTTCTTTCTGCTATATCCTGAATTGAGTGATATAACCAGAGGAGGTGAAGTGGAAGGGTGTTACTGCTGAGTGAACAGTGTGAGCAAAGACTGGTACAAGAAGAGTACCTTGTTTCTTGAAGGAACCGGGCTACACCATAGGCCAATATGACTGAATTTGGAAGTAATGTACTGTGAGATGTAGTGGGAAAGCTAAGTTTTGTGTCCACTTCTTGACTAAAAGCAAATATGTTATGCTCGTCATGACTTATTGAGTCCAAGGAACCTTTCCAGTGCTTAGGTGAAATTTAAGTAGGTATCTATGAAATTAGAGATTCAGATCAGCATATTTTTTCAGTGATAATTACTCTCCCAAAAAGAACCAGAGAATCAGGCACATAGAAGTCGTTTATCATCATGTGCATTTTCAAGAGTGAAGCAAAGACCTCAAAGATCATGTACTGACTTGAAGTTATTTAGTTGGAATGAACTTGAGTGTTTTCTATTTTTTATGTTTAAAAAATACCATCTGAATACCAGGTATGGAGAGAAGGGAATGAATAAATAAAAGAGAAAGAGGTTTGTTCAAACACCAAGATTCCCAACTTGTAGATGCAGCCCCTCTGCAACAAGAGCTCCTTGCCTGTGACCTGTGTTTGGCTCTACTGCACCTGCTCTCTTCTTCTTTCCGATTCTTTCCTCCCACTTTCAGGAACTTTTATACCTCTTCCTTTCCATCGATAATTTGATCACCCAGAGGCAGGGAAATAACAAGCCCTGTGTCTTCCCTCAAGAAGTTTATAATGTAAGCCAGGCATGGTGGTAAACGGCTATAATCCCAACAACTGTGGAGGGTCAAGCAGGAGGATTGCAAGTTCAAAGCCAGCCTCAGCAGTTTAGCAAGACCCTGTCTTAAACAATAAAATATAAAAAAGGGCTGGGGATGTAATTCTGTAGTAAAGTGCCCTGGGTTCAAACCCCAGTACCAAAAAAAAATAGTTTCTAATGTAGTGTCATCACTGACTTTCAGTAATGACTGAAAGTCATTGACTTTCACCAAAATCACCTATTGGGTATGTGAAACCAAGCTTATTGTTTATAGCAGTAAAGGACACCATGAAGTCGACAGTCTTTGTAGCACCTTTAAAGAGACAAATGTGTCAGAGGAGGAATAATTATAAGATTTGGGAGATCTGATTTAAGATTGGTCTTTCAGTGAAAGGCCTGATTGAGACTGGGTTAATAAGTAATACCATATAAGTGATATAATAGTTTAAGATGGGTAGACAGAGGAAGGGGAGAGTTTTGAAACAAACCTGGAAGAGTAAGTAGTTGTTTGTTAAACCTAATAGAGTAATCTTGTTAAGGAGGGGGCTGTTTACCCTAATGAGTTCAATCAGTAATGTAGTCTTCCTATAAATGGACTTTGAGGAAGTTCCTGAAACTGTAATACAGTTTTTGCAACTTCATCTTCTTGTGCAAGAATTTCTTGGAATTAAACTGCAGACAGTTGAATTGTAAAATCATATTAATGCAGTTGGTTTTAGTTTTTAATCTTATTATGTAGGGGTAAATAGTTCAGTTTTCAGTTTTTTAAACTGCAGGTTGTGATCCACCCATGAGTAGTAAAACCATTTTAGTGTATCATGACCTACATTTTCCTTAATAGAGTCAAAAAACTGAATCAGAAAGCATCACCTATAATAAAAAAGGGCAAGCACTCTTTGTCGATTTTTGGTTATGTACCACAATTCAATGAATCTAAAATGCTATCAATTATGAGACACATTAGGTACTGTTAAAAAAGCAGAAAACCTTATCAAAATATGATTCCTTATTGCTACATTCTGACTTCGGAGATATTAAAATGAAGGAAACACTTCTTAACATTGATGAAATAAATGTGTGAAATATAAGGTATATGTAACTGTTGACAAATCACAATGTAAAGTGCATTTCTATTTATTGCTCATAGCAATAGCTGTGAATTATGCTATTGCTAAAAGAATTTGAAAACCACTGTTGTAGTGGAAGAATGGAGGAGAGCCAAGGTAAGTACATAATAAGGCAGCATGAAATGAGTTTCCTGAACAGAGATACCAACTACCTGCTCATTTTGGACTGTAATGGAAGGAACAATTGATGAGGACAAGGGACATAGAAAAGAATCAACTGGAAGAGAGCATATTTGAGCTGGGCTTGATCCCATCAAGTAGTAGCAAGAAAAAGACATACTCAAATGAAAGAGCAGAACGTACAAAGGCATGAGCAATGGGCAAAGTCTGACAGGCCTGGGGGAATGAAGACAAATTGGCACCAGATTGAGACAGCTTTGATTGCCATGCCAAAACTTCGATTTTATACTAAAGGCAGTAGGAGAGGAATTTAGATGATACAGCTAATATTTTAGAATGATACCTCTAACATTAATGCAGAAGGTAAATTGGATGAGCAAGAGCTTAGATACCTGGAGAGGATAGGAGAATCCATTTTCTTTTCAGCCTTGTATCCAATTTACCTTATTCTCCTTATTCTGGTAACGATACTCTGATACCCTTAAAGGAGCTACCCTTTCCTATGTAAGTCAAAGTTATTTCTGTGACAAGTGACAGAAGAACCAAAACAAAATCTGGTTTAAGCATGAGAAAAATGTGAGGGTTGGGAGCAAAGAAAGAGAGAGAGAGAATGTATTTAGATGATTGTTTCTTCTCTAATGGGAGGGCAATATTTTATTTTGGGGTCAGAGTAAAATGGACTTGGTGAATGTTCAGATGAGTTAGGAGTGAATTTAGTCCTATAGTGGCTCCCAATTCACTTCTTTGAGTTTAAATACCCCCTTTAGGCTACTTGTTCTACCTTGTCCCAATTAGATTACTCAAGATGATAAACTGCCAAATGTTAAGATTTTCAAAATGGAGGGAAAGGAGATTTTAGCAACATAGATTAATTCCTGGAAAATTTCTTAATATAAATCATTGAACACAGTGTGTTAGGAAAATGTAAAAGGTTATCATGGATTCTTTTCAAGTAAGACATTACAAAGAAATACCACTTCCTTTCCTGATAGGATTACCATATTACTAAACCAGGATGTTGGTCATTTCAGGAAGACAAGACACCTTTCTGGATAAAATGGAGAGATGTGGGTTTAGATCATTGCAGAGAAAGGTTAAAATAAGAGTGCAAATTAATGGCATGATATTAACCTTGAGACAGCTCTCAAGAAAAGCAGGCTTGTCCAGTCTCAATAATATTTTATTAATGTTTTATGCAAAGATAGTTGTTAAATCTAAGGAAGATACAAAACTTAAATGACAGAATAATTGCTCAAAATCCATCTCCATGTGTTGTAATGACTCTTTTTAAAAAGATAATATTTGCCTGCCTTAAATACAAAGTCCAGTATCTTTGTTCGGAAAAGTTATTTGAAAAGAAACAGGATTTGGGAGATTTGACTTGACTTGATAATGTGGCAATAAGTGTGAATATTCGCAGAATGTGAGCAGTCACCCAAAACTGACAAAATGTAACAAATGTGTTAAGAGAAAACAGTGTCCCTGTCATAGAGGGTACCAAACCTGTGTGATTCAGCTCAGGATTTCTGAACTTGTGTGTTCAAATATAGGTAACACATAAAAAGAACTACCACGCATAGCAAACTAGGGTTCATTAGGAGGAGACATTCAGGAAGGGTGTGGAAACTATTCTCTGAAAAAAAGATGTGGGAATTGGCTCTGATTAAACAGCAGAGATTTTTCTAAGGCTTGATTCAGAGAGAGTAGGTTTATGACATGTTGCTTGGAGTTCAGATCTAAGACCATCAGGAGGGCTCTTGGAGAGGAACATTTTGGCTCAGCCTAAAAAAGGACTGTTGGATATTGGAGCTGAACCACAGTAGACAGGACTTCCTGGTGAAATAAGCACTATATCACTGGAAGCATTCAACCAGAAAACAATGGCCACCTGTCAAGGATGCTATAAAAGGAATTGCTAGAGGAGAGGCCAGAAAGGAGGCAATAATTTTCAAGGTCTCCAACTTGAAGCTTCTGTTTATCCTTTCTTTTGGGGAGGGGGGGGCTTACTGAGGAAGGGCCACTCTACCTCTTAACTACATCCCCAGCTTTTAAAATTTTATTTCTTAGACAGGGTCTCACTGAATTGCTGAGACTGACCTTGAACTTGTGATCCTCCTGCCTCAGCCTCCTGAGTATCTGGGATTACAGACATACAATGCCAGGCCTGGCTTATGTTTATACTCTTAATTTTAAAAGATTGCTGTCCTAGACATGGTTTCTAAGAGAACACATTATATCTTGATTTGCAAACAAAACAACTTTCTACTGAAGAAATTCCTTGCCAAGTACAATTGATTATCACAGTTGATTCTCTATTTGTTGTAGTTGTGTTATCTAAAGTCACTATGAACACCGAATTAGTGAATATAGAACCACAGCTCTCAGGGGAAATTCAGGCTTAAGTTCCTGCAAACTTCTGGTCACATTTTTGTCAACCAGTCTACATAGGATTGCTTTATGTGTCTTTCTGTTTAAAGACACCTTAATTAATATTAATTGTAGATTCGTTGATATTGAACTCACAGTCAGCAGCACTGTAACTCGTGGCTCAACAAAGCTCATCTAACGTGTTTTCTTCATAAGATGCTTCATAGCCTTCTAGCACTTAGGAAGAGTAAACAGCAAGCCACTATTGTGGGGACCACTTTAAAGAGCAAAATCACCAACAAAAAGAAAATGGGAGGAGAAACATGGCACTGAATAGGCCACAGAAAGGCCACTTGTATATAGTATGAGACTTGAGACTAGAGGGAAAAGTGTCACCTTATTTGACCCTAGCTGGGAATTTTCATGTAGAGTGACTCAAATATTTTGCCACTTTGTGCATGTCTGAAAATAATTGCAAAAGTGCAGTGAGTTTTGATTTTGGAATTACAAATAAATTTCAGCAGCAGGCAAATTTGCAAACAATCTGTAAATAATGAGAATCCATTGCAGTAAAAAATTATGGAAAATGGGGCTAGGGTTGTAGCTCAGGGGAGAGTGTACGCTTAGCAAAAGGTACTAGGTTCAGTTTATGGGAAAACAGGATCTTATGCCTCAGGTAATGGGTATCACTTGGCAAGTTCCTAGGAAGTAGCCTATTTCAGTTAACCACTTCATAAACAATGTATCTTTTTCTCAGGCTTTGATAAATGGAGTTTCATAAAACAACTCCAAAAACCCCTTAAATTTTTTAGACAAAACCTGGCTTTCTTTGTGATAAAATCAATTTCTGAAGCAAAAATCTATATAATTTTTGAATAATGATTATATAACTACATGCTTAAGTGAACTGGGAAATACCTATTGGGGTTGTTTTAAAAAACAATTGTTAAATAATGAAAGCACCTGCCTCCCCCGCACCCGCCAATTGCCTTGGAAGCCAATATTTTCTGGAAGTGGGACAAATTGGTAGAAATGGTAGAATTTGTATTTAGAAATATAAGTCATGCTTTCTCCTCCACCACCAACCCACCAGCCCCACCCCCATCTTTGTTGTTGTTGTTGTGCTGGGGATTGAACCCAGGGTCTTTGTGCATGCTATGTCCCCAATCCCTACACACTCACCTTTTAAGAAGTGCACAGAGATAGCAACATTATCTGGCTTGAGGAAACTTTAGTCCAAAGGTTTTCTTCCTTAGACTCTGTCCTTACTCTGATCTTGAGAGCCCCAATAATTTGAGAACAGATGCTCCTCATTTCTGGAGATAGTTACATTGCAACTTGAACCTCTTGAGACCACTAAGATTTCTATAACTATCTTCAATTTTTTAGAACCACCTGGCCTCTGCCACAAGGTCACTGTAAATAAAAGTAAAAAATAGACATGATGCCCTCAGCCCATGTACAGGAAGTGATAAATGTTTTGAGTTGTGGAAACAAAGCAGCTTTCACTACACAAGGTCATGCCCTTCCTCTGCACTCCATTAGAAAAACTATCCCATCATTTGGGGAAGAAGTTAATCACTATCAAGTTTTAAACTCATGCTGTGCATTAGTCATTTTGGGTGTTCCACTTACTAATAGAGCATAAAGTAGGTTTAGTAGATCTGCCTTCAACAATCATATTTTTCACCTTTTATTTTATTTTTTATTTTTATTTTTGGTACCGGAGATTGAACTTAGGGGCACTTTGACCACTAAACCACATCCCCACTCCTATTTTGTATTTTATTTAGAGGCAGGGTCTCACTGAGTTGCTTAGTGCCTCCCATTGCCAAGGCTAACTTTGAAGTCGCAATCTCTGTCTCAACCTTCCTAGCCACGGGGATTACAGGCGTGCACCACCTTTTATTTGACAGATATTTAGCCACCTGGTAGTTACTATCACTAGAACATGAAGATGTCTTCATCCCCACGGCCTGGTACTCACCTCTGGAGTCTGACTGTATCCATCACTGTCTCTAGCAATCCCCTAGGGTGTAGTGTCCTTGGAGAAAAATGGCCAGGGGTTCAGGAGAAATAAGATCCATCTGCCCATCCTGGAAATAGCTGTAGCCCTATGATGCCCACCCCAGTGTGCCATAGGTCTCTTCCTTTTCCCCCATACCCTCGTACAGAAAGGCCCTATAGTCAGAAAGACCCCATGCTCGGTTTAATGCTGTACTGTTGCCATCTTGACATTCCTAGTCATTTTGTCTTTGAACTTGTGTTTTGAAGTGAAGTTAGATGGGACAATGGATTATGCAGGTGAGAAGAGGATATAGGTGCAATATGTTTGATCTCTTCTCCTTGCCATTCTGTTCACTCTAACATTCTCCATGCCCCATGAACACAGATTTCTGGTGGACTCAAAATGCATGAGAGTTCAAAGCACAAAAGTATAAGTTAAGTGTGCAGCTGAGTAAGTAGAGTTGCTGACAGCTCTGAGAGGCCATGCTTTCCATTGGAAGCAGAACTACAAATACAGAAGGCAATGGCTCTGTGTTCTAAAAAGAAGAGACCAAATTACTCTATCACAGCCTTTCTTCTGTTAACTTCCCTGTGTTAACCAACCACCTATGCTGAGGACATTTCCTTTCAAGCCTTTCTTCTTTTTTCAGTGTTAAAGGTATTGATAGAACATATGTACATCAAGAAGCAAAATTATGGTTGAGTGAGTTTTGTGTAGTGTTTCTACTACTCTAGTAAGAACAAAATATATTTGAAATTGTATCCTTTTGATATAAGTCCATGGAGGAGTTAAATGCTCTTATTTAAAACTTGCTTTGTACAATATAAATGTTATAAAATTCATATTAATAATTTAAATTTTAATTTTTCCTCACTTAGAATGACATTCAATAACAAATTTAAAGCACCATAACTAGAGAGAAACCTCAGAAGAAAAGAAAATAGCTTTATATTTTACTACCTTCAGCAGTATTTCCTTTTTCTGTTTTTTTGAAACAGGGGGCCCTGATGTTATGTAGCCAGTGGTGCTGGAACCACCCCCTCAAAGGAATTGTGCTAGTCCTAAAGAAGATGGATCAGGAAAAGAATCCCCAGTGCCCACACTCCCCTCACTTGGAGGGCAGAAGCAGCGGAAAGAATAGTCCTGTCCTTGTGCATAAGGGTCCAAGGCTGCCTCCCAGTCCGCCTCCAAGCCCAGCCGCCCACACTCGGGAGCTGCACTTCCTGTTGTAAATATACAGGCTTCTTTACTCAGGGAGGTAGGAAGAGGGGGAGGAAAGAAGACTTCGTTCTGTTGCTGGGGCACATTTTCCCGTAGAAATAATGTAGGTCACAGTTTTGTAGTCTTACAGTCAAGCTAATGTGGGCTAAATGGGCTTCCAAGAGTTGGTCTGAGAACCTAACTAGTGTTTATAACATTGTGTCTCAGGGGAAAATGCATTTTCATTTTCAAACAACTAAGTTAGAAATCAACTTTTGGGAACATAACTCAGTCAAAAGCAGGGACTGTCTGTACCTTCCTGCTCAGTAATTCCCATACTACAGAGAAGAATAGTATCTGTAAACCCTAGGTGAATTACTAAACATTAATAAAAATATTATTAGTAGTACTAACTTCACTTTGTCCTCTTGGGAGAGGCCAACCCTTCACATTTGCTGCTTGAAGAACCTGATTGCAGTTTCATCAGGGTTGATTGGTCTTTGGCAACCAGCACACACTAACCAAGCCCAAGAGACTATCTACCATAAACCAGATGCCAATCCATTAAGAACACAAGAATAGCTGTGCTGAGCTAGACTAATGATTCAGCCAGTCTGGTATTCTCTAACAGTGATTGTGAACTTCTGTGTTTCATTAATTGTAACTCTAGTGTTGAGCATAGTGCATGAATGTAGTGGTCTCTCAATAAATGCTTGTTGAAAATGAAGTACTTATGAATACTGTAATTGACTACTATGTCATTAACTTTAGAGAAGTGAGTAGAGATTTCCTTCAAATTTTTACTTATATAATCAAATTTTTAAAGTAACTTGCTTCTTAGGAAATCTATTTTAGTTATCCCTTTCTATGACCTGGTATATCTATTAGACCTTTATGTAAGGTTTCTGGGAAGAATTAAATGTATGATTCCAAGTATTGCTTCATTGCTGTTTTGTTAAATATAGGACAAAATAATGCTTTCAGTTCTGTTTTCCACATTCTTAGCAAAGAGGCTTAGCATTTTCTTGTTGTACAACTTTAGGAAACAGTCAAGGATAACTTGTAGTTCTCTTTCGTGGAATAAAACATACCTCCAAGCTTATCTTCTTTTAAATGTACTTCAGACTAGCAATCCTAAATGCATTAGCCCAAATCAGTACAGAATTAAACTCATTTGCTATACTGCTATCCACTTACATTGCTTTGTGCAATTTAATCTTTTCTTCAATTTAGGTCTATCTGCTTGGTATTTACTACTTTGGAGAGCTTAAGGACATCTCAAGCCAATGACTCTTCTTCCATGAACTCACTCTCAAACAGTCTCTGAAAATTTTAAGTAAGACAAGTCTCCAGAGGTAATCCTTGAGGGTTCCACTCTGAAACCAGAAGAATCCATTTGGTATCCTGTCACAAACAGTAGTCTGCAAACCTGGGTACTGGCCCCAGTTCTGCCACTTATTAGTAGTTTGAGTCTGGGCAAGTCATTTAATCTCATCTTTAAAAAGGTATAAATAACACCTGCCTTGCCTTCTTGGCAGGGTTCATCTAAGGATTTTGTGAGGTAATGTGTGAAAAGTACTCTGAAAATGCTTAACAACTATAGAAATAAGGGATATTGTTAAAGTCTCCACATAGATGCTTGTCTGTGTAAACTATTATTCCTGAGGTTAAATCAGGAATCTCTCTTCTTCCACTCCATTTATTCAATAGTTATTCTTTGCCCACTTTTTTCCAAGACACAACCCCCCACACTTTCTTGGTAACTTAGTTGGGACATTGTAATTGTTTTCCATGTTTAATATGCGAATCGGTGGAAACTTTTTTAAAGTATAAAGTTTGTTGTTTCTGTGCTTATTCATTTCTCAAAGAGGTGTGATCAAATAGTGAAACCTGAGACTTGCTCAAGCATGTCACTTCCAGGGGCAAAGGTAGAAAGCAGGTGTGCCTTCTCTCAGCTTAGGAGAGAGAGAAGGGGAAGTTCAGGTGACCGTGAGAAAGGGATCAGGAGTGACCAAGGGAACCTCTCCATTCCCAACAACCAGCATAATAATAAACAGATTTACTTACACAAAAGCAGCTTGTCATACTATCTTTTAATTTAGCCTGGGGTTCATTCTAGCAAAGAAATATTTCTCCCACTTTTAGAAGTCTTCAATTAAGGTTTATAGATACTGCTTCCAAAGGAAAAATATAAGTATTTTTGTGGAAAAGGGGGAAAATTTTGTAAAATGATTTCGCTGTTCAGCAGAATATGAAGTAATGAAAAGAAACCATTAAAATGGTTCTTTTCCCTCTCCCTCCCTCTATGACTCAGATGTTACTCCTAAAAATAATCTTCATCCCAGTATGGTGAAGCTGAGGAAAGACTCTCATCTCCAGGTTCCAAGTTCTATAATGGCCTTGGAGAAGAAAGGAACAAAGGATAGGAAACAGTAACTTTTAAAGGTAATCCAGTCAGACACAGTGGCACATGCCTGTGATCTCAGTGGCTCAGGAGGCTGAGGTAGGACAGCAAGTTCAAGTCAGCCTAGGCAATTTCATGAAACCCTGTCTCAAAATAAAAATTTAAAAAGTCTAGGGATGTGGCTCAGTGGTAAAGTGCCCCTGTGTTCAATCCCCAGTACCAGAAACAAACAAACAAAACAAAAACCATAATCCAAAAGAGACTTTATATCTCTGTCATATATTAAGGTGAGGTGTAACTGAAGGTCAATCTAGCTGTGATAAAATAGATATGTTCCTTTCTTGCCCTATTTTGAAGGATTATAAATTATATTGCATACACAAGGATGAACTTTCAACTCATCTTTTCAGTCATTTCCCACTAACTCTTTTAGGGATCCTTATTACTATTTCAAGTGAATTTTCCTCTTTTTATCAACATCAGTAATAGGAGACTCATTCAGATGTTTCCTTAATTGATGGGTGTTTATTTTCTAAAAATCTTTATTCTGAATGCATGTATTTCAAAGTTACTAAAAGTAACACCAAAGCATAGTTGTTGTTGTTTGTTTTGATTTGTTTGTTTTTGAGGGCTATGGATTGAACCCAGGGCCTCACACATGCTAGGTAAGAGCACTACCACTAAGCTATATCTCCAACCCAAGATAATGAATTTCTACCTGAACAATTTGAGAGAAGTTGCAGACCTGATCTCCATGATTGACATTGAGATGCATTGGCCAGGTCTCCCTTCAAGGAAGGACTTGTTACCCAACTGTGAAGACTGCTGTCAGCGCATAGCTGTCAGCTATCATTTCCTTCAAGATTTGCCTCTCCTGCAGAGAACAACCTTGCCCAAGGATATGTGCCCTTCCTAAGTGACCCAAATCCAATGATGGTCAAGGCAAAGATAGAAAGACTTGGCCATTTTAGCCCTGTGTGGGACATCTTTGTGGGTCATTTGTGCTCACGGGTTCCCTATGTAGGGCGACCTGAGGCTGTCAGCCTGCATCTCATATCCACTTTTCTCTCTACCCCATCCTTTTTTTTTTTTTTCCTCCCTTTCCCATCCTCATATGTTGATCCCGAGCATTCTTCCAAATAAATATACTGAACGAAAAAGTCTCTTTCAGTCTGCTTCCTAGAAAACCCACACTGCCTCAATTGGAGCCAGAAGAGTCTGAGAAATCAAATATAAGATGGGGTTTTAAAGCTGCATCACTCCCCATCCAGGGACATATTCACAGTGATAAATGGAGTACAGGGAGTCTTTGGTACATGGTGGTAGATCATGTTTTAAAATTTTGACCAACGAGCCAGGTGTGGTGGCGCTTGCCTATAGTAACAGTGACTTGGGAGGTTGAGGTAGGAGGATTGCAAGTTCAAGCCCAGCCTCAGCAACTTAGCAAGGTCTTTAGCAACTTAATGGGACCCTGTCTCAAAACAAAAAATAAAAAGGGCTGGGGATGTGGTTCAGTGGTTAAGTGCCCCTTGGTTCAATCCATGGTACCAAAATAAATAAATGAATAAACTTTCACCAATGGTGAACTGGGATGATACACCAGTAAAAAAGAATGTATTAGCTGGTACAATATATGACAGAAATAGCAACTATAAGGACAAAGTCAAAGAAGATTATATTACCAACTAAATTAGGTCTCCTATGCTAAGGACAGGGTTTTGGTTGGGAAAGAATGAGACTCTGACACATGGTATGAAAATATCTTGGTTAAAGTTCTCCAAAATCTTAATTTCCAGATTCCTCTTGACCCTATTAGACTGAAGAAGTGAGCCGCCCTATTAAGAGAAATATGCTTCCCTTGCTTGAAGACAAAGCAAAGGCCCCTCTCCCACCAGACAACATGTGATACTTCAGGATCTGCCCTCATCTTCCTCCCATCCACTAAATCTATAACTGGGGTTAAGTTACAGCAAACCCAGTTGGGGACATGCTGGCCTGATAACACCCAATCCCAAAGGAGAAAAAGATCTAACCAGCACAGGCTAAAGGAGACAGGAGAGTAAACATGGGACTAAATTGTGAAGATGGTTGATCAAAAAAGAGAGGACGGAAGATTAGATAAAATTTAGGAGTACTCGCCCAAAATACAAGATTTATATTTTGACAAGGACCCCAAGAATTGTGCAAACTTGCTAGTAAGATGACTCTGAGAAAGCATGGAAAAAGTGATGAGCCATGTCAAGTGAAATCAGAAAGTCATAAATCTCACAACATGATAAAGGAAAGGATTAAAAGACTCAGGGAAATTAAAAAGGATAAAATACATAGTGGTCAATTTAACAGAAGGAGTACAAGACTTGTATAATGTAGGCTATAAAACATCATTGAAAGAAATCAAATAAATGGAAGGCTAGTCCATGTTCATGAATTGGAAGACTTAGTATTATTAGAATGGCAATCATCTTCAAATTGATCTGCAAATTGAATGCAATTCTCATCAACCACCATGCCCCTACCTGTGTGTGTGTGTGTGTGTGTGTGTGTGTGTGCGCGCGCGCGCGCGCGCATGCGCGTGTATTTGTGTGAGAAGATTAACAAGCTGATCCTAAAATTCATATGGAAATGCAAAGGACCCTGAATAACCAAGATAATACTGAAAAAGAACAAAGGTAAAGCACTCAATCCCCAATTATGAAACTTATAACAAAACTACATTAACCAAAACAATATGGTACTGGTTGGCATAAGGTTAGATATACCAATAGAGTAGGATTGAGAGTCCAAAAATAAATCTAAACATTTACTCTGTTTGTAATGCTATGATAAAATATCTGAATTTGAAAAGAACAAACACTTATTCTCCCACAGTTCTGGAGGATGGAATGTCCAAGAACAAGGCACTATTGTTAAGCAAGGACTGTTCTTTACTCCCAAGATGGCATCTTATATCTGCATCCTTCAAAGGGGGATGGGAACGATGGGTCCTCACACAGCAGATGATGGAAGGGCAGAGAGTTGAACACTGTGAAGTTTCTTTTATAAGAGCTTTCATACCATTTGTGAAGGAAGAGTTCTCATGGCCTAGTTACCTCTTAAAGAACCCACCTCTTAATATTATCACATTGGTAACTGTGAATTTTGGAGGGGACACATTCAAATTGTAGCAATGGGCAATGGATTTTCATCAAGAATGTCAAAACAATTATATGAGGAAAGAACCATTTTTTCAACAAATGGTGCTATAACAACAGGATAGCCACACACAAAAGGATGAAATTGGACCTCTATCTCACACAATATGGAAAAATTAACATAAAATTAATTATAAACTTAAATGTAAGAGTTAATACTATTAAACTCTCAGAAGAAATCTTCAATTAGGGTTCCCAGATATGGCATCAAAATATAGGAAACTAAAGAAAAATAAGTAACAAGAAATTCTTCAAAATGACGAAACTTTGCGCTTCAAAGTATACCATCAAAAAGTAAAAAGAGGGGCTGGGGCTGAGGCTCAGTGGTAGAGCTCGTGCTGAGCATATGTGATGCACTGGGTTTGAGCTTCAGCACCACATAAAAATAAGTGAATAAAACAACTAAAATAAGTGTCAAAAACAACTAAAAATTTAAAAAATGTGAAAACTTAAAAAAATATATATAAAAAAAAAAAAGTAAAAAAGACATGGGCTGCTGTAATCCCAGCAGCTCAGGAGGCTGAGCAGGAGGATTGCAAGTTCACCGCCAACTCAGCAACTTAGTGAGGCCCTAAGTAACTCAGTGAGAACCTGTCTCTAAATAAAATATTAAAAAGGGCTAGAGGTGTGGCTCAGTGGTTAAGCACCCCTGGATTCAATCCCTAGTACAAAACAAAAAAAAAAGAAAAGAAAAGAAAAGAAAAGAAAAGAAAAAAAGAAATCATGAGGATGCAATGAGCAGCAAGGGCAAAGTGGTACCTGGGGACACTTGCCCTGCAGAGAGGTGTAGAGTTGTAGAGAGCTATGGTTCATAAAACATGGTGTCCCTTGCTGAAATAATGGGCAGTCAACAAAGGCACAACTCAATCTGTACAAGCAAAACAAAACAAACAAACAAAATCAAGAAAGGTGGAGAGAATGGAACTATTTGGGAACCAAGTTTTCATATACAGTTGAATTTAAGTGAGTTCTAATTGAATTAGATTGCTATAAATTAAGGTGTTAATTGCAACCCCCAGAACAACCACTGAGAAAATAACTCAAATATTTGCTTATTTATTGTATAACATATGTATTAGTGTATATGTATTACATATTAAAGAAATGACAAGAGAATTAAAATGGAAATTTGGAAAATTCTTAACACTAAAGAAGGTACTAATGAAAGAAGAGAGAAACCAAAAAAGGTATAACATAAAGACAAGAAATAGCAAAATGACAGATATAAATCCCTCATATAAAATGACTCAGCCAGTTGACTCAGCCTCTTCAACCACACCCTTGCTGGCACAATGGATGTATGAGTGAAGTGGCCATGTGGCAGAATGAAGCTATTCTGAGCCCAACAGCATGGCTTCTTACATGTTAGGGCTGAACTAGTTATTGCCACTGCCAATTGTCCATCTTGATAGCAAAAAATACCAGTGTAGAACTCCTAATATGGCAACATTTCTCCAAGAAATCAACCAGTTGTTGACAAGTTGACCACTTTGGAACCCTTTTACCCTGAAAGGGTGAGTGATTTAACACAGTTTGGATGTTTGAGCATTTTGTCCTCAGGTTTCACCTTGGGCTTATGGCATGTTTGATCCACCAGGATGGACTCTAACATGATTTTGCATCAGATCAGGGGATTTGATTTATAGCAAAGAAAGTGTGAGAGTGGATCTGTGACTGTGGTATCTACTTGTTGTATTACTTTTTGTACCACCATCCAAAGTTGCATCCGCTGGTCTGGTAAAGCACTGGAGTGTGTTACCAGAGGCACAGCTTAAGCGGCTGCTCAGATGCAGCCCTCCCCTCCCCTCCTGTGATCTGTGAACATGAAATGGTGTCCTCCAGCATACATTAAACACACAATCATAGATTTTTTTTTCCCACTGAGGATTGAACCCAGTGGCACTTTATCCCTGAGCTACATCTCTAGCCCTTTTTATTTTTATTTTGAGACAGGTTCTCGCTAAGTTGCTGAGGCTGGCCTGGAATTTGCGATCTTCCTATCTCAGCCTCCTAAGTCACTGGGATTACAGGCATGCACCACTGTGCCTGGCTGAATCATAAATTTTTTTATGATGCTGTGTCTGCAGCAGGAAGAACACGTGGATCTGGGAAGCAAAACATGGAAGTAGGAACAATCCTCCTTGTCATGACTCCCCATAACCCTCATATGGAATTTAGGCTTCCTGTTCCTGGTATTCTAGGTGTCGCAGGATTTAAGGACCTGGTTCCTAAAATGGGAATATTTCTGCCAGGGAATACAACACAAGTTCCTTTGAATTATTAACAAAACTTGCTCCCTGGCACTTTCAGGTCCTATTATTCAAAGATAAGTTGACTAGAAGTAGAGAATAATCTTGGCAGGGATATTGACCCTGATCATCAAAAGGAGTCAGGAATGCTGTTATACAAGAATAAGGAAGATGGTTTTGGTACACAAATGATCACTTGGATAACTCTTGCCCAATTGCAATGGTAAATGGATAATGCAGAAACTGTGGCACCTCCTAGTGACCAGGCACTTAGATCTCATCTCCAGGTAAGTCACAGAGGCTCAGAGAGGTGGTAGCCAAGGATGAGAGGAATTTCGAAAGGTAGTAAGAGTATATTACAGCCCTAGAAAGAGCTGTAGCAGAGGCAGCTGAATTTTGTCCCTTCTGTCCCCTGGGGAAACTATCAGAAAACTGAAGATAGCTGCTCTTTTTTTTCCTTTTTGCGGTGCTAGGGATTGAACCCAGGGCCTTGTGCATACAAGGCAAGCACTCTACCAACTGAGCTATATCCCCAACCAGAAGCTGCTCTTTAAACACATATGAAGAAGGGAATCTGAGAGCAGCACAGGAAATGAACATGAAAATGAAGTCACAGAGTTTTCCCTATGGGAGAGAGACTTCTAGCCTCAGCAACTTGGAGTCCTGTCAGCAGACAGCCTTTGGAGTCAGCTCCTACAGCTGCAGAGAGCTGCGTCACTGGAGGACAGTTCACATCCAACCGTTGGTCAAGGCGTGATTCTAAAGTCCAGCCCTTTCAACCTGGTTTGAGACAATGCTCAGGGGCCATTGCTGCTTCTGAGCTCCACATGAGGTCAGTTAAGGCTACTGACCTTCCTTACACATGGCTTGCTTTTCCTTCTATCTAAATTGGCTTCCTCTTCTCTTCCACAGGTGTCAGTTTCAAAGGCACTTCCTAATAAACATCCTGGACACTAAATTCTGACTCAGAGGCTTCTTCCTGCAGAGTCAAAACTGAAAATGTCCTGTCACCTCAAGTACTTTAGTGTGTATTTCTTTTATTTTCTTTTCCTCTTTTTTTGTTTTTGATTTTGTTTTTGGTTTTGGAGTGCCTTGTGCCTGCTGGGCAAGCACTCTACCACTGAGCTACACTCCCAGCCCTTTTTAAAATTTTATTTTGAGACAGGGTCTTGCTGAGTTGCTGAGGCTGATCTCCAACTTGCCATCCTCCTGCCCTAGCCTGCCCTAGCCTCCTAAGCAGCTGGGATTACAGGCGTGCACCACCATGTCTGTAATTTCTTACCAATGAGAACATTCATCTAGATCACTCCAGTACAATCATCTAAATCAGAAATTAAACACTGATATGTAACTATTTGATCCTTAGACTCTATTCAAATTTCGTCAATGGTTCCAAGAACATTCTTCTCATAGTTAAAAGATCCTGACCAGAAATCAGACTTGCATTTATTTGTCACTGATTGTCAGTCTTCTTCAATCTTGAACAGTTCCTTGGTTTCTCTTTTACTTTCACGATCTCACACTTTCCAAAATTATAGGCCACTTTTTTTTTTGTTGTTATCATTAGATTTTTTTTTACAATAAAACTTTATTTATTTATTTTTATTGTAAACAAATGGGATACATGTTGTTTCTCTATTTGTATATGGAGTCAAGGCATACCATTTGTGTAATCATAAATTTACATAGGGCAATGTTGTTTGATTCATTCTGTTATTTTTTCCCTTCCCCCCACCCCTCCCACCCCTCTTTTCCCTCTATACAGTCCTTCCTTCCTCCTTTCTTACCACCCTCCTTAACCCTAACCCTAAACCTAACCCTAACCCTAACGCTAACCCCTCCCACCCCCCATTATATGTCCTCATCCGCTTATCAGGGAGATCATTCGTCCTTTAGTTTTTTGAGATTGGCTTATCTCATTTAGCATGATATTCTCCAATTTCATCTATTTGTAGGTCACTTATTTTTATAGAATGTTCTTCAGTTTAGGTTTGTCTGAGGTTTTATCATGATGAAATTCAGGTCATGCCTCTTTGACAGAACTATTAGAGAAGTAGCACTGTGTTCTTTTGATTGCATCCTACCAGGTAGCACATGATATCAAGTTGTCCTATCCCTGATGTTGGTAACTTTGATCACTTGATTAATGTGGTGTCTGCCAGGTCTTTCTACTATGAAGTTATCCTTTTTACCTTGGTAATTAAATATTTTGTTGTAAAATAATATGAGGCTATGTAAATATCCCATTCTTCATCAAACTTTCAATTTATTTATTTAGTTTATATCTGTATTGGCTAAGAGATTCCTATTTTATACAATAATCCATTATTGTCATTATTTTGTGTTCAAATGGTTCTACACTTGGCCAGTGGGAATTCCTTTGAGTTGACGTCTTTATCCTTTTAACATACACATATTATTCTTTTTGTATTTCCCTGCTAACTACACAAGGAAATTCCAAGCTTATTTGGCATTTTCCATGCCCCAGTCTTGGAATCAACTATTTTCCATGGAGTCCTGGTTCCTTTTGGTGGCAAATGATATTTAGAAACCAAGATCATGACATTATGTGTGCTCTTTGCTACTGGGCTGTCACTGTTCCTTTTGGTGTACAAAGTTTGGGGGACAGAACTAGGGAATATATGAAATATATATAGGTATTTACTTGTTTGTGTACATATTTATATGTTTACATGTACATCTATATTTATTTCTATACACAACTATGTATATTTCAGATCATGAGTTCGTACTGATACCTCCAATTTTAAGTCAACACCAACTAGTTATTCTAGTTTTTTCATTTTCCATATATGTAACTACCACCTTTACCAATGAGAAAACTGACTCCCATTATCCGTAATATGAGGACTTATTTAATCAAATGTTCTGTATGTAAACAATTTCTCACAACTGTCAGTGGTATTATAAAACATATATTTGGCCTTCACCCAAGGTTTCTGATATAGAGCTCCCAAGCCCTTGTAATTTCCTGAGCAATAGGGATGCTAGCAATATCTTTTGCTCTAATATCTGGTCATTGACCCTTATTCCTGACTCTGAGCTCCAAAGACCTTTGTAATTTCCTGAGCTTTAAGAGCATCTGACACTGAGCTACTAAGTCCCTGGGAATTTCCTGTGTTAGGAGCATCTTTTATTCTGAGGTAACCCTTGATGTGCTCCTGGACGGCCTAAGTATAGGGGCTGGCTGCCTGTGGAACCAGCCCTGTGATTGAAGGGGAGAGGTCTCACAAGAGCTGAAGGTTGAGTTGACCACCAGCAGTCAGTGATGAAATCAGTTATGCCTAAAGAAGCCTCCACGAAAACTCCAAAGGACAAAATTTGGAGAGCTTCCAAAGAGCTTAACATGGAGGCTCCTAGAAGGTGGCACTTCCAGAGAGGGTATGGAAGCCCTGCACCCCTTCTTCCATCACTTTCATCTGGCTGTTTATCTGCACCCTTTTTGATAGTCCTTATGGTAAGTGGGTGAATCTAGACAAAGTGTTTCTCTGAGTATGTGAGCTGCTCTAGCAAATTAATAAAACCTAAGGCAGGAGTCATGGGAACCCAGATTTATAGCCAGTGGGTTAGAAGAACAGAGCACAATCTGGGACTTGTGATTGGCATTTGGAATGTGGGACAGTCTTGTGGAACTGAGTCCTCAACCTGTGGGATCTGACACTATATCTAGGTTGATAGTGTCAGAATTGAATTATAGGATTCCTAGTTTGTGTCCAAAACAGAATCAGGTGTCAGATGTGCTGAGGTGAGTGACTAAGAGTAGGAATTAGGGAAGATATTTTGGATTTTTTTTCTTCTTATACTGCCCCTTCCCTTACCTGCTCTGGGCTGCTGCTCTACCCAGATACTTTCCTCATCCTGCTTGAACTCCAATGCCCTGAGCTGTACCACCCCTTACATGGTCATTCCCAACTTGATCTACACACTCACGCTGAGTTTCCTCTCTTCCTTTTCCCTACCCCTGTCCCATGTGGACTGCCTTGGGTTCCAATATCTGGTACCAGGCTATCTCTCCTTCAGAGAGAGTCCCTTCCGAACTCCATTCTCACTCTGCTGAGAATACCACACTGATGTCCTCTTTGTGTAGAGATGCCCTCCTCAGCCTAGTCAGGTCACTCTCCACGCAGAAGTACTTCTCATCCTTCTTGGATTCTGCCTTTTATACCACGCAGATCTCCTACCCATATTCCCTCCTCATACCTCTCTCAATTAACTTTCGTTAATCTCTAGACCACGATGGCTCCACATCCTCTACCACTGGCACCCATTTTGGTCAGCCCCTGTATCAGTTTATTTTCCATTGCTATAAAAAAATATCTGAGGCTGGGCACTTTATAAAGAAAAGAGATTTACTTTGCTCACAGTTTTTGAGCCTGAAATTCCATGATTGGGCAGCTCCATTGATTCAGACTCTGGTGAAGATCCCCCCATGGCTAATTTGCATCATGGCAGGTGCTCAACATGGCGATGCAAGAAGTCAAATAGCATGGAGGGGCCAGTCTTGCCTTTTAGAACAATTCACTCTCTTGAGAACAATTAACTTATTAATCCTTTCCAAGGGCAGTACCACGAAAGATCTCATTATTGTGCCTCTTAAAGGTTCTACCACCTCCCATCATCGCCACACTGAGGACCAAATTCCCAACACATGGAAAGACACACTGACAGACACACTCAAATCATATGCAAACTACAGCAGTTCTACATAATGATTTTGAACTGATTTGTGCAAAAAGGACAGGAAAGAGAATGGGACGGTGAAGGATAAAATGACAGACCATTAATCTATTTTTTTTTAGTTCATTTTCAATAGACTCATTATTTTGAGACTCATTCCCATTTTGGTTTTTGGTTAGATCTATTTTTGTCTTCATGCCTATTAAATTTATGTTTGCCAGGAGAGCCAAAGCTGCCTGTTTGACTCATTCTTTATGATGGCCAAATTTTTTTTCTACCAGAACTATCATGGCTCATGTAGGTCAATCTATAACAGGTTGCCCTTCGCCATTCTTTTTTAGAGGGATTTTCAGGATGATATATAGATATGGGCATGCCTAGTTGGGAAAAGTGTATCTTGCTCAACCACTTCCAACTTCTTTTCCTCTTTCCTTTTCCTCTCTTCCTCCCAAAACTTTTGTTAATCTTGCTAGGTTATTTTAAATGGAACCTCAGTTGCCTCTAACTTTCTGCTAGACATTTTTCCCTTAGGAAGATTCTTCAAATGCCCTGAAGCTATATAGGTCCTAGGTTACTTTTCCTCACATGTGCCCCAAGCTCTGTGTGCTTTTATTCATGCTGATTCTTGTACCTGGCCCATCCTCTCTCTCCAAAGGTCAAAGCCCTAATATCCTTCAAGGGTCATTTCACAACTATCTCCCCTTTAAAGTCTTTGCCAGGTGGGCATAGTATCTCTTGCCTGTAATCCCAGTGACTCAGGAGGCTGAGGGAGGAGAACTGCCCATTCAAGGCCAGCCTCAGCAAGTTGGCAACTTAGTAAGACTCTTTCTCAAAATAAAAATAAAAAGGACTGGGGATGTAACTTTCATATTAAAACACCCCTGAGTTCAGTATTCCCACAACACAAGAGCCTTTACCAATCTCCCCAACACTGATCCTCTCAGAAATTTGTATGCATCTATGAGGTATGTGCCACTGTGCCCAGCAAAGTTTATACATTTTATATGTTTTTTCTTTGTGTTGTACACGGTTCAAAACAATTGAACTTCTTAGTAGTACTTTCTGCTATAAAACTTAAAATTTTCTACCTCATAGAAGAAAAAGAGGTTTACTTTTCTCATCAAAAGGACAGGAAAATGAAGGTATTAATCTTTTTTTTCCATCATGATGTAATGGGCTGTGTTGGTGTACCAAGAGATAAAACCTATTCTCAATACAAATTCATATTTGCCTATGTAAGTGTGTATTTTTATCCTGCCCAAATGGTATACCATTCTGACTTTTAAAGTTATGAAATATTGACATATTCTCATTTTTCCCTAGAATGTATGCATTACTTTGCATACTGCATAAAATCATATTTTCATCAGCAGAGACATGGCCCCAATTTCTCACTCGCAGTAGGAATTATGTAACTACAGTGGGAGACCAACCTGCTTCTTTTGTGTTGATCTTAGCCTGGATTCACATAATCTGTTCCAAAGCAGGGCATTATGGCAAATCTAGGCTACTTTGTCATATTTTTTTCTCCATTTAACTCCTGAGTGCAAGGGAAATCATTAGATTGCAAACTCTGACCCAGAGGTGTCTTCTAGCTCCTTTGTATCCTTCTTGCTATTCTTGGGATAATACCACACTATAGGTGTGCAAAGTATTATTTTACCAAATTTGATTTAGAGTGTTTCATTTCTCTAGGTTCTCCTTACTAATCTTGCTGTGTTCATTAGCCAAAAATATGGACTCTTATTGTTCTCCTCCATTATGCTCAATCATATTGTTTTTTAGACTTTTTTTTGTTTCTACTAGCCTGGTAGACATTATTAGCCAAGTTATTTGAGTTGACAGTTTAAAGAATTTTATTTATTTATTTATTTATTTATTTATTTATTTATTTGGTACTGGGATTGAGCCCAGTGGCACTTAACCACTGAACTACATCCCCAGCCCTTTTTATTATTTATTTTGAGACAGGGTCTCACTCAGTTGCTTAAGACCTCACTCAGTTGCTGAAGCTGGCCTCGAACCTGGTATCCTCCTGCCTCAGCCTCTCAAGTTGCTGGGATTATAGGTGTGTGTCACCATGCCCAGCAGTTTAAAATTTTTTTTAAATTTTAATCTTCTCTTTTTTTCTTATAATTTTTTTAGTTGTAGATGGAAATAATACCTTTATTTTATTTATTTTTATGTTGTGCTGAGGATATAACCCAGTGTCTCACATGTGCTAGGTAAGCACTCTATCACTGATCTACAACTCCAGCCCTTAATCTTCTCTTTATTATATTATTGCCTTGTAAATGGAAGAACTGGTTGGAGAAAGAAAGGTTGGGGACCATGAAGAATCTTTCCTGTGCATGGATAAAAACTCTCACTGATGAGATATCAAAAGATGACTACATTTTAGTCTCTGGAATCTGTGAATGTTACCTTATATGGCAAAAAAGAACATTACAGATGTGATTAAATTAAGGATTTTGAGATGGGATGATTATCCTGGATTATTTGATGAGCCCTAAATGCAATTACAGACATCCTTAGAGGAGGGAAGTAAAAGGAGACTTTGTCCACAGAGTAGAGAAGGCTATGTGACCACAGATGGTGGAGACTATACTGGTGGGACCACAGACCAGAGGGCTGGCAGTCACTAGAACAACACAGCAAGCAGCAGATTCTCCCTACCGCCTCTGGAGGGAGCATAGCCCTGCTGATACCTTCATTCCACCCAGGGAAACTGATGACTTCTGGCCTCCAGAATTGTGAAAGAATAAGTTTCTGTTGTATTAAGCCACCAAATTGTAGTAATTGTTTCAGCAGCTACAAAAAACTAATACAGCATCTTATCTCTTTTTACAGTTTTCCTTCCTTAGTTTATACATTTTTAAAAATCTCTTATTTTTTCTTTTCTTCCTAATAAGATCTTCAGGTATTTCAAAGAAAATGATTTTTCATATTCATTTCAATTTCTTAGATGTTAAGTTTTGAACTAATTTAATAAACATTTAATGATCATCTACTGTGGCTACAGAGTTGTTTAGGCACTTTAGGGGATATACAGAATAAATATGGGAGCTGGGGTATAGATCAGTGCATGTGTGAATCTCTAGGTTCAATCCCCAGCACCTCCAAAACAAGCAAAAAGAAAGAAAAAGAACAAACATAAACTCCCTCCTTAAGTGTCTGTAAATTAACTGTTAAACAGTTTAAATGATACTATGGTGCATGGTGTGCTGATCTGTGCGGGGCTGTTGTGGCCTCTTGATTTTACAGGTAGGCATTTGAACAAAAGGAGTTTAGATTTTATCCTCTAATTACTAATAAACTTATCTAATCAATAAACACACAAGAGCCAATAATCTTTTCAATTGGGAATTTTAAAGAATTCCCTCCTCACTTTTATTTACTGTAAAAGTAATCTCAGCTTTTCTAAAAACATTTCAAAAACATAAAAATTATAATCTAAAATTTCCCTATAATACTGTAACTTCTAGAAAAAAAACTTTGTTAATAATTTGTAATATATTCTTCCAGACTTTTTTTCTGTACATATGGTAATATGTTTATGTTTGTTACAAAAAGGAAAACATGCTATAAATGCTCTTTTGCAACCTACCATTAAAGACTATTGAGTAAAATGAAAAAGGCACATTTTAAGATGATTAAATTTTGGCAATATACCCATAGTTCTCCCAAATCCTTTCTTGTGGGGGGGTTTCCATGTCCCGCGTGGAGTTTCTGTCGGAGGACGAAAGTGCTGGCAATAAATCAATTAATTACTAATAAACTTATGTAATCAATAAACACACAAGAACCAACCATCTTTTCAAATGGAAGTGGGTATGGCAGATGGGGCCATATCAGATCTGACCTTCAACAAGATGGAGAACTCCCCCTTCACGTTTATTTATAGTCCCATAGGTAAAGGGACCCAACCATGAAGGGCTTCTGTGAGGAACAGGATGGGGTGGAGTTAGGGAAACCATTTGCTTAGAGAATTAGCATTTCCTCAGAGGGTGAGCCAACTTTGTACAGGGCCACATACCCCTGGCTGGCTGAATCAGTCTCTCTTATCTACCAGTTCCTGGGAGTCAGACCTCTGTATCCCACCGCTCAGTCAAGTCTGATTCTGCTACTCGTGGATGGCTCCCCACACTTTCAAGGGAGAAATGGGGGGGGGGGCGGGGGTGTGGGGTGTGTGTTGGGGGAGAGGCGGGGTGGGAGAGAAGGACTTAAAATTAGAATAGGGGCTAAGACTGTAGATCAGTGGTAGAGCACTTGCCTAGCATGTGCAGGGCCTTAGGTTTGAAACTCAGAACTGAAGAAAAAAAATTTTTTTTAATTAGAGGAGGGACTGATAAAGTCAGGCATTGGGAAGCTTTTTCCTATTATTTCAAAACATTGTCCTACATAAATAAAAATGAGTTTGCCCTTTACCATCTTTTGAGAGATGGAAAAATTGAAAAGATTCCATCATCTACATTTTGAGATAGTCATATGCTCTGATTTTAATAATAGCAGTCCAAAAGGAAGAAATTGCTTTCTAAGCTGTGAAAGCAAGACTAAGACAATACTTTATACGTAATGATCTTTTCTGAGTATGAAAGCATTATATAGTTATAAAGGCATTTGTAGAAAACATGGAAAATATTTAAAAGTAAAACAAAACACAAATTTGTAATTTTTTGGGGAGTGAAGCTGATTATTAAACTTGTACCTAACCAAGTGTGGTGGTGAATGCCTGTCACCCCAGCAACTCAGAAGGCTGAGGCAGAAAGAGTGCAAGTTCAAGGACAGTCTCATCAATGTAGTGAGACCCTAGGTAACTTAGCAAGACCCTGCCTCAAAATAAAAAATGAAAAGGGCTGGTGATGTGGCTCAGTGGTGAAGTGCCCCTGTTTTCAATCCCTGGGACAAAAAAAACATTTTTCCCCCCCTCAAGAAAAATTTTATACCCACTTCATACCAAATTGTCCTTTCAAAAGTTTGTCCTATTTTTATACTCCCATTACTAGTATATTAAAATATCCTAAAAAATACAATTTAAACTTTGGGTACTATTTCAGTTTATGGATGCCTGATAACTTATTTGATTAATTCCCTACTTCGGTGTTTCTAACAAATGGTGTTTCTAGCACCCTTATAATCTTCATGTGAATTTCTTGGTTTCCTAAGATAAATTTTTTTTTATTTTAATTTTAATTTTTGTTATACATGACAGTAGAATCTATTCTGATATGTTTATACAAGCATGAACTATATCTTGTTCTAATTAGGATCCCAGTCTTGTGGATGTATTTGATGTTGAGATTCACTGTGGTGTATTCATATATCTACATAGGAAAGTTATGTCAAATGCATTCCACTGTTTCCTATTCCAGCACCCCTCTCTTCCCTTCATTCTCCTTTGTGTAATCCCCTGGACTTCTGTTCTCCTCCATAGCTCCCACCCCTTGTTGTGAGTTAGCATCCACATATCAAGAGAGAACATTCAAACTTTGTTTTTTGGGATTGGCTTATTTGACTTAGAATGATAGCCTCCAAATTCCTCCATTTACCAGCGAATGTCATAAAGGCATTCTTCTTTATGGTTGATTAATATTCCATTGTATAGGGCTGGGGAGATAGCTCAGCTGGTAGAGTGCTTGCCTCGCAATCACAAGGCCCTGAGTTTGATCCCCAGTACCGCAAAAAAAAAAAAATTCCATTGTATATAAATACTACAATTTATTTATCCATTCTTCTGTTGATGGGTATCTAGGTTGGTTTCTTAGCTTGGCTATTGTAAATTGTACTGTATAAATATTCATGTGGCTGTGTAACTGTAGTATGCTGATTTTAACTCCTTTGTATATATACCCAGGAGTGGGATAACTGGGTTAAGTGGTGGTTCTATTACTAATTTTTTGAGATATCTCCATACTACTTTACAGAGTGGTTGCACTAATTTGCAGTCCCACCAACTATGTATGAGCATACCTTTCTCCTCACATCTTCACCAACATTTATTGTTACTTGTATTCTTGGTAATTGCCATTCTGGTTGGAGTGAGGTGAAACTAAGATAAATTCTTTCATATGCAATACAGAGTCAAAGTCAAAGTTAAAGATATTTTTATGAACTTCTGATACATATTATCAACTTCAAGTCAATATTTAGGACTTGTTACTTTTTTTAAGAATTTGCTTGATGTTAACTAGAAAAAAAATTTATAATGACTAATATTGTTAATCAAATAAAGATTTACGGCCCCTAGCTGGGTGCACACCTGTAATCCCAACTACCTGGGAGGTTGAGGCAGGAGGATTGCAAATTTGAGGACAGCCTGGGCAACTTAGGAAGACCCTGTCTCAAAATAAAAAATAAAAAAGACTGGGGATGAAAGGACTATGGTCCTCTTTAGACTGTATTCCCTTTGGCTTTTCTTGGCATTTTAGGCATAAGATTGTACTTTATTCCTCCATTGAAGCTTTGATTCTATATTAAATAGTCCATAAAAAGTGTGTACGTGTATGTTTGCACATTTGAAAGTCGAACTTATCCATACATCAATATGAGTCATTATTAACCTAAATGTCACACCCTTTTTAGGTGAGAAATTTAACTCTGCCAGTCATTTCCTTGATGAGTAAGGAAATAATTACAGTGAAGGAAATAAAAGTTTCAGTGGACTTCTTAGGGAAATTTCCCATTTTATAGAGCTCAAGAAAAACAAAAATATTTTTCTAAAAATGTTAACACTTTATTTAAATGTACCTTAGCCAGTTTAGGACTGTATACCTATAGTCCCAGCTACTTGGGAGGCTAAGGTAGGAGGCTTGCTTGAGCCTCCAAATTCAGGACTAGCTTGAGCAACATAGGGAGACCAATCTCTAAACAATCAAACAAACAAAAATATTACTTGCAGAGTGCCTTCTTTTTATTTTTTAATTAATTTATTTTTTCAGAGTGCTTTCTTGATGAAAAAGAAAAATAGTTCCTGTTTGCTGGTACTGTTTTGTTGTTTTTAAATGAGAAAAATGAAACTAAATGGATAAACACTACGATATTTTGCTATAAAGGTAGTGTATTTCAAATATTCTCTCCTTCAGTTTCCTGCTTCACGCACACATACCAATTTCTTGCTAAAGAAAAATTTGTTAAGGGAGGGGCAGGATTTGAGTGCAACTCATTGTGCAGATGACGGATATCTCTTCAGGTATACCATCACCATCTTGTGGTCTTTTGCCATATTACTGTTAAGGATTTTCATACCTCAATGCTGTTTTTGCATGAAATTCAAATATTTCCTCTTGGTGATCCCTCTTGAATAAGACGAAATAGAATGAAGGCCTGCATACCATGGGTTCCCACCCTCTGGAGAGATGGTATCTCTGCATTTATGCTCTGTTCTCACATGATTCCAAAACAACCAGTGGAATAAGAAGATCCAGTGGAGACGTTTAATCAGAATAGGGCTATTGTAAAGTGATGTTTTCAGTTTTATTTTGTGTTTGAACCAAATTTGTTTTCTTAGTTCCTTTTTATTTGTAAAAATATCGTTTGCAGGGGGAAAAGAAAAAAAAATTTCTCTGTCTCTTTGGTTCTACTGTTGGGGTGTTCTCCCATTTTTGTTTCAATATCCCCCTACCTCACTACCGTTTTATTATGTACTTTAATTTTTTCATCCTCTTCTGTTTCCTTCTTTCCCTTTGTGACTATAATCTATCTTTTCCTTCTTTTCTTCCTTACACTTCTATTTCCAGTTTCTTTGGTGTCTTGCTACATATCACTTTCCTAATTCCCTGTCCTCTATTAACACCCACAGCCACAGTGGCCCTCTCCCCTCTCTCCTTTCTTTGTTCCTTGTAATTCCTTCCCGAAGTAGGTGTGGCTCCTGCTCTGCTGCAGCTGAGAGCACTGACCTCATGCTGCCTGCTGCAGAGGTCTTTTAAGGACTTAGCGCCCTGGTAACCCTGAAGCTTTTAGGAAGCAACCCAAACACTACCTATTCAAGGAAGCCTGCTCCTAAATCCACTCTATTCAAAGGAACCGTTGCTTCTTTCCTTACAAATAGTTTCTCATTCATTAGTTTTCTCCTCCTCCTCCTCCTCCTCCTCCTTCTTTTTTCCTCCACATAAATACAAATTTTCAAAGAATTGTACTGGAACCTTTCCAAGCTCTTCTTTGCTAATCCACACTATCATTTGTTTAGGGAACACTTATTTCCTTGTGTTTCAGGGCTGACACTTGAATCTCAAAAAGCAAGTTAGATTAATGGTGGTGAGAGGAAAGAGGTTTAAGAAAAGGGTTTTCTACTGTTTTGGAAAACAGCATAAATTTAATTATGGGAGATATATATATATATATATATATATATATATATATATATATATATATATATATATCCCCCCCCATAACCTGAAAACTCTTCCATCTCTTCCATGAGATAATTGACTACATTCATAGCTTTGTAATTCCAACTGGGTAAACAGCTCCCACACAGGTGCACGCGCGCGCACACACACACACACACACACACACAAATTAATTTTTAACAGTGATCAACTTTATGCTTTGAATATAACCCTTGCTGCTCTGTTACTGCAACTTATTTTTTAAACGAACGTGTTTCTCTTCCTCTCTCCCTACTCCTCCCTCTCCCTAATATCAGGGAAAACAGGATTACCTTTCTTCCCCATCCTAGGCAGGTTTATCTGTCCTTGTACACACCCATCACAGAAACAAAGTAATTCAGACTTTGGGGATGGTACCAGAAGATCTCAGAAATTACTACTTCCTGAAGGAACTTTGGATGGTGCAGAGGAAAATGGAGTGGAAGGGGATGGGGGACAGAAAGATAGTAGAATGAAAGAGACATTATTACCCTATGTATAAGTATGATTACATGAATGGTGTGAATCTATATTGTGTACAACCATAGAAGTGAAAAGTTGTACACCATTTGTGTACATTGACTCAAAATGCAGTCTGTAAAAATAAAAAAGATTTTAATAAAAAATAGGAAAATAAAAATAAAAATAAATAAATAAAAAAGAAATTACTATTTCCCAAATTAACAAGTGAATTACAACTCCAACAGAGAACACTGTGGAATGTAGCCTTTGAATCACAGTCTCTGGGACAGGAGTCCCTGAGTTTCTCCTTTGCTAGCAAAGCAGTAAACTTTCTTTATCCTTTTTCTCAAATCCGTGTCCTTGTTATTGGATTGGCATCTGGGAAAAGGACTGAACTTTCAGCAACAAATAAGAGGAAACTAATGTGATTCCCAGTTTATACTGAATTATGTATTTCCCACTGTGGATTATGAAAATAATTTACAAGAACTTTCATTGATTAGCCAAAGAACCTCAAACTTCCTAATCAGACTCTGAAGACAGTTACAGAATCTTAAATACCAAATTAGTAGAAAAAAATGTTGTTGAATAAAGACTATCCTACCTAAGCAAAGTTTTTCCTACTGATTATTCTAATACATGTTCACGTAGAAAATCTAGAAAACAGAGGGAAAAAAATAAAATAAAATAAAACCTTAACATCCAAAGCTAATTAAGCACTACTGAGTTTCTGATATCTAACTTTTTAGCACTTCTAAATTTCATCTTAATTTTAGATATAGTAATTAGAACAAAATTCAGAAGGTTTAAAAGGTAAATAGTGATCAGGCATAGTGTCACATGCCTGTAATACAGCCACTTGGGAGGTGAGGCAGAAAGATCAAAGTTTGAAGTGACAATTTAGTGAGACCCTATCTCAACATATAAAAGGATGGAGTTGTAGGTTAGGGGGTAGAGTGCTTGCTTAGCTTGTGAGAAGCCCTGGAATCAATACCCAGTACTGGAAAAAAAAAAAAAAAAAAAAAAAAAAAAGCGAGACAGAAAGAGAAGGGTAAGTAGTGAAAGGTCAAGTTTCTTTCCTTCTCTGTCCTCCTGTCCCCAGCACCTCTCTTGGAGGCAACCAGTTTCCAGCTTCTAATGTAGTCTTCTAGAGATAATCAATTCATTTGAATACTAAACACACATACACACACATTTAAGTTTTTGTTGTGTGGGGGGTACTGGGGATTGAACTCAGGGGCACTCAACCACTGAGCCACATCCCCAACCCTATTTTGTATTTTATTTAGAGACAGGGTCTCACTGAGTTGCTTAGCACCTTGCCATTGCTGAGGCTGGCTTTGAACTCTGGATCCTGCTGTCTCAGCCTCCTGAGCCACTGGGATTACAGGTGTATGCCACCGCGCCCAGCCACATTTAAGTTCCAGTGGTAGCTTTATATGTAGACTGGTCAGAATTATTTTCCGTTTTAACCATGTATCTTGGATACAAGATATTCCTTACTAAAATTATGGGTATGTGCTTTTGTGATGTTTTAAATGTTAAGCAGGACTACTAAACTTAAAATGTTTAGTATTTATGTAATTTCAAAAAAATTTTCTTAGTTGTTGATGGAACTTTATTTTTATTTATTTATTTATGTGTGGTGCTGGGAATTGAACCCAGGGTCTCACACATGCTAGGCAAGTGCTCTGCCACTGGCCACACCACCAGCCCAGTATTATGTTATTATGACTAAGCAGGTCTTATTAGTTACATGACCTAGGGAAGATCCATTTAGCTTCAGTGTACTTCTTTCACATTTTTCACATGTAGAATAGGAATATAAGAGGGTTGTTGTGAAAACTAAACAAGTTGCAGGTGCAAGGTCAAGGCACTAGGTTCAATCCCCAGTGCTAAAATAAATTATATATATATATTTAAATATACATAAATTTTATATATCTATATGTATGTATATATATACACATACACATATATATGAATAAGTTAATTTTGGTCCACAATTCCTTATGCACAATTCTGAAATCCAAAACCTCAGAAACTGAAAATTCTTTCTAACTAATTTGGTGGTAAATGCTGACCTGAACTGACATAAAACTAAAGATTTGTTTATCCTTCTTGATTTGAATTTTCATACATTTCACTATAGAAATTTAATTTTGATCATAGGACACTGCTCAGACCCCAATGGGCAGAGTAAAAAATAAAGAATTTAGACACTGTATTACCTTTCTAAAATCTGGGAGGAAATCCAAATCATGAAACATATAGAGATCCAAAGGTTTTATGTAAAAGTTTGTGGACCTGTACACAAAAAAGCACTTAAAATTAAGATGCCTAGCATAAGATATTGTTTTTAAATTATAATTACTAATGCCTATTAATTGTACAAATAATGGCTTTCTGTGTGTCAGTTCCAGACATCCATATATCATGCCATGACCATGTATACCCTCCCGACCACCCTCTCTTGCCCTCCCTTCTCTCCCCATCTCCCCTAATCCTTTTTCCCTCTCCTAATAATCCCTCTTCTACTTTCAGTTTCATACTTTCTTTTTTTTTCAAACATGAGAGGAAACATGTCATACTTGGTTTTTCTGTGCCTGGCTAATTTCACTGAACGTGGTATCTTCCAGTCCCATACATTTTCCTGCAAATGATATGAGTTCATTCTTCTTTATGGTCAAATAATACTTCATGGTATATATATATATATATATATATATATATATATATATATATATACCACATTTTTAAAAATATTTTTTGTAGTTGTACATGGACATGCTTCTATTTGTTTATTTTCATGTGGTGCTAGGGATTGAACCCAGTGCCTCACGTGTGCTAGGCAAGTTCTCTGCCACAGAGCTACAGCACCAGCCCATATACATTTTTTTTATCCAATTATCTGTTGATGGTTATCTAGGCTGATGTCACATCTTGGGTATTATAAATATTGCAATAAAAATGGGTATGCAGGCATCTCTTCTGTATTCTGACTTCATTTCCCTTAGATACACACCCAGGAGTGCATCATATGGTAGTTAAAGTTTTCAGTGGTTGTACTAATTTATATTCTTACTAAATTGTATAAGGGTTCTTTTGTCTCCATATTCTTGCCAGAATCTTAAAAAATAATAGCCATCCTAAATGGGGCGAGATGGAATCTCAATGTAGTTTTGCTTTGCATTTCCCTGATGGCTAAATATGTTGAGCATTATCCAGGTTTTGTGGCAGATATTTGTAATCCCAACTACTTGGGAGGTTGAGGCAGGAGGAGTAAGAAAGTTCAAGATTAGCCTCAGCAACTTAGCAAGATTCTTTGTCAAAATATGATTTTTAAAAGGGTTGGAGAGTAGGTCAATGGAAGAGCACTTGTCTAGCATTTGTGAAGCCCTGGGTTCACTACAAAAAAAAAAAAAAAAAAAAGTAGAGCCTTTTTTCACATATTTATTGGTCACCTATACTTATTTTTAGAGGTGTCTGTTCAGATCATTTGCTCACTCATTGGATCACTTCTTTTATTGTTTCTTTTAAAAATTTTCTTTAGATATTCTGGATATTAATCCTCTGTCAGGTGAATAGTTGGCAAAAATTTTCTCCCATTCTATAGGTTGTCTATGCTCTGCTGATTGTTTCCGTTTCTGTAGCACAGGTACTGTATTATCTATTATCAGCTAAGCCATAAAAGATACCACATATAAATTCATTTCATTTTTCTTGGAGTTAATCATGGTCTTTGTTTTCTGTTTGCTTAGTTTTAATGTGTCAATTATAAGATTTATATGTACCACTTACTAAAAAATATCCTTTAAAAATTTCACACTTCAGAGAAGTACAAAACTGATAGTATATATATCTTTAAAAACTTATCAGTATATTCCTTTATTGTGTCTTACCCTTCACCAAAATCTCAGGAACAGATACTTGATCTGTGTTGTTCTCTGTTGTATCTCCTGTGCTTAGGATAGTTTCTGGTTCAAAGAAGATACTCATATCTTTATTGGGTGAGTGAATGTGTAAGATATTCTGTCAGTTTCATTTCTTTCCCAGCCTCTTCTCTCTTGGAAACTTCTGTCTCCTTGTTCCATTCTGGACCAGCAGCCCTCTAGGCCTGCAGGCCCAACCATCATCCTGGGAATTTTTTATTTTATTTTGATCTTAATTTTTTGGTACCAGGGATTGAACCCTGGGGGCATTTAACTACTGAGTCACATCCCCAGCCCTTTTGTACATTTTATTAGAGACAAGTTCTCACTGAGTTGCTCAGGGCCTAGCTAAATTGCCAAGGCTGGCTTTAAGCTCCCAATCCTCCTGCCTCAGTCTCCCAAGCTGCTGGGATTACAAGTGTGCGCCACAGAGCTTGGCTCATCCTGGGAATTTCTTTTGCCTCTTTACACTTTTGGTTTCCCTGCCTCTATAGCTTCACTCTTCTTCGGTTTCATCCCTCATTTTAGTGGACCACAATTCATAGATTGTAAACATTTTAACAACTCTTCCAATTGATATTGCTGCATAACAAGTCATTTCAAAACCTAGTGATACTATACAACACCCATTTGTTATCTCCTGGTTTCTGTGACAGAGTCGAGGAAAGGCTCAACTGGACACGTGTGGCCTGGGCCCTCTCACTGAGATCGCATTCCACTGGAGACTGAAGCTGGAAATGCAAGACTTCTCTAGCAGAAGGGGGTTCATGTGACATCAGGGCTTCTCCATTGGTCCCTCTGTGTGACTTCATTTGGGCTTTTTCACAGGATGGCAGCCCTAGGGTGGATACACTGCTTACCTAGAGAGGTTGGTTTTCCCTGACATCATTACTCTTCCTTATGCTTTTTTTTTTTTTTTTTTAATTTTTTTGTAGTTGTAGATGGACAACTACTATTTTATTTTTAATGTAGTACTAAGGATCGAACCCAGTGCCTCAAACGTGCTAGGCAAGCGCTCTCTCATTGAGATACAGCCCCAGGTCCCCTTGTACTTAAGATAGTTTGAAGGGTATTGCATTCTAGGATGGATCATTTTATTTCAAGATGCTTTTGAAAGCATTTCTCTATGGTTTTGTAACTTCCAAAATTTCTGAGAGGTCTGATATCATTTTAATTCTGGACCCTTTATATATTGGCTTATTTTCCTCTCTAGAAGCTTTTAGAATATCCTTTTTAATCCCCAGTGCTCTGAAATTTCATGTGAATCAGGGGATAGATTTGATAAACTAGTTTAAACCTTGCTTGTTAGAATTTTAGGTTTTGCTTAATAATTAGGTTCCCTCCTTGATTAATCTATCTTGAATCATCCAAAGAAAATATTCCTGACTGATCCCCATATATACTGATCATTTTCTTGTCTTCAATTTTTTAGCACATCTACGTGATTTATAACTTACTTTTTTTTGTGGGGGGATACCACGCATTGAACTTAGGGGTACTCGACCACTGAGTCACATCCCTAGCCTAATTTTGTAGTTTATTTAGAGACAGGGTCTCACTGAGTTGCTTAGTACCTTGCTTTTGCTGAGGCTGGCTTTGAACTCACAATCCTCCTGCCTCAGCCTCCCCAGACACTGGGATTACAGGCATGTAACACAGTGATCAACTAATAAAGGCAGACATTTAGTGAAACCCTGCATCTTCCAAAAAATGAGCTGCTTGTTTACTTACTATCATAGAAAGAAACTACAGGTTTCTTCTCTTCCTCTCTTTAGTTTTGATCAACCTGTTCCTTTCTAAAAGCCAACTGCTTCCACAAATACTCAGAAAAGCCACATGATCCTATTACAGTGTGGCAGTTTACCATAGAGTAACTTTCAGTTAACATATTGTTTAATCAAGCTGTTGTGTTTCTCTAAGCCTTTGAGATAAACAAATGTAAAAACACACATTCCTGTTTTGTAACTTGGTTTAGTATATGCTTTATAAACTTTTAAAGTTTTTGTTACCTTGTAAAAAATGTTTTAATGCTATCCTTCATTCTTCTCTAACCACCCCCCCCATATTTAATTGCACTGTGTTCTGTAATTAATCTAGTTGAAACTGTGTTCTTTGGGGATATTGTGGAGTCTTAAAGGTCACTGTTCTGCCACTATGAAATGAGTATTCCTCTGCCATGCCCATCTGCCATGAAGCTCCATCCTACCTTAGGCCCAGAGTGATAAAGAGTCAGGCTACCATGGACTGAACTTCTTAAATATCAGTAAGAAGATATCTGGAGGTGAAATAACCAGTAAAGATTTTACGACTTATCAGAAGATTTTTAAAATCTACTCAGTCCTCCATATGCTCCCCAGGTACGTGAAAACCACTTTCAGAATCACTGGAACTGACTGAGCACAAGGAACCATGAAAATGAAACCAAATCAAGTCCTACTCTTGGAGAGTTTTTCAAAATGACTTTGAGGTCAAATTTTGCTAAATGAACTTCATGGCTTCAAGAAGTCTCTACACTAAAATACCTTCTAATATACCACAGTGAAGAGTTTATACTAAAACATTTTCTTTATGACCACAGAGACCCAGTCAAGGTAAAAAGACCTAATCTCATTTCTTTCCTCATGTACATTTTTAAAAAAGCAACTTCTTTATTAATTCATAGACTTTGGTAGTGCCAAGATCTTAATTCATTTAAAAGGACATATTATTTTCTAGAAGTTTGGTGTTTATATTACAATACAATGTTCTATTTTAATGCATTTTACACCATTAATTTTAAGTGAAGAAATTTAAAAAAAGGACTTAAAATCACATATTATAGTGATGCAGCCACTTCAATGTTTGTAGCAGCTCAATTCACAATAGCTAACTATGGAACCAATCTAGATGCTCTTTATCAGATGAATGGATAAAGAAAATGTGGCACATATACACAATGGAATATTACTCAGTCTTAAAGAAGAATGAAATTATGGTATTTGCAGGTAGATGGATGGAACTAGAGAATATCATGCTAAGTGAAATAAGCAATCCCAAAAAACCAAATGTTTTCTCTGATAAGTGGGTGCTGATACATAGTGGGGGGTGGTTAGAGAAGAATGAAGAAACTTTGGATTATGCAGAGGGGAGTAAGGGAAGGGTGTGGCAGTGGTGATGGGAAGGAAGGTAGAACGAGACAGACATTATTATCCTGTATACATGTATAAAAAACAAAGAAAAAAGAAATTAGAAACTGTAGGTAAGGTGGTTGAACGAGAGTTCCCTCATTAGCATACTCTTCTTCTAAAGAAATGGTTCTGTCTTTTAACTTTTACTGAAATGTGTTTAAGTATAAACATTCCTGTATGTATATTAGTTGTAGGTGGACACAATACCTTTATTTTTATTTATTCACTATTTATGAGGTGCTGAGGATCAAACCCAGTGCCTCACATGTGTGAGGTGAGCGATCTACCGCTGAGCCACAACCCCAGTCCCAAGTATAAACATTTCTAATTAAAGTTTTCTGTAAGTCAAAAAAATCAGAAAGATGAAAGATATGTATTCATCAGAGCTGGGTGACATTCTCTATTATTGAACTTATTATTAAGAGAAATTAGACTATGTGTTCCATTTCAGTAAATGTGTTTTTGCACTTGAAAAAAAATCAGTGTTCTGAGAATCTACCTTTGCCTTATGAAAGCAGAACATGGGGCAAAAGACACAACCTTTCAAAACCAGGGAGACATGGTAAAGCTACTCTGGAGCGGTTTTATTTAATCACATACCTAATGGGTAATATTCTCCATTTCTAGAAGCAATTTAAGAGATCATCTTAACATCCAAGGTTAAATTAGCCAAATAAACTAAAAATAATGAAATTCTTTGCCTCTGGGAGTGAGTGAATGGAGTTATTTGAAAGCTCTAAACTTCAGTTAAGATGACCTTACACAAGAAAAACTGCAAAAGGATTGTGACTAATTTAGCTGAAATTCAATCTTATATATTAAATCCTATCAAAGAGCTAGAAGTTATTTGTTTACACTACTCATTTGAGGAAAACATTTACTCTAGTAGTCAGAAATACGGGCATGACTGAGTAGGCTTGTTGTAATTGAATTTGTTAAGATTTAACTAAACAAGTGCTCTACTATTGAGCCACATCACCAGCCCCAAGATGTCTATTTTTTAATAACTGAAATTTAAAGTTTCCTGAAGAGACCTGACTCTCTAATGTGCAGATCATTTCTTTGAGCCCCTGCAAAGTTAGGGGGTTTACCCAACATTGACCATTCATGAAAATTCAATTATTGATGGACTATAACACAACTGTAGCAACATTCCTAGCAAAATGAGACTTTTCTTGCAAAACACAAAAGCGAAAGGAACCCGCTGAATAGTTACTAGCTGCAGCTTGCAATCCATTAAAAGTGGGTTGCACTGCCTGCCAGTATTTTAAAAACACAAAACCAAAACAGAATCGAATATAATTCTTAGAAATCTTAGAATTCATCTCAGTATTAAGGGAAATAATGTTTTATGAAACATTTGTTTCAATTTTACATAAAGTGGGCTAGAATGGAAACTTTATGATGTTTAAGAAACACTGTTGTAAAGCTGTGCTGGTCAAAAAGTGCGTTGACAAAAAGTGATTGGAAGAAGCCTCTTTCAGAGGATCAAGAGAGTCTTCCTTTTCCAAATACCCACATCTGTCTGAGGTCAGATTTTTAAAAAACGTGTTTCAACCTAACATTTCCCACAGATTGAATGTAGAAGCAAGAGTGAGAATTCAGCTGTCACATATTAAAAGACAATTTCAAATCTGTAAAGCAATTCCACTCTTCTATTTTTTTTTTTTAAAGAAAAGATAGTAGTCATTCAAAGCTTAGAAAGCAATTTGTTAACATATTTGCTTATTCTGTGGTGTAGGGATTGAACCCCAAGGCACCCTACCACTTGTACTTTTTAAATTTTGAAACAGGGTCTCGCTTAATTGCTTAGGCTGGTCTTGAACTTGAACCTCCTGCCTCAGCTTCCCCAGTCCATAGATTACAGGCGTGCTACGTATATTTTTAAATAAGTACTTAAAATATTTCTGCTTCAATTACTATGGTAAATATCAATAGCTATAACCCACATAGCAAAAAGGTCTTTGGACACTTCCAACTTTAAAGAGGATAGAAGAGTTCTGAGACCAGCGAAATTTGAGAGCCGCGGATGAGAATGGAAGCAAGGGCTTCAAGCCCGCGCGAGTAGTAGGTTTAACCCAGACCGAGGCCCTTCTCCCGAGAACCCCAAACACCACCCACTCTGGAGGCGCCCGGAAACCCGGCCGCCCCGCGGGAGCAAGAATCCTCGCCCATAAGAACAGATACTGACGAAAGGGCGGAGCTTGCCTACCCTGCGGACGCGAAAACTAGGTCACAGAAGGAAAGGAGTCTTTTAAGCAAATCTTTGCGACACTGTCGCGTTTCGTTGGTTCCGTGTCGTAAAGACAGGCGCGGAGCCGCCCCCAGCTGAGGCAGCAGTGGAGGTGCCCGGCAATGGCGGATATGGAGGATCTCTTCGGGAGCGACGCCGAAAGCGATGCCGAGCGTAAAGGTGGGATCGGCTGGGCTTCGGAGGAGGGGTGAGCGGTGGGAGACCCACAGCCGTCCAGTTCCGGTCTGCAGAGGCTGGGGTGCCGCCAGCATGGAGGCGCTTCCTCCACTCCTGCCTCAGCGCCCCCTGCACTCCTGGCGGTGCCACCCTCTCCAGGCGGGCGGGGATGAAGAGACAAACGCAGAGTCTGTGCCTCGAGGTTCTGAGTGACTTTGGAGCATGCGGTGCCTGGGATCGTGGGGAGTAGAGGGCTCGGGGCAGTGATGGAGGGGCGCTCGGGCGAGCCTACGCAGCCCAGGGAAGAACTTTAGGGTCTTGCTCTGTCCTGCCTTGCACAGGCCAGCTCAGAGTAAGGGCTGTTTGTGAATGAATGTAAATGAGATGCTTAGGAATATGGACATGAGGTAGACGAGTTTACAGAGGGGCCCAAACTCCCCTCTTGAGTGAAACCCGAGCCTGGCGTGATGAGGAGCATGAGGGGTCTGGGAAGGGTATCAGGATGGAGCTACGCATAGGAGTTACGCACGGGAAATGGGGTACCTTTGGAGAGTCTGTAGAAACAGCAGAATTTCCTGAGTTTGTGACGTTAGTTTTGGGGAGCATATTGGTTCTGTGTTTGGAGAGGAGTGATGACAGATTTGCTGATGAAATGAATGAATGAATGAATATTTATGGTGGATGGAAGTATTTTTGGCCCAGAAATTGTGGGTTTTTGGTTTTGAAATATGAATAGAAGCATTTTGAAGTGAAAAAGGGCCCAAGACCAAGTTCAGAATTCTTGCAACCCTCCATGCTCAAAGTAGTTTACCTATATGTATTTTTTTCCTTAGCAAAGTGCATTGTTTTTGCACCCCCAACACACACTTGTTCATTTTCTTCAACTTCACTTATTCATGATTTATAAATTGTAGTGAAGGGAGCACTAGGTGGAGGTACAGAGAACTGAATTCTGGTGTTAGGGCTCTACCCAGACGGATATCCAGGAGATTCGTTAGGAAGTATGGAAGAACAGAGCCCCATATACTAACTCTTGTTTCATTACTTTTGCTAATATTTTAATTTTTCCCCCTCGTTTTTTTCTTGTGGACATTCCTTCACAGTTCTATGTGAACTCTCTCATAGCTTCCACGAGTTTGTTTATACTTGAATAAATGTTTTTTTTTTTAATTTATATCATATTCTAGTTACATTGCTAAGTGCTATAGTCTCCCTCTTAGCTTACATTAATGCTTACTGCATATTTGATAAATAATTGAATGGGTAGAAGCAATCATTTAATAAGGTGTACCCTGCAATTTCCCGTTGCAAACACCGTATAAAAGGAAGCAATATTTAAAGCTGGTTGGTTTCCTGGGTTTCATGGTTTTCTTTTTTCTTCTTCTTTTATTTATTTATTTATTTTTTTTACTTTTTCTGTATTGAGGCTCCAAGCCAGGGCCTTATGCCCTGGCAAGCATTCTACCACTGAGATATGTTTCCAGTTCTGGATTTCATGGTTTTTTATTTAAATAAATAGTTTTGAACTTTCTTGTAAGTCCTTTGAAACTTTCTTCTGTCTTACTATTATATAAATGAATTTTCTAGGATTTACTTCCAAATCTGGTGTGCTGTCCTTGAAGGTTGCTGTTGGTCCTGAAGATAATATGGCTGTAATGGGGTAATTCTTCTGATGCCTAGCATATTTCATTTCTCTGGGCTATAAGAGCTGTGGAAAATAAATACATTTGACAAGTTTCTCATCATAACAATGGGTAGAATTCCCGTCTAAACCCAGTGTGTATACTTTTTTGGGTACCAGGATAGAACTCAGGGGCAGGCAGTCAACCAGTGAGCCACATTCCCCTATTTTTATTTTATTTAGAGACAGGGTCTCACTGAGTTGCTTAGTGCCTCGCCATTGCTGAGGCTGGCTTTGAACTCTGAATCCTGTCTCAGCCTCCTGAGCCACTGTGATTACAGGTGAGTGCCAATGAGCCCGGCGGACTAAACCCAGTGTGTTTCTTGTGTGAATGTGCCAAGTCTTTAATTTCTTTCAACAGTGTTTTGTAATTTTTGTTGTATAAATACTGTACTTCCCAAATTAAATTTATGAAACTGTTTGTTTGTTAAAGTAGTATTAGGGATTGAACCCAGGGCACTCTAACATCGAGCTAAATCCCCAACCCTTTTTATGAGACTGGGTCTAAGTTCCTGAGGTTGTCCTCAAATTTAACAATCCTCCTGCCTCAGCATTCTGAGTTGTTGGGATTACAGGCATGCACCACTATGCCTGATTTATTGTTAATATTCATATTATTACAAGTGTAATTGTTTTCTTAATTTTATTTCGGATTGTTGGTTGCTAGTGTATAGAAATACAAGCGATTTTTGTTTGTTGATCTTATATCCCTATACCCATACTGAATGTGTTAGGTATATTAGTTTTTTTTGGTGAATTTTTAGGATTTTCTACATGAAAGATCATGTCATCTGTGAATAGTTGTACTTCTTTCCAATTTGGTTATCTTTTGTTTCTTTTTCCTGCCTAATTGCCCTGGCTAGTATTTTTTCCACAGCATTGAATAGGAGTGGTGAAAGTAGAAATTATTGTTTTGTTCCTGACCTTAGAAAGCATTTAGGATTTTCTTTCTTTTTTAATTTATTTTTTATGTGGTGCAGAGGATTGAACCCAGTGCCTCATGCTTGCTAGGTAGTGCTCTACCACTGAGATACAACCCCAGCCAAGCATTTAGGTTTCATCATTACCATGATTTTAGCTGTGGGATTTTTGTAGATACTCTTTATCAGTTTGAGAAAGTTCCCTCCTATTCCTGTTTGTTGAGTGGCTTTATCATGAAAGAGTGTTCAATTTTATCAGATTTTTTTTTTGCATCACTTAAAATGCAAAAATTTTTTTTTTAAATTCCATGGTTTTTTCTTCACTCTTGATATAATGTTTCACTTTAATTGATTTTAAGATGTTAAACCACCCTTGTGATGCTAAACTATATCCCACTTAGTTACTGTGTATATTCTTATAATATGCTTTTGGATTTGATTTGCTCATATTTTAAAATTAATCTTAGCAGCAGTATTCTTTTTTTTTTTTAATCCGAGGCGCTGGGGTTAGCAGCAGTATTCTTAAGGGATATTTGGCTGTAGTTTTCTTAATGACGTCTTAGTCTAGCTTTGGCATCAGGAATGAGTTAGGAAGTGTTCCCTTCACTTCAGTTTTTTGGCAGAGTTTGAGAAAGATAGGTGTTAATTCTTCTTTAAACCTTTGATAGAATTTGCCAGTAAAGCCATCTGGTCCTAGGCTTTTCTTTGTAGGAAGACTTCCTGTTACTGATTCAAACTACTTGTTGGTCTATTTAGATTTTCTATTTCATATTGAATCAGTTGTGTTAGTTTCTGTGTATTGGGGAATTAGTCTATTTCATTTAAGTTTTCTAGTTTAGTGGCATATAATTGTTTATAGAATTCTGTTATAGTCATTATTTTTGTAAGGTCAGTAATGTCCTCATTTTCATTCTTTATTTTAGTAATTTGAGCCTTTCTGCCTTTTTTTTTTTTGGTCAGTCTGGCTAAAGGTTTGCCAATTTTGTTGATGTTTTCTAAGAACAAACTTTTGGTCTTGTTGATTTTTTTCATTGATTTCTTTCCGTTGTTTTTCTGTTCTCTGTTTCATTTATCTCTGCACTAGTCTTTATTATTTCATTTCTTCTACTTGTTTTGGGTTTAGTTTTATTTTTCTGACTCCTAAGGTTATTGATTTGAGAGTTTTAATGTAGGTATTTACAGTTATAAATTTTCCTTAGAGTCCTGCCTTTTCTGTATCACTTATGTGTTGATATGCTGTGTTTTCATTTTCATGCTTCGCCAATATTTTCTAATTTCCCTTGTGATTCCTTCTTTAAGTTCTCAATGGTTTGTGTGTTGTCTAATTCCCATGTATTTATGAATTTTTATTTCTTTTTGTTTTGATTTTTAGTTGCCTTCCATTGTAATCAGAGAACAGATTTCAGTCTTTTAAAATTCACTAAGCCAGGTGCAGTGGTGCACACTTGTAATCCCAGTGAGGCAGGAGGATTGCAAGTTCAAGGCCAGCCATGGCAACTTAGACCCTGTCTCAAAATAAAATAAAAGGACTGGGGATATAGCTCAGTGGCAGATTACCCTAGTTCAATCTTCAGTATCAAAACAAAACAAAACAGAAATCACACACACACACAGTTTACTAAGAAACAAAACAAACTTAATGAGACTTGTTTTGTTAATGAGACTTAATGAGGTCTGTCCTGAGAATGTTCTATATGAAGTTGGGAAAAAATGTATATTCTGCCCTTATTGGGTAGAGTGTCCTAGTATGTCCTTATCACTAATTACTTAGTATGTGTAGTTGATTTAGTGTTGTTCAAATTCTCTATTTCTTTATTGACCTTTTGTTTGTTTGCTCTGTTATTGAAAGGATATTGAAGTCTCCCAACTATTATGTCAGTCTACATCTCCCCTTAATTCTGTTGGTTTTTGTTTTTAGGTTATGTATAATTGTTACATCTCATGATAGATTAACCCTTTTATTATTTTGTAACACTTTTTGTCACTTGTAACAATTTTTGCCTTAATATCTATTTTGTCTAATATTAGTATAGCAGTCAGAGTCCTCTTTTGGTTACTATTTATTTACATGGGATATCTTCTTCCTTTCATTCACTTTCCTTTTTTAGATTTAAATTTTATTATTTATTTATTTATTTATTTTTATGTGGTGCTGAGGGTCGAACCCAGTGCCTCACACATGCTAGGCCAGCATTGTACCACTGAGCTACAGCCCCAGCCCCCTGAGCTACAGCCCCAAGTGTTTAGTTCAAAAGTAAGTCTCTTGTATATAGTGTGTGCACGCATGTTCAGATTACTTTCAATCTATTCTGCTAATTTCAGCTTTTTAATTGAAGAGTTTAATCCTTTGCATTTAAAGAAGTAATTAGTGATAAGAACTTCTGCCATTTTGCTTCCCCTGCCCCCCAGTACTAGGGATTGAACCCAGAGATGCCCTACCACTAGGCTTACATCCCCATCTCTTTTAAGAAAATTTTTAAAATTTAAGACTGGTCTCACCAAGTGTTTCCCAGACTGACCTCCAACTTGCCATCCTCCTGCCTCAGCTTCCCAAGTCACTGGGATTGCAGGCGTGTGCCACCACACCTGGTCAGACTCTCAGTTTTTGTTTATCTGAGAATGTCTTAATTTTTTCAGTTTGTTTTTATTGAGGACAAATGCACGTAATAAAATTAGTCATTTAAGGCGAAGAATTCAGTTGTATTTTGTACATTTATAATGTTGTATAACTACCACCTCTTCTAGTTCCAAAATGTTTTCATCCCCCAAAAGAAAGCCTTGTGCCTATTAAGCACTTCACTCATTTGCTCCTTCCCCTAACCCCTGTTCCTGTCTATCTACTTTTGTATCTATATTTACTTGTTCTGAAAATTTCGTATAAATGGAACCATATATTGTGAACTTTTGTGTTTGCCGCCTTTCACTTAGTGTACTATTTAAGAAGCACTGTAGTGTATATCAGTACCTCATTCCTTTTTTCTGTTTTTAATTGTTTGAAATGGGAGAGATTGAACCCAGGGCCTTGAGTATGCTGGGCAAATGCTGTACCACTGAGCTATGCTCCTAGCCACCTCCCTTCCTTTTTAATGGCCAAATGATATTCCATTATACATAGATATCCCAAATTTGTTAAAGCACTCATTTGTTAATGGACATTGGGTTGTTTCTATCTTTTGGTCATTTGAATAGTGCTGCCTTGAACCTTCATCTATAAGCATTTGTTTGAGTGCCTGTTTTCAATTCTTTTGGATAGGATTAGAATTGTGAATTATAAGGTAATTCTTTGCTTGACTCTGAGGAATGACCAAGCTGTTCTTTTTATTCCCCCCGTGGTGCTGGGGACTGAATCCAGGGCTTTGTGCATGTGAGGCAAGCACTCTACCAACTGAGCTATGTCCCCAGCCCACAACCTGTTCTCTATAGTGGTTAAACCTTTCTTTCTTTCTTTCTTTCTTTTTTTTTTTTTTTGTACCAGGAATTTAACCCAGGACCTAGAGTATGCTAGGCAAATACTCAACCACTGAGCTATATGCCCAGCCCGTGGCTGAACCATTTTACATTATCCCCAGCCATGTACAGTGGTTCTATTTATTGTTGTCCTCATCAATACTTTTTAAAAATACCTTTATTTTATTTATTTGTTTTTATGTGGTGCTGAGGATCGAACCTGTGCCTCACATGTACTAGGCAAGGCTGAGCCACAACCCCAGCCCCCTCATCAGTACTTTTTATGTCAGCACTTGGAATATGTCATTCAATGGTTGCCTTCTGGCTTCCATAGTTGCTGATGAGAAATCAGATGTTATCCTTGTTAGGGATCTCTTGTACAAGATAGTTTACGTCTCTTTTGATGCTTTTGAGGTTCTGTCTTTGTCTTTGGCATTTTGATAATGATATGGCTGGGTATGGATCTTTTAAGTTTATCCTAGTTGGTATTCATTCAACCTCTTGGAAATCTAGATTTATATTTTTTCATTAAATTAGGGAAAATTTCAGCCATCATTTCTTCAAATATTCTCTCTACCTCTTTCTCCTTCTTCTTCTGGGATTCCTTTATGCATATGTTCTCTTTTTTTCTTTTTTCTTTTTTTTTTTTTGTTGTGCTGGGGATTGAACCCAAGGCCTTGTGCTTACAAGGCATGCACTCTACAGACTGAGCTATATCCCCAGTCCTATGCATATGTTCTTGTACTTTGTGTCCTTGTACAATTTTTTTTCTACAAGTCTTTTAGGCTTTGTTCATTTTTTTTTTTTTCTATTTCTTAGGCTGACTAATCTGCATTGCCTATTTTCTTTCTGCTTGAGCCTCTCTAGTGACTTTTTCATTTTAATTATTGTACTTTTCAACTCTAGAATGTCAATTTAGGTATTTTTCATAGTTATGTCTATTGATATTCTGTTTGGTAACATATCATTTTCATATCTGTTCTTCAGAGAAAGGTTTTTTTTTGTTTTCAGGGACAGTTTCTAACCTTTTTCCTATGTATGGGCCATTCCCCTTTGTCTTATCATTTCGATTGAAACTGGGTATTTTGTATATTAAAATATGATGACTCAAGCAGTCTCATTCTCCCTTCTCCCTTGGGTTTTTTGTTGCTGTTTATTATAGCAGTTGTTTAATTATTTAGTGGTTCTTTTTAACCAATTTTGTGAAATCTGTACATTTTAATGTATGTGACCACTGAAGTTTCTCTTCTGTTCCTTAGTGGTCAGTAGTGTTTGGATAAGAATTTTCTTAATTGCCTAAGACCCACCAAAAACCTCCTGGTTTTTGCAGATTGGCTGTATGAATGTTGGGGGCATGCTTTCAACACTCAGCCAGGCAGTTTACAACCCTGCTTTTGCCTTCATTTCCTGCTTGTGCAGAACCAAAAGAGGTGAGAGCTTAGCTTAGAGTCTCGGTTCTTTCTTTATGCGCACAGCCCTTTCCTCCCAAGGCTTTTGATTAGTCTGCTGTTTGCTCCAACTGCCATCCATTGACTCAGGCAGAGGCAACTAGTACATTTGCCTGTTAATGTTTTTGTCAAACACCTCCAGGTAGCTGTGTTGACACTGGGCGAGTTTCAAGTTAAATGAGATAAAGGTGGCTCTTTGAGCCAGTTCTTCAAGGAGCCACCAGATGGGTCAAAACTAACAACTTCAATTCTTTGTGAATGAGGTCCATTCTCTTTCCTCCAGTAGTGGCACCTGTACCAGAAATGTGGGCTGTTATCTTCAAGGCAGTGTTGAGCTAGGGAGCAGGACCAGGTAAGCTAAAACACCAAGAGTTCTTCTTTTTCTTACCAAGATTTAGCTAATTTTTCTTAACTAAGCATTCCCCAGGTTCCTCCAACTTTTAGTTAGTCTCCAGAGTACTGAGAAAGTTGATTCTAACAGTTTTTGCCAGTTTCTGACTGTTTTGTTGGAATGAACTTTTGGAGTTCTTTGCCCTTTCTTGCTGATGTTACTTTATGTTTATATCATAGATTCTGATTCTGGATCTGACTCAGATTCTGATCAAGAGAATGCTGCTTCTGGCAGTAATGCCTCTGGAAGTGAAAGTGATCAAGATGAAAGAGGTGATTCAGGACAACCAAGTAATAAGGAACTGTTTGGAGATGACAGTGAGGATGAAGGAGCTTCTCATCACAGTGGCAGTGATAATCACTCTGAAAGGTCAGACAATAGATCAGAAGCCTCTGAGCGTTCTGACCATGAAGACAATGACCCCTCAGATGTAGATCAGCACAGCGGATCAGAAGCCCATAATGATGATGAAGATGAAGGTCATAGGTCAGATGGAGGGAGCCATCACTCAGAAGCTGAAGGTTCTGAAAAAGCACATTCAGATGATGAAAAATGGGACAGAGAAGATAAAAGTGACCAGTCAGATGATGAAAAAATACAAAATTCTGATGACGAGGAGAGGGCACAAGGTTCTGATGAAGATAAGCTGCAGAACTCTGATGATGATGAGAAAATGCAGAACACAGATGACGAGGAGAGACCTCAGCTTTCTGACGATGAAAGACAGCAGCTGTCAGAGGAGGAAAAGGCTAATTCCGATGACGAGCGACCAGCAGCTTCTGATAATGATGATGAGAAACAGAATTCTGATGATGATGAACGACCACAGATGTCTGATGAGGAGAAAATGCAAAATTCTGAGGATGAAAGACCACAGGCCTCAGATGAAGATCACAGGCATTCAGATGATGAAGAGGAACAGGACCATAAATCAGGTGATATATTTATGAGAATAGCAGTGGCCCATTCTTCTTTCATTCCCATCATTAGTCTTTTTTTCTTTCCGCCCCTCCATTTTGATATTTTCTCATTCTATGTATTTTGCTTCTTTTAGGTCTTTCTATTTATTCTATCTCTAACCATTCTATCTCTAACCCTTCCATTCATTGATGATAGAACAGAGGTTTAAAAAAAAAAAAAAGAAGAAAAAGACAGTCTTAGAGAGATGTATAGTGCTAGAGGAACTAGATAATGAATTGAGTTGGATCCATTTCCATGGGTAAATAAAGAGCATACATTCTGTAAGACTAGATTTTCCTGGGGGAAAGATAATACCATTGAAATATCCCCATAAGTTAGTTGTGCTGAGATAAGGGCACTGTTCCAACTTAGCTTTTTGAGTTCCAGAATTTGATCAACTAGAGGTGATCAGACTCTAAACTAAACAAATTTACAAGAAACTAATTATAAAAAGAATTGCAAAATTATTTGTTTCAAGTTTCTCACTGAGTATAGTATTTCCTTGGGGGCAAATCTACAGTGGATGCCAAATTATACTAATCAGGAGTTTGCCTGGAGAGCATAATGTGTAGAAAATACAAACATGACTGATGAGCTCAGTGGATGGTGTCATTGAACTATACCTATTTGACCCATGCATCCCTACCCTGTGAAGCGTGGGGTCACGGCACTCATTCCCTAAATACTATAGGAAATATGCAGCCTAACTTTAGCTTCTGGATCCTTGTTTATGATTATCATTTAGTCTCTTCTGCTCAGTTTAACATATCTTCATCAAAAATATAAAAAATATTTAGAGATCATGTTTCTTTTATATAAAAGTGAACTTAATTAGGTTGAAGTCTTTCTGAAGTAATATTTGGATTGCTTCATTTTTGTAGGTGATCAATTATATTAATTACAGTTGGATCCCATCTTCTTAGCTTAAATGTGACAGTGTCTTTCTCCCTGGACCTCGTACCTCACTAATATTGAAAACCACATTTTGGGGACTGGGGCTGTAACTCAGTGGTAGAGTACTTGCCTAGCATACATGAAGCACTGGGTTCAATTCTTAGCACCACATAAAAATAAATAAATAAAGGTATTGTGTCTATCTACAACTAAAAAGAAAAAATAATCCTTAAAAAAAAAACACATACATGGGCTGGGGATATAGCTCAGTTGTTAGAGTGCTTGCCTGTCAAGTACAAGGTCCTGGGTTCAATCCCCAGCACTGCAAAAAAAAAAAAGAAAAGAAAAACACATACATTTTTGCCTTAAATCAGAAAGAAGGCAGAATATTTCCGTAGATAGAAATAGGTCTGTGTAGAATATCAGACTGCCATATATTAATATTTAATAACTAGTTCAGAGTAGATTATTTGTACTGTTATCAGAATCTTTAAGACTCGTACAGTACATCCTTAATACGAACAAACTAAGTCAAGATTGGGTCAGATAGAAGAGAATCGTGTAGCTTACTTCTCTATTTAACTCTTGGTAGTTCTCTAGTGGTTTAGGAATTTTCACGAATTTTAGGTAAACAGTTGTACCAGCCAGAAAGTGATTTTTTTTGTGGGTTCCCCCCCTTTCTAATAATTTTACATTGCTTTTCTTGTATAATGAGTCTTATATAAATTTTTATTTTTATTTTTGTTTTTACTTTTGAGACAGGGCCTCATTAAATTGCTGAGGCTGGCTTTGAACTTGTGATCCTTCCTCAGCCTTTCAAGTTGCTGGGATTCCAGGTGTGTGCCACCATGCCCAGCATAAATTTCAGTGCTCTTTTTTATTCCTACCAAGTGTTTCTACTTATAGAAACCTGTGTTCCTTTTTAAAATTTTCTTTTTAAAAATCATATAAAGTTGATTTTTCATTCATTTTATTTATACACACACACACACACACACACACACACAAACACGTTTGTTTTTTTCCCTATGCTATTGATCAAACCCATGGTCTTGCTCAAGCTAGGCAAATGCACTAACACTAAGATACACCCTCCGCCCTTTTTTCAGTCTGTGTGTACAGTTTTGTTGTTATTTTTTAAAATATTTTTTTTAGTTGGCCATGGACCTTTATTTTATTTATTTATATATGGTACTAAGAATTGAACCCATTGTCTCCCAAGTGCTAGGCAAGTGCTCTGCCACTGAACCACAACCCCAGCCCTGTGTATACAGTTTTATTAGTGTTAACTAACACATGTATAGATTTGTGTAGCCACCACCAGTCAAAATATAGAACAGTTCTGTTACCCTAAAATCTCCCTCCTCCTGCCCCTTTTGAACTCATGTCCTCCAACCCTTACCCTTTGGCACCTGCTGATCTGTTCTCTCACTATATTTTTTGTCTCAGAAAAAGGTGTATAAATGGAATCGTGCAGTTAAGTATATACCCTTTTTATATTGGCTTCTTTCACTAAAACGGATTTGAGGTTTATCCAAATTGTTACACGTATCAATAGTTCTTATGTAGTGCTAAATCATGTTCCATTTTGTGGATGTACCATAGTTTGTATGTTCCCAATGTTACTTTTAAAACAACATTTATGATGCAATTGGGATTATGCAGAATTTCTAATTCTACTCTTTTAGAATCAGCAAGAGGCAGTGACAGTGAAGATGAGGTTTTACGAATGAAACGCAAGAATGCAATTGCATCTGATTCAGAAGCGGATAGTGACACTGAAGTGCCAAAAGGTACTCCTAATTATTTCTTTTATATGTATGTGTATTTCCATACCTCTTTTTCCCTTTAACTGCATGAGAATGTGTGGGTGGAGTTTAGTTTTTCTGATTTTCTCATATAGATGAACTTTCAATATCCTGACCTTCCTTGTGCCTCTTCTTTTTCAATGACCTTGTCCTAGACCATGTCATTATCAATAAATGTAACTTCTATAATCCCAACTTCAAGTAATCTGCTTTCTGGCTCCCTCTAGTACCATACCTTTGTTTATTGGTTTATATAGATTATCACTGTTGTTTTTTGCCTACACCTAGATAATGTTCTTATGAAAATGGGTCCTGCATAGACACGAATATGCAATTTTGAAATTTGAAGAACTTGTGTAGATAATATGCCTGTATACAGAGTGCTTAAGCCCCAGTTGTGAGTATCTAGATAAGAGTAAACATTTGGTGTCCTGAGGAGTTAAGGAAAAGTGGATAAACAAGGGTACAGAAAACAGAGGGAGAAAGAAATGCCTCTCATGCAGCTTTGCCTTCCCTTCCCATACATAGACTAGTCAGATCTTTGAAAGTCAGTCTGAGAGTTGTGTTTTGGGTGATTTTCTGGTGCTGGTTTAAAAATCTTGGAGATATGTTAAAGTGATCAGCTTTGAAGAATCTTAGTTATAGATATTAATTCTGTGCATTTTTCTTCCTGCATTGAAGATAATACTGGAACCATGGATCTATTTGGAGGTGCAGATGACATATCTTCAGGGAGCGATGGAGAAGATAAACCACCTACTCCAGGACAGCCTGTGGTAAGTAAAATGATTAATGTGAACTGAGCCCCTTATTCAAGATTTAGTGGGGCTGGGGATATAGCTCAGTTGGTAGAGTGCTTGCCTTGCAAGCACAAGGCCCTGGGTTCAATCTCCAGCACCCAAAAAAAAAAAGATTTAGTAAAAAGTTTCAGAAGTGGACTGTGGTGTAGTTCAGCAGTGGAGTGCTTGCTTAGCATGCATGCCTGTAGGTTTGATCCCTAGCACTGCCAGAAAACAAATAAGAAACCACAACAAAAAATTCAGAGATGAAGGGTCTCTCTTACTTCAGGAAGAAGTTAAAAATGAATTGTAGTATGAAAATGTGATCAACAAATGAGTTTCTTAAGTTATTTAGGAAACTCTTGGTTCTAAGAAGGAGTAGAAATAACCACCCAACATGAGGTGGTGCTTTGCCTTCTAGGGTCTATGACTTGAGACTCACTAACTTGTTTTTCTTGCCTCATGTAAGAAGTATTTGCTATGTTGATCATCTTTGACTTTCATTGCTAGAGTGACTTCATATCAAAGGGATGATTACTTTCATACTGGTTTTTAAAATATTTTTGGCTAATACTAAGGATTGACAAGCACTCTACCACTGAGCTGTGACCCTAGCACACACTTTGTTGATGAATATTTGGAAGATAAATTTATCATAAAAGAAATACTTTTCTTGTACTGATAGCTTTGTTTCCCCTAAGGTGTTTTGGAGGTAATTAAGTAGAGATAGGGATAGGAACTACTTTTACCCTAAAATGATGTCCAAAAATATTTCTTGCTTACCTGAATAAAATGTGAAGGACAACTAGGGGGTTAATAAGATTCCCCCAAAGCTCTAAAATTCTGTGACTCTTTCACTAGGATGAAAATGGATTGCCTCAGGATCAACAGGAGGAGGAACCAATTCCTGAGACCAGAATAGAAGTAGAAATACCCAAAGTAAACACTGATTTAGGAAATGACTTATATTTTGTTAAACTGCCCAACTTCCTCAGTGTGGAGCCCAGGTAAGGGAATTAATTAAAATTTTTTTCTGGATGTTGAATAGAAATATGTAGAATGTTGATATATTTCTTACTTTACATTGAGTTGACCAATGACAAATGCTTGTATATCTCTGAAATAACAAAGCAAACATCCTGATGTAGAAAAAGTATGGATCACTGATAAGGAAGACTTGATGCCTGTGATTGTTTAACAGTTGATACTTTCTTATGAATTAATAGGAATCAGAATTCTTCAAGACACTTTAAAATTAGCGAGCTGTAAAAAAACTGAAATTGAGAATGATGAGATTTGTTAGAGAAACTACAAATATCCACTGTATTAACTACTGTTGATATAGAAAAGGTAATAGTTAAGGACAATTAAACATTAATTATAGGTAGTCTAGCTAACTCTTGAGCTCTTGTGTGATTTAAATGGTCTTTTCCCCTAAGCAAAATGATATGGAAAGCCAGAGTAGTGTGGCCTATTCTTTGGAAAACTTCCATAAGAATAAAAAATATTTTGAACATTTAGCCATACTTTTACTTTATTTCACACAATATATATTAACTCCAAATTTTAAGAAGTATGGTAATTTGAATACTTCCTTTAAGTTGAGCATGGAGTCATTTGACCATTATGATTTTTAAAATTTTATTTTGATTTTTTGGGATATAATGGTGTATATTAATAAGATATATCATTACATACTGTAATATTCTTTATAAAATATGATTAATAGTTTACTTTAAAAAAACAATTTTTAGACCTTTTGATCCTCAGTATTATGAAGATGAATTTGAAGATGAGGAAATGCTGGATGAAGAAGGCAGAACCAGGTTAAAATTAAAGGTACCTTCTCATACTTTACTCTTTTTGTTTTTGTTGGTGGTGGTGGTACTGGGGTTGAACCTCAGTACCAGGGGCACTCTACCACTGAGCTACATCCCCAGCCCTTTTTATTTTTTATTTTGAGACAAGGTTTCACTAAATTGCTGAGCCTGGCCTTGAACTTGTGATCCTCCTGCCTCAACCTCCCTAGTAACTGGGATTATAGGCATGGGCCATGACCAATATGCCTGGTGAGACTTGAGCTTTTTAAAATAATGTTTTTTATTTATTTTTGTTTTTATTATTATTATTATTTTTTATGTTTCTTGTTCTAGCAAGCAAATGAATTATCTGCCTTTTCAGAATTTTTTTTTTTTTTTTTTTTTTTTGAGGTGCTGGGGTCAGAATTTTTTTAAGGAAGAAAATATATTCTTTTTTTTTTGTAAAAGTGTTACTAGTTTATAATTTTCTTACTATTTATTCTTTTTGGTGACTGCTTCCTTCAGTTTAGTAGTACTACAGTTAAGTTATTTAGAACTACCTTCTGATGTACTATGGGCAAAAGTTTTAGCAACTTCCTTAAGAGGAAATTCTTCAGGCTCTTTATAGTTAAATCTTAAATGAAAGGAGAGTGTATTACTAGTACCTAACACTTCCTTAACATGGCTTTCTCTCTTCTGTGTATGCTTTCAGTAATTCCACTTGATCTATGAAAAGACAATTTTATTTTACTAAATTCCCCTTAATGTTCTCTTTGATACCTTCTACTGTCTGGTTACCTTTATCCAAGGAAGCCCTCTGATCTTCTTTTAAGCAAGGAGGATGGAGCTTAAATAGATAAGTTAAAGCTGAGTTGTACCAAGAAAAAAGAAGCAGTTCAATCTATGATGCTGAAAGTAGAGCTATGCATTTTAAATTCCTAAATCTGAAGGATTTCTCATAAATTTTTTATTTCCCAGGGAAGATTGTACATGGTATTACAGTGTTAAGAAGGGGCAGTTTGACATTTTTAGAATTCAGGAGTTGAGGTTTTACATTTCTACTAATACCATCTATCCAAGTGTGGTAGATCCACAAGTACCTAAATAACCTTGAGCAAAGGGTATGGGCTTCCCAAGCTTTTCAATGAGTCTTCACTGCTTCTCTTCTTTTTTCCTTTTTCTTTTTTTGTTTTTTTTTTTTTTGGTACTGGGAATTGAACCCAGGGTCACTCAACCCCTAAACCACATCCCCTAAGTTGCTGAGGCTGGTTTCGAACTCACAATCCTCCTGCCTCAGCTGCTAGGCTTACAGGTGTGTACCACTGCGCCTGACACTGTTTCTCTTCTTAATGGAAATACAAATCAAATAAGAAAATAGAGATTAAACCAATGCCAGTGATTTGCTCAAGATCACACAATTAATAGAGCTACTGCTTAGATGGCGTTTTTGTTTTGTACTGTTTTTCCTCCAGCACCCTTCTACCATTAGCACATCTGTTAATATTTTTTGGAGGATATGTATGTATTAACTTGGGATTAACAATATTGATTTCCCATGGCTCTTCTTTTCAAAAATTTTTTTTGTTTTAGTTATAGATGGTCACAGTATCTTTATTTATTCATTTATTTTTATGTGTTCCTGAGGATCAAACCCAGTGCCCCACATGCAAGAGGCAAGCATGTTACCACTCAGCCACAGCCACAGCCCTTCAATGGCTCTTTTAATGCCTCTGACTTTATTCTGCTTTTTGATGTTTCCATCATTTATATAAATTTACTTATGTTTTTATCTATTTGTTCATTTTTGCATTTTTCCTTTTTTGTATCTGTCATAATGTAATAGCAAGTATCAATATATCTATTATATATTCCATTATGGGCTTCAGAATTTAGAAATAAATACCTTACTCTAAACCCTCAGTGCTTCAGAGTATAAAATATCAGTGTTTAATGTAGATGGCTGTCTTTTAGAACCTTGTTGTGTGATTAAAACAAAAAACTATGGTGTCTTCCTCTCTCTCTCTCTCTCTCTCTCTCTCTCTCTCTCTCTCTCTCTCTCTCTCTCTTTCCTCTTTTTCCTTCCTTGTTCTGGGGATTGAACTGGGGTGGGAGTCAGGGGTAGTGGGCACTATGACTGAGCTACATCCCTAGCCCTTTATATCTCAAGAAGTTTTCCAGGATGGTATTGAACTTGAGATCTTCCTGCCTCAGCTTCCCAAATTGCTGGGATTATAGGTGTGGACCTTGCTACCCTTCCTTCCTTTCTTTCTTTTTTAAATGTGTGTGTGTGTGTGTGTGTGTGTGTGTGTATTTATATATATTTAAATTTAGTTATAGTTGGACACAATGCCTTTATTTTATTTATTTATTTTATGTGGTGCTGAGGATCAAACCCAGTGCCTCACTCTTGCTAAGCAAGTGCTCTACCACTGAGCCACAACCCTAGCTTTACTTCCTTTCTTAATTGATGTCTAAGACTAGATTTACCAATCTTAGAAGAGTTAGTTGGTGACTAGATACAGTGGCGCACACCTATAATCACAGCAACTCAGGTGGCTGAGGCAGGAGGTTGCAAGTTCAAAGCCAGCCTCAGCCATTTAGCAAGACCCTGTCTCAAAATAAAATATAAAAAAAGGGCCAGGGATGTAGCCCAGTGGTTAAATCCCCTGGTTCTGATACCAAAAAAATCTGGGGAAGGTAGGTAGCAAGATTAAAGAGTAAATTGCTTAGAGCCTCACTAAGTTGCTGAAGCCGGCTTTGAACTTGTTATCTTCCTGCCTCCCCCCTGAGCCACTGGGATTATAGCCATGTGCCATTGCACTTGGCATCCTGCAGACTATTTTGACACAAATCTCAGATATGACGTCATAATTAATTCATGAGTGTCACTGAGTTCTTTAATCAGCTGACTTTATATTTGCTTATTTAGTGAGGAATAAATAAGGAGGGGAAAAACTGAAAGCAAACCATTAGGACACATTTACAAAGATACTGGTATTTAGCAGAGTGGGCATCCAAAATGTCTAAGTGGGAATGGGAACAGCTGTTTTTAGGGTTGATAGTGGAGGAATAGGGAAGTGTGATCAGTTTTCAAAATGTTGGCTTCTCTTTGTTCCTATCTTCATTCTTATTCTTTTTATCCTTGTAAGTGTACCACTTTGTTTTTCTTTACTGTTATTTTAGTGGGTTTCCAGGATGTATCAGTAATAAATTGCATGCATTAAATGTGTGTATTTTCCTGAAAGACTCATTGGGTTGTTTCATTTTTTTGTCTGGGGATTGACTCCACATGGGGCTTAACCACTGAGTCACATCCCCAACCTTATTTTTTATTTTGAGACAGGATCTCACTAAGTTACTGAGGCTGGCGTTGAACTTCCCATCTTCCTGCCTCAGCCTCTCTAGTTTCTGGGATTATAGGCATGTGCCACTGTGCCCAACCTAACTGAATTTTTAATTTCTTTAACAGTGCTTCTCACTTTCTAAATCCTTCTGGTGTTTTCCCACTATGCAGCAATATAAAGTTAATCTCTCAACCTATTCACACTGGGGTTTTGATAGTCTTAGGTTACTTTTTTAACTTTACCCATATGTTGGGAGCTTCCCTATTTTGTAGGGCTAGTTAGCAAAAAATTTTTTTAATTAGTTGTTGATGAACCTGCATTTATTTATTTGATGTGGTGCTGTGAATTGAACCCAGTGCCTCATACACACTAGGCAAGCACTCTACCACTGAGCCACAATCTCAGCCCCCAGTTAGCAGAATTTTTTGGTCTCATTTCTATACAGTTTTTAGTTCTGTGAGACAACTTACTTTATATAAGGATCTTAACTCTAAATTTGACATTAATGGCTCAGGTTTTATCTCCTTCCCTCATAAATCTTATGTTACTCTTAAACTATCCCAGGTCTGCTGGAGATTTAGTAACTGCTCAAATGCTCTGTTTTTGCTATGGGGAACTCAGAAATTCACATAAGCTTTTTTTTTTTTTCCTGTTTTTTTATGTACCCACTTTAGGTGATTTAAAGTAAGAGGATCTCAATATTATCTATTTCTTTGTCATTACCTATGTATGCTTCTTTTATGATCATGTGTCTTTTTTTTTTAAATATATATATTTTTATTTGTAGGTAGACACAAATTACTTTATTTTATTTTTATGATGTGCTGAGGATTGAACCCAGGACCTCATGAGTGCTAGGCGTGCGCTCTACCACTGAGCCACAACCCCAGCCCAATCATCTTGTGTCTTTTGAGGAGAAAACACCATAAAGGCAGTTAACCCGCAGTTTTCTAAGTTATTTGTATTTTAAAACAGGTAGAAAATACCATAAGATGGAGGATACGCCGAGATGAAGAAGGAAATGAAATTAAAGAAAGCAATGCTCGGATAGTCAAGTGGTCAGATGGGAGGTGAGCACAACATGTCTCAAGAGTATTGAAATCCCCAGAAAGGGCTAAGAAGGAGCAAGTTATTGAATAGGATCTTACTGGGGACTTTCTTTTTATTTTTTTAAGAGATGGGGTCTCACTGTTGCCTAGGCTGAACTACTCAAGCCATTCCCTGACCTCAGCCTTCTGAATAACTGGGTCTGTAGGCATGTACCACCATGCTCGACGCAGGGCTGCCTCTTATTAAATTAGTTATTTCCTGTGACTCATAGAAAACCTGAGAGAAATAAATAGGTAGTTAGAGGTCATACAGACTGGTGGAAGACATTAAGAGTGTGCCAAAATGTAATCATCTTCTTTGGAAAAGTTAGACTACCTCCTCAGCCTCATTGTCTTGCTAGGAACACAGTAGAGGCTGGGCAAACACCACACAGGTGTTACTCCTATGTAGCCAGTCATTTTTTCTCATCATAACTTCATTATTCTCTTCATTCTTTGTGAATTATGTAAAGAGAGAAAGCAACAGCTGAATCACGTTTTTAGTGACGTGTAGCATGAAAGCTTTGTGATTTAACATGTGAAGTGTTTCTTCTCTTCAGCATGTCCCTGCATTTAGGTAATGAAGTGTTTGATGTGTACAAAGCCCCACTGCAGGGTGACCACAATCATCTCTTTATAAGACAAGGTACTGGTCTGCAGGGGCAAGCCGTCTTTAAAACAAAACTCACCTTCAGGTAACTATTCTTATCAATGTACTATTTGTTAATGGTAAAAAGCAGCAAAATATAGATGTTTCTATAATGCCTGATTTTTGGTTAATGTTACCCCACAGTATAATTCACCAAGGACCAAGAGCTGATTTTTAGTTCTGAAGGCCCAAAACCTATTTTGTCAAGTACATTTAGGGAACCAGGTCATGTTAACCAGATCTACAAGAGACTACTTTATAAGTCAGAAATTAAATTTTTTAATTCCTGCGATTATTGTAACTGCCAAAAGGTGTAACATGCTTTTCTTTACTAGTTCATGTGTCCTTTTCAGTAAGATTGATCTGGTGGGCCAATAGATAATTAGAGGTAGTTGGTGTTCATGTAATCAGAAAGGCATTGAGTTGGTGTATATGGGGACTGGGGTCCTCCCATTGCCCTGTGCTGCTACCTCCAATGCCACTGTAGAAAGTGTCCCCAAGCAAACTGGAATACACAGTTCAACTGGTGAGGGCACCATCCTTCCCTAGACTGAAATGTTTATGTTTATCTTTTCTTGATTATAAGCAGACCATCCTCCTTGGATAATGCTCATCTTTAGAGGAGACACATTGATGTTGGCTATGATTTAGCTATTTGAGAATTGTTAATAGTCAAAGGATAGGCTTTGGAAGCAGGTAGACCTGTATTTGAATTCCCTTTCCACTTTTGTAAACTTATACAATTTTTGTGCCCTAATCTATAAACTATAAAATGTAATGATTTTGTCTTAGGAGAGCTAGGGCAATTAAATATTGTATGAAACATGAAGCATAGTGCCTGGCACATATTACCTAATTGGCATTGCCTAAGCCTGTCCATTTAGTGCTTCTAGAAGGTAATCATGCTATACAAATCCTCTTTTATTCCCTGGCCTTCTGTTTTTCACTTTACTCATGAGAGAAAAATGTCTCAGTGAACTATAGAATAAAGAAAGTTCACAATTCCTAACCTAATATATTTAGTCTGGTGTCCCTGCTTATTTTCTGGTGATTAGGAAATGGTCATTGGCTTCTTGATTTTGTGATATGGGTATGACTGGCTCACAAGTATATTTAGTAAATAATGAGACATTTTTTGTTCATTTTCTGATAGACCTCACTCTACAGACAGTGCCACACATAGGAAGATGACACTGTCACTTGCAGATAGATGTTCAAAGACACAAAAGATTAGAATTTTACCAATGGCTGGTCGTGATCCTGAATGCCAACGCACAGAAATGATTAAGGTATGTTTGGTAGGCTTTTTCTTGGACTTTTTTGGGTATGTTAAGAACAGTACTTCCCAAAATGTCTGTTCATCATCTAATTGGCCCATCCTTTCCCCTTCCAATTGACATGAATAGGGAGCTTGATTAATTTCCCCAGCATTGTAACAGTGAGTGATGTGACAGTAGTGGTAAAATAGACACAAGAGATTAGATTCTTTCCCACAATGACCTGAGAGTTCAGCCACAAAAACGTTGATTGAAATATCTGACTTTCCCCATATAATTTTGAAGATCATTAAATCATCTACATCTGGTTTAGAATCCGTGTCAAAAATAAATGAGGGGGACTGGAGTTGTGTCTCAGTGGTAGAGCGCTTGCCTAGCATGTGTGAGGCACTGGGTTCAGTTCTCAGCACCACATATAAATGAATAAATAAAAATAAAGATCTATCAATATCTAAAAAATATTTTTTAAAAAAATCAATGGAGGAAGAAATCAGTGGAAATGCTGGAGACTTGGTGTAAAATAGAGAATAAACCAGGAGTTTGAATGGGAGAATGCCTAAAGTAGAATCTAGCAGCATAAGAATAGGTTGTATATTTTGTTTTTGTTTTTTGGTGCTAGGAATTGAACCCAGGGCACTCTGCTCTGCTAGAAAAGCACTCAACCATTGAGCTGCATCCCCAGTACAGTTTTGTTTTTTTAACAAGGTCAGTTGGTAGTATTTTACTGATACATTTTCAGATTTGACACAACTGTTAATACGTCACAGATTCAATTCTGGTGCATTGTTCCTGAGTGATAGAGTGTATGCTTGTATTGACACCAATGTTTTTTGGTGACGTGCTTGCTTTGAGAAGTTGAATGCAGTGGTCCATTCTCATGGTCTCTCCTCTCCATCTTCTCTAACCCTCACTGAATCTTGGTCATTGTCCTGCTTGCCTCATGTTATTGATTATATTCCTTAGTGAAATAGGACATCTTATGGCCAAGGTGTGCAGTTGCCTCAGGACTTCTCACTAATCTCATTGTCATGCTCTAAGGAAGGTTTGGCCCTTGTCCCTGCTTTTCCCTCCAGTCTGTTCATGGAGGCAGGTTAACTAACCCAGACTCAGGAGCTGTGCCTGGCCTAAAGGTTTATAAGGAGCTTCTTGCTCCATTTCCCCACCTTTTCTGTGCAGACAAGTGGAGCTGGAGGAACCTAAGGATTCCATTCTGAGCATTTTGAAGAGCCCTGAGAACCACTCTGAAACTCTCTCCAAGCCCTTTTCCACACCCTCAACTTCTGTGGAAATGTAGACAAGGAGTCAGCTAGTTTGTTCTTAGTCTTTGTACTTTAACTCTGACCTCAGTATAACCCATAAGTCCAAGTTTTCAATTCTATGAATATTTCAGTGAAATGAACACATTGAAATAGTTTAGGAATCATAATCTGAGCTTATAAATTATATTATAGAGCTTATATATTATTATATTAATATTATAATTATTATGAATATGTTTTTAAATTTTTATAGGTGTCCCACATCTGGGACAATGAAACAAAATGGTTTAAACACTCTATTGCATAGAATTTCTAGCAACAGAGTAGGAGTTAAATATAATAATATGGAACAATGAATGAGGAGAACCTACAAAGAAATGCCAGAATATCCCCAAACCTCCTTTCATCCTCATTTCCTATGTGAACTTCAAGGTGTGGAATGCCAGGCAGCTGAGGAAATGAAGGCTCTGCCTTGTGGCTTGGGGACCTCCCACCACTAGGACCTCCCCATCCTGTTGTCAGGATTTGTAGAAAGCTCTCTGGGTTTGAGGATTGTGACAAATATCTGGGAACCTTGGGAGTTTGATGGAGCCTGTGCAGGTCAGGGGTCTGCAGCTCAAGAATGATAGAGATAGCCTCCACTGCCCTAGGAAGTCAATTCAGGTGTCCCAGGCATGGAACGGGTTTCTCAGGCTGGTTGCCTCTCCTTGGGCTGTGAGTGGCTACAGAGAGGACAGTGTAGTTCCTGAGACTACTCTTGCGCCAGTTCTGACTGAACTGGTTAGTGTGAGGGATCCCTCCTGTCTCTTTACCTTCGTGTGTGTGGTAACAGAGGTGAGTGGAGAACTGTACTCGGAAGACATATTATCCTGCTAGGCATTTACAGATTCTTTATAGTAAAAGTGGGTTCAAGTGGGCATGAAAATAAGTTTGTTTTTTAAAGCTGAATAGTTTCTTGGTTTGTTTTCTGTTGCTATAAATGAATATAATAGACTGTGTATTTTTAAAGAACAGATGTTTATTTAGCTCACAATCCTTATGCCTAGAAAGTCCAAGAGCATGGCACCAGCATTTAGTGAGGGCCTTCTTGCTGACTTATAACAGTGAAGGGCACCATTTGGTGAGACAGTCAGAAGCAGCTGCTTTTTTTTTTTTTTTTTTTTTTTGTGGTGCTGAGGATTGAACCCAGGGCTTTGTGCTTACAGAGGCAAGCACTCTACCAACTGAGCTATCTCCCCAGCCCAGCAGCTGCTTTTTATAACAAAACCACTCCCATGACAATCCATTAATCTATTAATGCATGAGTTAACCCATGGATTAATCCTGTTTTGAGCTCACGATTTTCCTGACCCAGTCACTTTCCCCAGATCTTACCTCTCAAAAAAACATTAACATATGACTTTGGGGATTAACACATGAAATCTAGGGGACACCTTCAAACCACAGCAAATAGTTTATTATTGGCTTCTTTACAGAAAGAAGAAGAACGTTTGAGGGCTTCCATTCGTAGGGAGTCTCAGCAGCGCCGAATGAGAGAGAAACAGCACCAGCGGGGACTGAGTGCTAGTTACCTAGAGCCTGATCGATATGATGAGGAAGAGGAAGGCGAGGAGTCCATCAGTTTGGCTGCCATTAAAAACCGATACAAAGGGGGCATTCGAGGTGAGTCTGGTGCAGATTTCATCATGTCAAGGTTCTGAACTTCATCTTTGAATTGTATGTGATCTGAATGCCCTGTCACTGGACATTTTTTTCTTCAGAGGCTAGAGATTAAACCCAGCACATACTCTACTACTGAGCAATACCTTTGGCCCCTGAACATTTTATTTTTAAAGAATCAGTGTTAGCAAGTGGTCCCTTTTTAAGGCTTTCTGGTCTAATCATTACAGAATTCTTTCAGGTGAGCCTGGGAGGGTAGATAGAAGCTGATGTTGGTCCCATTTTCAGTTTTACCCTTTGAACTTCTGCTTTCCAGATTGAAGATTTGCCAGTTATATTAGAACTTTTCTTGTCTTTGTTTTAGTACAATGAAACAAGAAATCAAGAATCAAGAAAATCATGAAAAAAAAAATGGGAATCAAAAGAAGCTTGATGTTTTCTTTCATGAGTTATACTTTGCAGATTCCTTCCTTTCACAAGTGTTAATAATTCATAATGGGTAATGTTTTTTCAGTACATACTGAAACTCAGGCAAATTCTCAGTACTTGCTGTCCTATTTGATCTCTAAACACTGTGTGCTTTTTGTGTGTGTGCGACACTGGGAACTGAACTTGGGGCCTTGTGCATGCTAAGGCAAGTGCTCTACCACTGATCCACATCCCCAACCTGATCTATTTCCAAAATTGATTGTCCTTGTTCTTATTGAGGAAACTGAGACTTTGAGAGGTTGAGGAACTTGACCAAAGACACATAGTTTGGTAAGTGACCAGTTCTTAAACCAAGGCCAGCTGACTTCTAAAACCTTCTTGGGAAATAAAATAAGAACAGAGATGCAAAGACATAGACATGGAATGGCATGCTATGTTCAGAAAGGGCTACTTTTCAGTAGGGTTTGTAGGATGTCATATTTAGGCTTTGGTCTTCAGGCTGTGGGAATAATGAACAGTATTAAAGATAATAGCATAAAATATGTATTTTAGAAATACGATTTTAGTGTAAATTCATAGAACAGACTGAATGTGAAGAACATTTTTTATAGAGGTGTCTATTCTGTGAGAGAAGAGCAATAATACAGAAGTATAGAGTGCAAAGAGAAATAAGAGATGGCAAATATGACAAAGCACTGATATGAATGATAAGGTCTCTTTTCAGGGAATCATCCCCATTAAGCTTCCCAACTATCACAACATGTGATCAGTCTTGCCACAGACTTAATAGGATACATAAAATATTTGCAATCTAAGTACTTTTCAAGGACTGTGACTCCTAACTTACTCTTTCTTCACTTATCTAACATTTCATTGAAAATAATATTGTAGTTTTGGAGGAAGAGAATTACTTACTATGATCAGTGGAATGAATGCCACCAGGCTTACATGGGGGATATAATGAGAATTGGTCTCATGAAGCTTTTCCTGAATAGTGTGTCTTTATTATTATACAGTGACTTGTTGATATGTAACCTAAGCAAAACTATTTTGACTCTTAGAAAAGGAAATCATTGTGTCTATGTGTCATATTGGCATATAGAGTCTATAAATAATTTAAACTGATTATTTTTATTCATTTGAGATGAGTCTTAAGATGTGGACCTCATTTAGTAAATAATGAAAGACCTCATAGTAAAAAACAACAACAACAACAAAACAACAACAAACCTTGGGTCTCACCCAGAGGTTCCCTTACAACTGGTGGCAAGATGAGATGCTATAAAGCAAACTCAAGACTTGGGCTGAAATCCTGACCCTGCTTCTTTGGCTCTCAACTCTGCTACCTTTCTTTCTTTCTTTTTTTTAAATTTTTTTTAAAGAAATACGTGACAGTAGAGTGTATTTTGACATATTATACATACATGGAATATAACTTTCCTTCTTGTGTTTGTACATGATGTGGCGTTTCACTGGTCGTGTATTTATATATGAACATAGGGAAGTTATGTTCAATTCAGTCTCTTTTTTATTCCCATCCTCCTTCCCTCCCATTCATTCCCCTTTGTCTAATCCCCTGAACTTCTATTCCCCACCCACCTTGTTGTGCGTTAGTATCCACATATCAAAGAGAACATTTGACCTTTGGGTTTTTTTTGAGATTGGCTTATTTCACTTAGCATGATAGTCTCCAGATTCATCCATTTACCAGCAAAAGTCATAAAGTCACTTTTTATTGATGCTTTTTTGGAAGGTCCTATTACCTCTCTTAATTTCTGTTGTCTCATTTGGAAAAAAAAAAACCTGTTAATAATAGTGCTTGCAGCATGAGGGTGTTTTGAGGATTGAATGATGTAGGATATTTACAATGTTTTGCACAGAACCTGGCACATACTACTTGCTAAATAAGTGTAACCTAAAGCTACCATTTGTTATTCTCACCTCATCAGCCTTGAGCAAATGACTGCCCTTCTCTGATATGTATCTTGTCTATAAAAGGAGGTCCTAATGCTCTCCTGATTCCCTTCGACACGCCTTGGGAATCACAGGTGTGCCCTAGGTGGTTTTTCCTCTTGAATGAAAAAATTATAAAAACACCCAGATTTCCTCTTTCTTTGGCTATCCTACAAAACTCACTGTCACTTTTCAGTGACTACTTTCGTATAGTGACCTGCTATGCTTTATCTACCTATTATATATCTGGGGACAATAGTACAGAGACCTTTCCTTTTTTTGCCAGTGCTAATTTCCTACAGAAAAAGATTAATTGTAAAATTATGTCACACAAAAATAGAAACAACTAAATGTTAAAGATACATTTAGGGATAGGAATGTTTAAAATTCAGTCCCTCAGAGATTAAAACCCAGCAGACAAGTTAAGTAGTGCTCAGTTTTGGGCAGTCCTCAGCTAGGCAAGGAGTGGGTAGAAGCCGGGAGGATTATATTTGGAGAGGGTTAAGTCTACTTCATTTCAACATATTTAAAGCTTTATCTTTAAATCAGAAGTTAAAAATTATTTATTTCCTCTGGGGAAAATATATAGGAGGAACTGAAGATATTTATCAGAAGGAAAAACCAAGATTGAATAGATCACTGTCTTTGAAAGTCACTCAGTCTCTTTCCTTTGTTTTCAGAGGAACGAGCCAGAATCTATTCCTCAGACAGCGATGAGGGATCAGAAGAAGATAAGGCTCAAAGATTACTCAAAGCAAAGAAACTCACCAGTGATGAGGTAAGCTCACATTTACTCAGTTCTATGGGTTGCTTTGTACCCAGGAGCACAGCTATGTACACAGTTCACCAAAATTCAGTGAGACAACTCTTCCTGGAAGTGCCACACTGTGGAAGATAACTAGTAGAAATTTTGTTACATTAATCTGCACCATATTTGTTTTAAATTAGATGAGGTAACACCTTAATGATACATTTGCAGTGTGTTGAACTGTTAGCAAATGGAAGTCCTCATCTAAGCAGATGCTATTTATTGCTTGGCAAGCTGAAACTGTAAATGAAAATTGAGAAGTACCATAGGACTGTTTATTTCTAGTTTTCTCAGAAATGAGATTTTTATTTTCTTAAAAAAAAGACCCATCACAGGCTGGGGCTGTAGCTCAGTGGCAGAGCACTTACCTAGCATGTGTGAGGCACTGCGTTTAATCCTTAGCACTGCATAAAAATAAACATATAAAATAAAGACATTGTATCCATCTACAACTACCCCCCAAAAAAAAAAAAAAAAAAAAAATTGGGGTCGGGGGGAAGACCCGTCAGCTGCCTTTTGGGCTGGGCAGTTGCAGACCTTGAACTGCCTGACTTAAAAATGCCTCCACTTTCTTTTCTTTTTTTTTTTTCTTTTTTTTTTTTTTTTTTTTTTTTTTGCGGTGCTGGGGATCGAACCCAGAGACTTGTGCTTGCAATGCAAGCACTCTACTGACTAAGCTATCTCCTCAGCCCCTGCCTCCACTTTCACCACTCATATACTCTGTTGGGTCTTCTTTCCTTCCTTTTCTAAAAACAAAGACTTTATTTCTGCCTGGACCTCCCAACCTCTGCCACTACCTCTTTAGTTATTATTCCAGTTCAAGTTCTAATCATGGGTGACAGTGGAAGAGAGAAAGGAAGGGAGTATAGCTGTTGGGGTCACTGTACTGCTGCCCACTGGGATGAAAGTACATTCCTTACTACGGGCTCAGAACTTTCTCTTTGAGTCCTCCTGCGGCACTCCAGGTTTGTGGGACTGCATTTGTGACAACTAGGCAGGAAACAAGTGTGAGATGCTATCTCGTCCCTCAGAAGGTCAGCTGCTGAGACCATCAGGAAAAAAGTGGGTGCACCAGATTGCATTCTTCATGTAGAAGCCCTCTGTGTGTCACAGGAAGATATCAGGCCTCCCCTAACCTTAACCTTCAAACCATTTGTTCATCCATTTAATTTTTGGTGAGGAGGATAGTCATGTTAGTGTCATCTCCTTCTAGTGAGTGTTTGATATTATTTAAATGATGATATGTTCAAATTCTGTCAAAATTGTTTCATAGATATTTCCCGGAATTGTTTCTGTTAGGACATTATACAGAATTATTTCAAACAGAGGAAACCTATATATAGAAGATGTTTAATTTCTTCAAATATTTAAAAAAAAATTTTTTTTCTTTTTAGTTGTACGTGATGGTAGAATGTATTTTGACATCTTAAAATATTTTCTTAAAGACCTTTATATTTTTAATACATCCAAACCAACACATTATTATTTAAAAAAATTAAGTGTTTAAAATAGTGAGTTTTAGATAATGAAAAAAAGTTAAATGCAGAAGAAGCAGAGAAAAAAATTTAACTGATTTACCTGATCATGGTGAATATATTCCAGGACAAGAAGTGGTTATAAAGGCAAAACTTCCTTGGGAGAGCTCTGACCCTTCCCAGGACAGACCCTGTTGTGTACTGGTTTTCCTGTAAGAGATAAACTCATGGTTGCATAACTCTCCCGTACAATCTGCAGGGGCATGAAGTTGGATTGCATGTTAGTTTGTAATGAGTCCTCAGAGTTGTCATTTTATTTATTTATTTATTTTTTGCTGTGCAGGGGATCCAACCCAGGGCCCTGGGCTTGCAAGGCAAGCACTCTACCAACTGAGCTATATCCCTGGCTCCAGAGTTGTCATTTTAGAATGCCTCCAATAGAATTGAAAACTGGCTATCACCTAAACCACCTCGTGGTTTTATTCATCTGCTGAAGGTTTTTACTATGTTACTTTGAGCCAGGTGTGGTAGCATATACCTGCAATCACAGCTATTCAGGAGGGTGTGCAAGATCAAGACCAGTCTCAGCAACTGTGAGTTGCTGTTTCAAAAAATTTTTAAAAAGGGCTCAGTTTAAAGTGCCTCTGGGTTCAATCCCCAGCACCAGGAAAACAAACAGGAAGTTACTTTGAGTTATCAGAGGGTCATTCAGCTCAGAGCTACTTTTGATGAACCTTCCTAGAAATGTTCTCTATTGAATTTTAGATTTTTAAAAATTTTATCTGTTTAGGAGGGTGAACCTTCTGGAAAGAGAAAAGCAGAAGATGATGATAAAGCAAATAAAAAGCATAAGAAGTATGTGATCAGTGATGAAGAAGAAGAAGACGATGATTAAAGAACAAAATGTGAAGACTTTTATATATTTTATTGTATAGTTTGTTTTATAAATATGATGTAAACATGAGTTATTTTGATTGAAATGAATTGATTTGCATTTGTGTAATTTTAATTGTAATAAAAAAATTAAACACAAGTGATACTGATTAAGAAATCTACTTTTCCTAAAGCAAGCTTTTTTTACTTCCACTGAATTGGGTTTTAGTGAATTCCTGCTGCTGTATTCCACTTCCTCTCATTGCCACAAAGAGGTCTGCTGGCCAGGAACAAGACTAGTGAGATAGAGTGAGGCCTCTTCTCAGATGCAGAGTTTAAAGGAATATGAAAATAACCTCAAGAATCATTTTTGTTTCCTTAGACTCCCCTTATAAAGTACACTTGGGTGGCTTAAAACAACAGAAATTTATTCTCTCACAGTTCTGGAGACAGGATGTTTGAAATCAAGATGTTTGCAGGGCCATGCTCTCTTTTAGGAAGGATTCTTCTTTGCCTCTTCCCAGCTTCTGGTGTCTCCTGGCAATCCTTGGTATGGGGGAGCATAACTCAAATCTTTGCCTCTGTCTTCACATGGTCTTCTTTCTTGTGTGTTTGTTCTGTGAGTCTCAAGATCTCCCTCTTTTTATAAGAATACCAATCACTGGATTTAGGGCCATCTTTAATCCAGTGTGACCTCATCTTAACTAGTTACATCTACAAAAACTATTTTCAAATAAAGTCACATTCTGAGGTTCTGGGTAGACATGAATTTTAGGGGCTCTGAATACTAGTCCCCTACAATAATCACATTAAATGATGTTGCAGTGCAATAGATTTAAAAATCAAAATTAATGCAAAATACATGATGAACAAAGTGTTAAAATTTTAAGTAAAGATGAGTTCTAACAACTAGAATTAGAGTGAGGCTAATTAGGAGAGTCACACAAGGGCAGGTCGAATTCTGGAGTTTTTGTTGTTGACTTTATTTGTTTTAACAGTGCTGGGGTTGAAATCCAGAGCCTCACTCATACTATGCAAGTGCTTTATCACTGAGCTATATCCTCAGACCCTTTTTAAAGTTAATTACATTAATTTACTTATTCATTTATTTTTGTATTGACAATTGAACATAGGGACACTTTACTTCTGAGTTACCTCCCCAGTCCTTTTTATTTTTTTATTTTGAAACAGAGCCTTTTTTTTTTCAAAGACATACATGACAGTGGAGCATATTTTGATATCTTATACATATGTGGAGTGTAACTTCCCATTCTTGTGGTTATGAAACAGGGTATGGCCAAGTTACTAAGGGTCTCCTTAAGTGACTGAGACTGGCGGTGAACTTGCAGTCCTCCTGCCTCAGCCTCCTAGTGGCCTGACAGGTGTGCACAACTATCCCCAGCTGGATTCTTTTTAAAATGTTTTGTTTATTGTGAAGTATGAATTTTGATTTTTTAAAAATACTGTTTCTCAGGAGCCAGCGGGTGGGGTGTGTCACTCAGTGGTAAAGTGTGTTTAGCTTAACATGCACAAAGCCCTGGGGTTCTATCCCCAGCACTCAAAAAAAAAAAAAAAAAAAAAAAGTTTTTGCATTACAATATTTATCTTGAATACAGAGATTTTTTTAAAGAATTTTTTTTAGTTGTTGGTGAATGTTTATTTTTTAACTTATATGTGGTACTGAGAATCGAACCCAGTGCCTCATACATGCTAGGCAAGTGCTCTACCACTGAGCCACAACTCCAGCCCAGGTGTGGAGATTTTGATACCCCTTCTATTTGTGAGCAAGGTGAGTGTTGTATTATTACATTCCTGTCCTGGCCCTGCTTTCTCACAGCTTGGTTGCTGTGTTTCAAAGGCGAGCGCCCTGAGAGCACCAAATAAAAACTGTATTACCTTGTTTTTGCGTTCCTTTGTATAACCTAGTGTGAAAAGACACACAACCTCTCTTCTGCTTCATCCTGTTAGGATTAGCTCACAGTGGTCCCAATATTCAAAGGGTGTGAATTTAAGTTCTTGATGGGAGAAACGATAAAGTATTTGCAGATGTTTTAAATCTATCACATTACACACCTGCCTTCTCCATGAAGCTCATCTACATATGCTAATGGTACACATCAACAACTTCTACTATTACCTCTTTTCTAGTGCTGTTAGTGCGGTTTGGGAGTGGTGGTTTTGAGGCACCTACCCTGAAGGGTGGTTATATAGAAAGAAAAGTGACATCAAAAGAGAGGAAGAGTGCTGGGGATGCAGTGCAGCAGTAGAGTTCTTAGCTAGATACGTGAGGCTAGGGGTTCATTCCTATCACTGCACAAAAGATGGTTGGGGTGGGGGTAGTTCCTGAATCACCATCATGTCACTTTCCTAACAAAACTTTTCAGTGTTTTGCTATTTCCTGGCTTATCAATGCCTGTGTTTTTTTTTTTTTTAAATTACTATTTTTGTTTTCATTTTTAATACTTGAAATCCTCCTGCCTCAGCCTCCCAAGTTGCTGGGATTACAGGTGTGTGCCACTGTGCCTAGCCAATACCTGGCTTTTAAGAGTCTTTTCCTCCATCTTTCCAAGGCAACATATTCTTGTTTGCTTTTTTTTTTTTTCCCCTAATGGACATGTGTGTCAGTTATTAAGCTCTTGCCTCTTCTCCAAACCCATTTGTCTGTTTTCGCTATGTGTTACTCTACAACCCGTATTTCAGCTTTGCCAGCTGCCACATTAGGGGGCGCTAAAGGAAGACTGGAAGCTTGAAAAACAAAGAAAGGATTGCTCCTTCCTGTTTGTTCATGGAACTTTCTGGGGGCTTCCTGTTGGCTTACGGTCTCTATAAGGGGGCCCCTCACTTCACCCCAGCAGAGGCAGTTCCTTTCTGCAGCAGCTGAATCCAATTTGTGGTATTCCAACATTTGGAGAATCAGCCTCATTGTACCCCCTGAGTGACTTCAGTACTAGTAGGACAGCTGGTCTTCCACAGGTATGACTTTCCACTTCAAGGGGCCCTTTCTGGAAGCATTTAAGTGTTGTTGTTGTTGTTTTTTCCCACATTTTTAAAATTGGTGCAGAATAATTGTACATAATGATATGATTTGTTATTACATATTCATACATGAAGCATTTAAGTTTTAATAATTGCCCCTTTCATGTTCAAATATGTTCTCTCAGCTCTTGGAGTGGAAGTTACTCTCTATTTACTACCTCTCTGATCCCTAAGAGTTCTCTAAATTTTTCGTAACCTAGTGAACAACTTTAATTACTCTTTTTAAAAATATATTCAATTCTATCTGTAGAGGCAACTGGCATGTTTTCCCTTTACTCACTGGAAACCTCTCTGGGTGGTTCGGAAAACAAATTGGTGCAGGACTGAGTTCCACATTCCTGGAAATGGGATGCTGGAAATGCATGGTGTTGCATAAGACCATGATGAATAAGATTATCACATGTGACTGAGGGATCAAGTGGCTGCTACAGGTAATCATGACCATAATGACTATGGAGTGGGATGGATACTTCTGAGTACTCTGGAACACTTAAAAATAAAACAATTCTTTTAAATGTTCAGCTCAGGGCTGGTAGCATACAGTAGTAGTACTTGCCTAGCTTGCCCAAGGCCCTGTGTTCAATCACCAGTACTGCAAAAATAAAATGTTCAGCTCATGTCACAGGGGAAAAATGAGCTTTCATGACAATGCTAACACAATTCCATATCTTGTAGTTACAGGACTGAGTTACCTGAAAATCAAAACCAATATTTATGTGATTGTGGAATTATACAAATCAATTGAATTCACAGCCTTTCCATGTCTCTCATGTTAAAGTTAAGGAATTGACTGGGAAAGAAAATAGGAATGGGGATGTTATGGACAGAATGTTTTTGTCCCTCGTAAATTTATGTGTTGAATCCCTAACCACCCCATGTGATGGCATTTGGGGGCAGAGTCTTTGGGAGGTGATTGGTTTATGACATCACCATGATGTGATTAATATACTTATTGGACCAGAGCTTGCCCACTGCATGCTCACTCACAAAGAACGTGTCCTTAGAACACAGAGCAAGATGGCAGCTGCTGAAAATCCAAGAGAAGAGTGCTCAGAATCAAATTACTTTTCTAGCACCTTGATCTTGGACTTCTGACTGGTGTTTTGTTATAAGAGCCTATCTGACTAAGGGAATATCTGTCTCAGATGATCTGAAAAACCTAATTTCCTAGTCACTCTGGGCCTCCCTTGCCTTTGAGAAACAGCTTGCCTCCCAGTGTCTGAGGAAACTAGTCTTGCATGAAAACATTGTAATAACACATTGAGTGATTTTCATTCTCCTCAAGACTCACATGACTGAGTGCTGTCTGACCTGCTTTTTTACTGGTGAACCTGACACTAGAATCTCATGCTCCACTAAAGCAAGCACAAAGTGTGAAGAATAAATAGCTCGCACACCAAAAGAAAAGGTTTTACTAATCCATGTAGGCAGAAGCCTGGGGAGTATATATGCAAGTGGACTCTAAGAGGTTACAAACAACTTGAACATGGCCAAATCTTTGAATATAAACAAATAATTTTACAAGAATATATTTTGGATTTACTATATTAGAGCATGTAGCTGGACATGATACTCTCTGTTGAGTGGTTAACTAAAACTTAAACTCAGCAGTGGGCTATACTTTATGAAATCGAGACACCAAAACTTCCTCCAATGTTATGTGGAGGAGGGGATCCAAAGGCTTAGGGAGATAGGAGTGTTAGAGTTGACTTATCCTGTGTAACTTCCATACTAGTCCATCTCTCCTCTAACTTCATTCCCTGAGAGAGCCAAGAGACACTCCCTTCTTGAGGACACTGAGAAATAACTTAATAAGGGGAGGATGTGTATTCTTCAAAGCTGTCTATTGGAATAATGGGAAATGCTGCTGTTGAGACAGGCATGACAGAATCCCAGAAGAACAGATCAAGTGGCAATGTGTAAATACCAGAGCCAGGATGCATACATTTCTAATGACAGCTGGGGTATAGTAATAACCAGAATGTTTTGATCTGTAGAGATTTTTGGATGTGGCTAATTGACCAGTGTTCCAAGGAATAAATAATATGTGTAGGCTACCAAAGTGTTGCTTGGTTTGTGTGATAGGAAGACTAGAACTGAAGGCCAAAATCTGAATGCATTGCCACAATGAAGAATCACTCTCTCTCATCCAGGTTTGAGATATGCAACATGTTCCCAGACTGGAGTCCTCTGTTGAATCCTTCCCTTGAAGAAGGATTCTGAAGCATCTCTACAAGTACAAATTATGAATCTTCCAACAATCTCCCAAAGGAAACTGTAGTCATTGTAAGAATGACTGAAATGGGATAGGAAATACCTAGAATTGGGGGATTCCTGAATACTGACTCTCAGCTGTTCAATCTAAAATGCTATTGTGACCTAACTAGCCAACATGGGGGCTTAGAGTGTTCAACTAATCGATGGAGTTCTAGCTCAAGTTTAACTCACAGTATGCCCAGCACATTTGTGAACCCACACTGTGATTATTTCCCCCAGTTCTTATGACTGGAGTTGACATATCTTGTCACTGAGAGATCCCCCATATTGTCTTTCTGAATCATGTAATAACCATCATGGTGATAGGAAGGACGGAGTAGAAGCCCAGGAACTTCTTTTTCATACCAAGATAATAAATCAAAACCATGGCATGACTGCAGGCAATTGTAGAGAGGAAGGACACCATCAGACTTGAAAGAAGTCGGGGTGATGACACCTCTCACACCCCCCGCAGTTAGCCCACCAGTTTGAGCTGTGTGGGCAGCAAGTCGATCTCAGAAACGTTATCTTGGGGCTGGGGAGATAGCTCAGTCGGTAGAGTGCTTGCCTTGTAAGCACAAGGCCCTGGGTTCGATCCCCAGCACCCAAAAAAAAAAAAGAAACGTTATCTTAAACCTGATCAGAGGGTGACTCCAACAGCAGCTGCCATTTCGTCCAAGCACTTGTTTGCTGGAGCAGCTCTACAACTGCCGACGCCTGGCATGCAGCTGTTGGCCACGGACATTTTATTCCCTCCACATCATTTTGTAAGGGTAAATATAAAGAGTTTGCTTTTACTGGTCAGACTAATGGCACAACTTCATAGCCTTGCCTGAGTCCAGGGACCTACCTGCTTTCTAATGGAGTCCATGGAGATTTTATATATATATACTTATATATATAGATATATAAATTTTTAGTTGTAGGTGGACACTCTACCTTTATTTTTATGTGGTGCTGAGGATTGAACCCAGGTCCCCACGCGTGCTAGGCATGTGCTCTACCACTGAGCCCCAGCCAGCCCCAGCCCCCATGGAGATCTTGATCATCTTGACAGGCCATGCATCTCTTTGGCTCACTACACTGATGACATCATGCTAATTGAATCTGATGAACAGGAGACAGCAAATACTTTAGATGCTTTATTAATGAGCACACAAACCAAAGGGTGGGAGAGAATCCCCATCAAATTTCAGGGCTTCATCACCTCAGCAACATTTCTGGGGAGCTAATGGTATGGGGTATATCTGAATAATCACCCCCAAAATGAAGGTTATTAAAAAAGAACACAAGATTACAGGCACACACCTGTAATCCCAGTGGCTTGGAGGCTGAGGCAGGAGGATGGTAAGTTCAAAGTCAGCCTCAGCAACTCAACAAAGCCCTAAGGAACTTAGCGAGCCTCTATCTCTAAATAAAAAAAAAATTATAAAAAGGCCTGGGGATGTGGATCAGTGACTAAATACCCATGGGTTCAATCCCCAGTACCAAACAAAAGAAAACAGTGGACATTTTTGGACTTGGGAGCTAATATACACATATTTCAGTTGCTATTTTGACTTTTTGCCAAGTAAGTCATAGATGCTTCCTGTTTTGAGGAAGAGGGGAATGTTTGGCAGTCAGTCCAGGCTGCAGGACAAGTTCTTCTGCTGGCACCTAATAACCCCGCAATTCCAATGATGCTTGGTATGTCTACAGCAAGTACCACAACTATATGAACCCTCCACCAGTATCAATAAAGGAATTGAGCACCAGCCTCTAGGGGGTGGGACCACATTCACACTCTCTTTTGTAGATGGCCTTGCTTAAGAAACATCTCCTGGCTTGCTTCTAAACACCCAATTGTGGGCCATCAAGAAACCACACAAGAAAAAAAAGAAAAGAAAAAACCACACAGGCTGAACTTATTGTTGTGAACTGGGTGTTTTCTGTCCCAAATTGTAAACTGGGTGTATGTAATTGCAATCTATCAGCTGGGTCCAATAAGGTCCAGAGGGCATGAGCAAGTTTCCTCAATCCTGACATCTGTTGAATTGCCTCTTTTGTCTCCTCCAAATGCAGGAATCCTGGCTCCAGTTATCCTCAATATATGTATTCATTTGTTTGGTCCTTCTAAATGCAAATACTAAAATGACCGTGGATATTTACTAGGTTCTGGATGTATTCACACACAGTGGCCAAGCAAAGCAAGTTTCCATTAGCTTTGCAGCTCAAAAAGCTCTGCTTATACTGAGAATTTTAAAGATTGCAGTACTTGTAGTTCAAGAAAGGGGCAGCAACTCTACAGACATCTAGTGAAAACAGCCAAGAAACTGGAATGGAGTAGAATGACGTAGTAGGAGGCGCTCAAGTGTTGTGAGCCAAACGACTAAACATTTTAAAAAATGTGGATATGTAGGTACACAACTGGCTTCTGCGAACATTCTCCTGACAGTGCGGATACCTTCAGTGCTGGGCTGGTCCTGAGCAGCCTTGTTGTCAGATGCTGTCATGCATAATTTTCTTTTGGGGTCAAAATTGTCCTCTTTTATTACTATGCATTTCATCAGGAAGCCCTGTCAGCATTAGTTAGCTGATGTCTTTGTTAGGGAGCCACAGTCACAATCAAAGCTCCATCCATCCTACTTTGTGACACCTTGAGGAATTAAACAAGAGGAAAGAGCATAATAACTCCATCTTCAACTTATATAATGGTATGTGGCTGAGCACATGCCTGTAATGCCAGCATGAGACCAGAGGGTTCCAAGTTAAAGCCAGCCCCAGCAATTTAGGGATACCCTCAGTAACTTTGGAAGACCCTATTTCAAAGTAAAAACAGAACGGGCTTGGGGTGTAGCTTAGTGGTAAAACAATGTTGGGTTCAATCCCCAGTACCAAAAAATAAAATGAAACAAAATAATATAAATTACACATCTAGCTGTATACAACTACTAGTATATCAAGTTATTGATTTATCAAGTTATTGGAAAAATAGCCCTAAGCAATGGCAGCTTTCTGTGTTCTAGAAAGTCATACATTTTGGCTCTGGGTCCTAATTCCACAGGACACATTTCTATGCATCATTTTTTAAAAAGTCAATGATTTGGGAAAGGTTTATAACATTTTTACACAAGTGTCATTTTTTTTGCTGGTGCCGGGGGTGTACCGGGGATTGAACTCAGGGGCACTCAACCACTGAGACACATCCCCAACCCTATTTTGTATTTTATTTAGAGACCCGTTCTCACTGAGTTGCTTAGCACCTCACGGTTGCTCAGTCTGCCTTTGAACTCGAGATCCTTCTGCCTCAGCCTCTGGAACTGCTGGGATTACAGGTGTGCTCCACCATGCCCAGCAGAAGTGTTATGTTGTTTGAATGTGAAATACAAGTAAATTTCTCTAAAAAATATATCACAAATCACTGTGTGTTAATTCATGTGTTGAAGGAAAGGAAGGGTCCTTTTTTTATTATGTCCAGTTCTCACAACTTAATGGGGCCATCTGGGTCTGGAGTTTTCTTTTTTGGAAGATTTTTAACACATTCAGTTTACTTAACAGAAATAGGACTATTCAGCTGGGTGGGGTGGTGTATGCCTTTAATCCCAGCAGCTCCGTAAGATCACGAGTTCAAAGTCAGCATCAGCAACTTAGCGAAGCTCTAAGCAACTTAGTGAGACCCTGTCTCTAATAAGATATAAAAAAGGGCTAGGAATGTGACTCAATGTTTATGCACCACTAGGTTCAATTCCCCATATAAAAAAAAAAAAGTAACAAAAGAAATAAGAGCGTAATCTATTTCTTCTTTAGTGGATTTTGGTAGTTTATGACCTTCAAAGACTTGGGTCATTTAGCCTAAATGGATGTATTTATGTGTGTAGGTTTATTTTGATGATTCCTTCATTATTCTTTTTAATATCTGGAGATTCTGTGGGAATAATTTCCTTTTATTCCTTATGTTTATAATTTGTGTTTTCTCAGTGTTTTAGTTTGGCTAGAGGTTTATCAATAAAAAAACCAAGTGTTTTTATGTTTATAGGTGGCCCACACCTATAATCCCAGCACTTGGGAGGCTGAGGCAGGAGGATCTCTTGAGTTCAGAAGTTCAAGACCAGCCTGGGCAGCATAACAAAATCCTGTCTGAAAATATAAGTAAATAAAATAAAAAATAACATGATGATCTCAAAAAACCAACTTTTGATTTCATAGATTATTTTCCCCTATTTTCAATTACATTGATTCTCTTTCCTCTTCTTTTTACTTGCTTTGAGTTTCTTTTTCTTTTTTCTTTTGGTGGTACTGGAGATTTAACCTAGGGCTGTTGTACCACTGAGATACATTCCCAAGTCCTTCTTTGAGACAGGGTCTCAATAACATTACTGAGACTGAACTCAAACTTGAGATCTTCCTGCCTCGGCCTCCCAAGTCACCAGGGATCACAGGCGTGCACCACACACACTTTTTCTGTTTTCTCATGGTAGAAGTTTGCTTATTGATGCAGGATCATTTTTATTTTTCAAAAGAATATTTAACACTATAAGCTTCCCTCTAAGGACTCACTAGTTGCATCTCACAAATTTTAATGTTATAGTTTTGTTTTTATTAAGTTACAAAATATTTCCTAATATTCCTTGAAACTTCCTCTTTGACTCATGGACTGTTTAGAAGTATTTTGATTTATTTCCAAGAATTTGGAGATTTTCCAGTTATCTTTCTGATATAGATTGCATTGTGGTCAAATAACATATTATGCATAGTTTCAAATTATTAAATTTGTTAAGCATTGTATAATCTAAGATGTTTCAAACTTGGCATTTGCTTTTACTCTACTTGCAAGTTGTTAAATGAGCCTGTTACTATTTCATGGATGCTGGCATTAGTATTCATATGTAATTAGGCATAAATATCAAGCAGTTTATATTAGTAACCACAAGGAACATTACCTGTACACAGGTGAAGTGGGCATTTAGAAGAAGTCCTGGAGAGGCAAGGATGGAGTTCAAAAGCCTGATGTTTCTGGGCTGTGATTCTGTATGTAGACTTTGGAGTCGGGTGAGCTTTATGCTCCTTCACTCCCTGTGTGACTTTGGACAAGTTAATAAACACTTTAAATTTGAATTCCTTTTCTGTCAAAGGAAGAATAAACTACTCCATGGGAATACTTCATGTAGGCCAGCAATGAGATTTAAGGGAAATTCTACAGACCCTTATTATAGTCACATTAAAGACATACCTTTGAAGATAAATATGGGAACAGAGGGCCAAGTGTGGCACTAGGAATACTTAAGGACCTGGTACCACACAAATATTCATGAATTGTGAAAAGTTAAGTATCTAGCACTGATCAGTCTTAAGGAGTTGAGAATTCAAAACAAAGTTGAATTCTCTGAACAGTTGTTACTGGCGGTGGTCATTTATTTTGGATTGAATTTAATAAACTTTAACATCTACCAAGCTTTAGCTTCCTTTCCCTTACTGGCTTCTTCCTGGGTCATTGCCACAGTCCTCTAGCGTATGCTGGTTTATATAGTTTATTTTTGCCTACACAGGGTTGATTTCTTTTTTAGTACTGGAGTTGAACCCAGGGCCTTTGCACGTACATTCTTGGCAAGTATTCTATCACTGAGATATGTCTTCAGCACCAATTCCCCCCCGCTTTTTTTATATTTTGAAGAAGAGTCTCGCTAAATTGCTGAGGCTGGCCTTGAATATGTGATCCTTCTGCCTCAGCCTCCCAAGTTGCTAGGATTAAAAAGTTGTATGCCCATGCCTGGTTCTAGCTGATGTTCTTGCTTGAAAGAAGGGGTGTGTGGACCAACGTAGGTCTGTGTGTTTTAAAAAGAGACCAGAACTGTGTGGTAAACCCAAGCTGCCACTTGAGTATACTGAGACTGTAGGAAGTCATTGGGATCCCAGAGAACAAAGTTAATGGGAAAACAGGGATATAGGAAATAAAGGGAGAAAGTGCCTTCTGGGTAGCCACATTAGTTATCTATTGCTGTAACGAATCACTCCAGTACCCAGCAGCTTGAAACAATGCACACTTCCTATCTAACACAAATTCTGAGGGTCAGAAATTCAGAATAGCTTGGGGTTTCACAGGCTGCACTGCAGTATCCAGTCTTGGAATGGAAGGCTGTTTCCAAGACAGTTCGTGCGGCTCTTGGCAGAGTCCTGTTTTCTCACCTCTTGGGCCTCCCCACAGGAAGTTTGAGTTCTGTAGCTGCTTCCCCCAGAGTAATACCCAAGAGAGAAAGAGCAAGACAGAAAAGCCAATGTTATTCATAGCCTGACTGTAAAGTGAGGTTATATTCCATTGACCACATAGAACAATCACAAGGCAGTGTTGGAGGGGAACACACAAAAGCATGAAAGCCAGAGGTGGGAATTGCTGGGAGCCATCTTGAAAGCCGGCCGTCACAGCGACTTTGCCTTTCACCAACTGACTTTGCCTTCTTCCATCTCCAAGGCACTGGTCAGGCTTCTGGGGCCAGACTTGAGAGCCAGTTTGAGGTTGTTTTAGTGGAGATTTGGTTGGTGAAGAACTTTAGTCAGACCAATAAATGTTGTGCATTTTCCCCCAACATTGAACATTATAGGGGGACCATGGATCTGTTTGGAGATATAGATGACATTTCTTCAGAGAGTGATGAGAACAATCCACCACCCATTCCAAGACAGCCCGTTGTAAGTACCATCACAAATCTGAGTGAAAATAAGAAAAAAACGTTCAGAGGCTGAGTCTGTCTCTCTGATGTTGAGAGAGGACAAGGATAACTGAACACGTGGTGAATGGGGGGTCTTCTTACCTGTACTGGGAATATGAGGATATTAGAAGTCACAGAAGGAACTGTTCAGGACGAAGCTGACCCGGGCTGGACAGGCAGGACTCATAATGTGGGCTATGTTAGTATTTTCTGATTTTAGCCGTTAGTATTAATGGGTTGAATAATTTCACACTTCTGTTGCTGAATGTTTTATGAAAAATAGAAACATCAATAAAGTTGATATTTTTTCTAGTAATTCAGGCTAATAGATTTTGTTCCCATGTTGTTTTTTTAAAAGGCTGGTTTTATCTGGTGGAGGATGAGCTTCTAGGGAGAGGCTCGGAGCGGTTGCTTTTATTCCTAAAGTGGTGTCTGAATTTACTTCTTTTCAAACCTTCCTCTGCCTGGTACAGAGTAAAGCTAGAACATTTCTTCTGTCTCGTCATGCTCTCACATTCTGATTCCTCTCTTAGGACGAACACAGAGTACCTCAGGACCAGCAGGAAGAAGAGCCCATTTCTGAAACCAGAATAGAAATAGAAATTCCCAGTATCAACTCTGACTTAGGAAATGAATTATATTTTGTTAAACTACCCAAGTTTCTCAGTATAGAACCCAAGTAAGAGAACTGATTAAAAATTTCAAGATATTGAATAAAACTGTAGAACAAAAAAAAATTTTTTTTTCTTATTTATCATGAATTGACTGATCATAAAGATATTTATCTTATAACTTAAAAAATGAATTTAGGATATGCTATGGTAGAAAAATGAAGAATTATTGGTAAGAGTTTTAACTTTAGTAATCTCTCTAGCATTTTGGTACTTTCAACAGATACGGCAACTGATGGTGGCATTTTTCACTAAAGCTGAATAATTGGAAAATGAGTGCCGAAGATGCAGACAGACCACAAGTGTTCAGTGCAGATATCATTGTGTATCTAGAAAAAATGGTTTTGACAACAAAACAGTGCCAATGGGGAGAATTCAATAAGGCACATATGTACAAGCTCTTGTGCAATTAAGCATGACCTGTTCTTAAAGCCCCAGCTGCACTCAGTCTTTATTTAACTATTTTTTTCAACATTCCACATTTGATGATGCAGTACCTCTTTGTTCCCTGAATATAAATATTCTAATATAGATCTTTTTATTGTAAAAAATGTTTTACATAAATATATTAAAAAATCATATATAAATATGAAGTGTTAGATAATGTGTTGCTTACACTTTACAAGACATAGTCCTCCAATGAAGATTTTGAATCGTTAGTCACATTTGGATTTTATTTCAGACAATATTTTAAATAAATTTCTAGGAAGTACCATAATTTGCATATTTCCTTGAAGGCTTACATGAAGTTGTCTACTGTGATTTTAAGAAACATTGGTGCATATTGTAAAGATGGTTAATAGTGTCACTCATATTAATTATTAACTATAACTAATATGATATTAAAAATTTTAGACCTTTCGATCCTCAGTTTTATGAAGATGAATTTGAAGATGAGAAAGTGCTTTATGAGGAAGACAGAACCAGGTTAAAATTAAAGGTATCACCTCATGCTCTATTGCTTTTATGTTTTTCTTTTTGTTTGCTTCTTTTATGAGATGGAATCTTGCTATATTGTTCAGACTGTCCTTAAACTCCTGGGCTCAATGGATTCTCCTACTTCAGCCTCCTGAGTAGCTGGAACTACAGACACACACCACTCTTCCTGGCTAAGTTTTTTCTTTTGTTAAGTACAGGAATGATAACTTAAGACCCAAGTTTATGAAAATCCTTCATGTTTTCTGTTTAATCAATAAATAACTATTTAAAACAAAGAAGTAAATGGCTTTGCAGAGTATTTTTAGGGGAGAAGAGACATCATACCCTTTTTAAAAAATTCCTATAGGTTTGTCACTTTCTTTTTTCTTATTTTTTTCTTGCAATTTCAAGTTTTTGACAGAAGTAGAGGTAAAAATGTTGCAAATTGTTACTTTCTTCAAGATAATGTAGTGAGGTATACAGAACTGCCTCCACATTTTCTAGTGGGTAGATCCTAGCAACTTCCCACAGTAAAACAGTCTTAAACTCTTTATGGATATTCAAATTATGCACAAAAATAAACCTCGCCATTAGCTTGTTCTTCTCTAGACGTCCTGGGCTGGCAAAGCACTACATTGCTCACACAGGACATTGTCTTCCTTGATCAGGTTTCCTCTGAGCTCCTACCTGGGTCCCCAGTGGTCGCACTGGACATGGTCAGTTTTTACTCTGTTTTTATGACGTAGCATTTCCCACTATGTGAGGTAAATGTGGACTCAAAAACATGGCTTAATTTTTTGTTAATTAGTTAATTGTTTATTCTTTAAAACATTTAATTTCATACACAGAGTTCCTCTGCCTCACTAAGTTAAATGACACTTGTTAAGTCCTTCTTTCATGGAGCCCTGCAATAGACAGAGGTCTCAATTTCTTCTCTCTCTCTTTTGGACTGGGGATGGATCCCAGGGCTTTGTGCCTGTTAGGCAAGTGCTCCACCACTGAGCAGCACCCCCAGCCCAGAAGTCTCAATTTGAACGGTCCACCATAAGTGGGCCAAAGCCTCAGCCCTCCTTTGGAGCTCTTTGTGTGTCCGATGGCGCCTCCAACCTGCATCATGCTTCGGTTCTCCTTCCAATGCTGTGAACTGGACCTCAGAAAAAGTTTAAGCACATGTCTGGTTAGTTCAATCAGTATCTCCTGGTATTTGTAGCAGATGGGTTTCAGCGTTTAGTAAGCTTATTCTATCATTACTATCAATTCTTGGCATATGATTATAGATCACTTGAGGAAAAAAGAACATGTATTTAAATTGGTTTTCTAACACCTTTGTGGTTTGAACCAGGTAGAAAATACTATACGATGGAGGATACGCCGAGATGAAGAAGGAAAGAAAGTTAGAGAAAGCAACGCTCGGATAGTCAAGTGGTCAGATGGGAGGTGAGTGCAACATGTCTGAAGAATGTTGAAATACCCCGGGGAGGCCTGGGTGAGTGACATTTTCTGTGTAGGACTTTATTTTGGGGTTATTTTCATTAAAGAATTGATACCATGTAGGCCCCTGGCATTCCCTGGGAAACCTGAGAGAAGCAGAGTCGAGGTCATTCTAGCCTTGCTCGTGGGAGACTTTGGACATTGAATCTAAGTTGTGATCAAATCCCTTGTATCTGTCTTGTTCATGTGAAAAACTAAGACTAGTTCCCGTCTGTGAGATTCCACATATTTTAATTAATATTTTTGAAAAATGATTTCTGTTGGCTAATGAAATGGTAGGGATTGGGGAAATTACAAGGTCATTATTTTTCAAGCTGAAAAGAGGATAGATTTGAACATTTTTTACTTTGAAAGGAAGTAGGTGATTGACAGCAGTTTTTCTTCCTTATGAATTCGGTGTGAAGAGAGGATCCCACAGTTCTACACTATTTTAAATGAAGCTAACAGGTTAGAATGGACGTTGTAGGGCTCACTAAATGTCTACCTTAATAGCTGAATGGTTTCTCCTTTCCAGCATGTCCCTGCATTTAGGCAACGAAGTGTTTGATGTCTACAAAGCCCCACTGCAGGGCAATCACAACCACCTGTTCATAAGGGAAGACACTGGTCTACTGGGACAAGCCATCTTTAAATCCAGACTTACCTTTAGGTAATTGTTTCTATCCACACGTTGTCACTTGTAGTTAAAGAGTAACAAAGCAGAGATGTTGTGCCTGATTCTTCTGATTGACCTCATTCCATAGTGCAGCTCACCAAGGACTGGGATCTGATTCTCAAGTTAACTATAAGTCGCTATTTCAGTTGTGATTTCTCAGGGAGCTAGCTCATGCCATCAAAACTCATAGGAGGGGCTGGGGTTGTGGCTTAGTGGCAGAGTGCTTACCTAGCACATGCGAGGCACTGGGTTTGATTCTCAGCACCGCATATAAATAAATAAGATAAAGGTCCATTGTCAACTAAACTATATATATATTTATTTAAATATAAAACTCACAGGAGACTGATGTATAACCTAGAAAACTGGTATATTGACTCGCACTGGTCAGTGCACCTGGTAGCGGGCTTAACAGATGTATCTGTGTGGCTCTGCTGCTCAGCATGGCCTTTCCCTTTAGTGAAGTTGACCTGGAAAGCTGAGTATCATCAGAAATGGTGTCAGTGTGTGGCTGCAACAGACATGACAAGCTGTGCCCGAGCAATGTGTGGATCAGCTGAGCTCACTGCCATGGGTGGTGTTGTGGCACCTTCTAGACACCCTCCCTCTGAAAGATACACTGCTGAGATTAAGATCCACTTTCCTAGAGAGGTGTAGCATAGGCACAAGTTTCTTTTGGGGGTTGTAAAAATCTTCTAAAATCAGTTTACGATCATGCTTGCATAACTTTGCAAATTAAAAATTATTTAATTCTATACTTTAAAAAGTGATGTTATAGTATGTAAATTATATCCAGTGAATTTGTTGGTCTTTACTTAAAAATGGTAAGGGACAGCCCTGAGGTTGTGTATTCTTGAGGAAGGACTCAAACTCCCTCATTTCCAGTTCCCTTTGCTATAACATGAAGAGAATGTCTACCTCATGGAGACATTATTGTGTTGATGAAGCTGAAGACTACATAGAAATCTGGCACAATAAATGGAGCTCTGTCCCACCTGTGAAGGACGTCTCCTAGAAGGGCATCCTGAAGGAACGCAGAACCCTGCTGCCCCGTGCTCCAAGGTGGGATCTCCACCCAGCACAGCTTCGCTTCTTACATTTCTCTGTAGCCATGCCTTCTTCAGAGACCCTCTCCTAAGGCTCATCCTTCCTTGGCTCTTTGACCTTCCTTCCAGTTTTATCCAATTGGAGGGACTCACTTCCAGTTCTCCAGGTGTGCTTTCTGGCATCTGTGACACCCTTGAAAAACTAAGATTTCATATTACTTCTCTTCTCTCTGAGTGGGGCTGTGTGTTCTTTATAAAAGCCCTTGACCTTACCACCTGCCTTCCCTCCTTTCCATTCCACTTCTACGGACCCAGTCAGATTTCCCCAGGAGGAGAGGCAGCTGAGGGAACTTCTCAGGGAGCCAGAGAATGGGGAACTGGGGTCCTGCCTCCTCGCTCTGCTCAGTGTGAGGCTGTCACTGTCTATGCTGTTAGTATGCTTGCCCCCAGATGTTCTTAATAAAGAGCGAGACTTTTTGTGGTTGTCGTTCATTTCCTGGCAGACCTCACTCTACAGACAGCGCCACACATAGAAAGATGACCCTGCCGCTTCTGGATAGAAGTTCGAAGACTCAGATTAGAATCTTACCAATAGCCGGTCGTGATCCTGAATGCCAACGCACAGAAATGATTAAGGTATGTTCTCTAGGCTTCAGCCTGGAATTATTTTGTGTAGTAAGAGGTGTTATTTTCCAGAGTATTAAATCACTGTTTCTTACTAAGCTATTATTTTATTTCTTATAGTTATCCGAAGCCAGCTTAACCTTCTACATATGTAGTTAATCAGTCACAATAATGTCAATGGCTGCTGGTAGCAAAATAGGGACTCAGGTACTCTCCCCAGGATCTATGAGATTTCAGAGAAAAACTAACGATTTTTAGAACCCAACCTCTGACAGGTATTATAGAACTGTGTTAGAAAATAGGAAGGTCAAAAGACCATCCTGGCTTGCCCGACACTGGCCCAGCCTTTTGACCAAGGTGCAGAATGTCAGGCAGCTGTGAGGCAATGAAGGTTCTGCCTTGTGGTTTGGGAATCCCCTCACCCCCACCTGTTGGCAGGTGCTGTGGGAAGCTCTCTGGGTTGAGGGTCAGGACAGGACTATCTAGAAACTTTGGGAATGGAACCTAGGAAGGTCGGGTGTGTGCAGCTCAGGGATGACAGCCAGCCCCCACTGCCCTGGGAAGTCAGTTCAGGTGTCCTGGGCATGGAAGGGTTTCTCAGGCTGTTGGCTTCTGCATGGGCTGAGTGGCACTGTCCTGAGAACAGTGTAAGTTGAGGCCATTCCTGTGCCAGTTCTGACTGGGCTAGTTAGTGTGAGGGATCTTTCCTGCCTCTTCACCCTTGTATTGCCTTCATAATGTCACCAAACCAAACCATCCACTATGTGTGCTAACAGAGGTGCAACGAGAGATGTCTGTACTCTGGAGACACAGGTGCTGTTTTGGACTAGGCATTTACATGTTTCTTAGGGTAAAAGAGGGTTCAAGTAGGCATGAAAGTAGCCTTTTATTTTTTTGAGACAGCATGTGACTGTGGCCCAGGCTGGTATAAACCTCCTGGGTTCAAGTGATCCTCCCACCTTAGCCTCTTCTGTAGCGGGGACTACAGGTGCACATCACTATGTCCAGCTAAAAGTGGTTCCTTTTCTAAGTAGAAGAGTTTTTTGCTGCTTTACAGAAAGAAGAAGAACGCTTGAGGCTGTCTACTCACCAGGCTGTCCATCTGCAGGGGAAACAGAACCAGCAGGGGCCGAGTGTCCCCCACCAGGACACTGGCAGTGAGGAGGATGAGGAAGGTGAGGAGGCCTCCAACCTGGCTGCCACTGAAGCCCATCACCAAGGGGAACTCCAGGCTGAGGCGGGTGTGGTGGGCACATCTTATTTCAGGTGACAGGGCCTGCTTTTGATCTGGGGAGCTCTTCCTCCCTGTCCATCTGCCAGTACAAAGACTCCTTTTTTTTTTTTTGGATGTTTTGTTTTTGTTAGAGCCACTTTCCCACAGAAAAGGTTAACTGTGAGCATAAGGCATCTCCAAAACAAAGAACATTTATTAAATGTTTATGGTGAGAAATATGTTATTATATAAACTGTTATATATGCAATCAATTGTATAATTAAAGATTCAATATTTAAATTTCCATAGTTCATAAAGACGATAATACATAATGTTTCTTGGGTATTTGAAGTGGTCAGATAACCTGAGAACAAAACCTTTCAATCTAAGTCATTTCAGCAAGTGTGAAAGTTATATTTACCTTCCCACTGACACTTTAAAAAAACCTGTTGTCTTCTCAAGGAAAATGTCTGGTGGGAAGTAACAATATTTAGCAGAAGAAAATTTCAAGTCATCATCTTCAAAAGTTCTTCTGGGAAAATCTAGTGTAAAAGAACTGGCTACTGTAGGCGGAAGGTGCTGATAGACTGAAGAAAGAGGTAGACAGTTTCAGGATTGCACAGAGTGCTGTTTATTGGGGACTTACTGACAGAAGCATGGTCAAGGCTGGCAGCAAGACCAGTGGATCCTCAACTTGGGTGAGAGGGAGGAGGCTTATCTAGCGGGCAGGACAAAGGTGATGTTCATCTACCAGGTGTACATGCAACTAATAGCAAAGGCATCAGGCACATCCCTGGTGCTGATGACACCAGGGTCTGGTCAAAGATTCTCAAACCACTATGGATAGGCCAGGGTTTCTCAGGGGCAACCGTGATGGTTATAGCTGAAGATGGCTATGGTCAGGTCAAGTTGGATCACTACAGAGGCCAATACCATGTCTAAAATTCCTTT